>NC_141236.1:895000-1185000 GCF_054856515.1 Filicampus tigris | reverse complement strand
AGTTGTAGACCTCCATAGCATCTTTCTGTGAACCAAGAATTCAGAATATTCAGAGATATCCTCCCATTCACCCGGATGGATTAATTGATCAGTTTCCCCGCTGTTGGGCAAGGAACAAAGACCAATCATTCGTCCGAACCAAACTGTCCTATTTTGTTGTAACGAGACTCACACACTACATTTCTGAACCTGATAACTGACGGTCAGATTAGAAATGTGTTGGATACAAATAAAAGGGTGCGAAATCCAGTAGTGTAATGTGGATTTTCTGCACCTGAGCAAATCGGCTAATTTTGTGCCTCGTAACTAGGACTGCAATTCGGGTCTCTTCATACATTGGGACAACAGGGATGATACTGTAATCAGCAGTCGTGGTGGTCCATTAATCTCATTTTGTGAGAATTAATTGATCAAAATTGCATTGTTCATAATATAATTGCCCCCCAAAAAAACACTGAACCACTACACTTTCAGTGACAATTTTGTTGTACAAAAACAACACTTTTCAGGGTTTCGGAACACTTTGCACAAAATGCCATTGCATATATCTTTTCGTGACAACTTTTCACAGTCAATATCAATTGGCATGTTTTTTTTTGTGTCACTTTTGCCAAAGTTAAAATGGAAATTAAGTCAAAAGTGTTCTTTGCAACAATATGTTTTATGTTCCCCCTCTCAGCTAAAATGGTATTCCAGGTTTGGTCACTTGACATTAGCAGGCTGAGCCTGAGGGCACTTTGACGTCAATTTCAGTCGCTAGCAGGTGTCAGTACAGGGTAAAATGACTGATGGATAAAAAACGGTCTTTTTTTTCTTTTTTACCTTGTAATTCATATTCAACAAATGCAATATTAATCAGAATATTGTGTTTAGACTAGTGGGGGCACATCTAAACATATTCCAAAGAAAATATTTGATTTAGGAATTAAATAATTCCATAAAATATAATGTTTAATAAGCTCTCCTCAGTGCAGGTCATTTCCTTGTCCATTTTTCTGGAAATCACAATTCCACACGTGATCCAAGCAATCAGTGTGTTGTTTTTCCTGTAATGCTGTTGCTGATTTAGTTTAGATTGCTCTGTAATAAATATATGCATCATCTATTCAACTTTGTTTAAGCAGAGATATACTCATTTGACCATAAACAGCTAATAGTGGCTGGTGAGTATTTGCCCACGCTGTTGTTGTGAAAGAACGATTGTCTGTGCTAACTAATGTTCAGTTATGTATATATTTTGTACAAAATTAACCACAAAAGAAAAATGAGAAGAAGTATAGGGATATTAACGTGTGATAACTACACTCGTTTACATCTGTGTTGGGAGTCAAAGATAACAAAATCACAAATTTCTGCTAATTTAAATGGAAGACAAAATACTGTGTGAAAATATTTAAGTTTGGAAATCAGTTTACAGTAGTGTCAAAATAATACCGTATGTGAAAAGTGTGTTGAACTGTAGCTATTAAATTGGGATTAGAAATGATTGTTTCCTTTACACACAAATGGATGCCTTTGTAAAATTATAGTAAAATCAAGGCTGATCTTGCTGATGGCAATTTCACATACAGTGCTGGAAGATTGCAATGAGTATCCCTTCCACAATTCAATTTTGGCTTGTTGAATGACCACTGACAGGAAGCATGACAAGCCTTATTACAGTTTTCAAATAACCCTTACCCTCAGACTGCAGTAAATAACTCTGTGACCTTCATCTTTTGCTTTTTTTATATATACTGAGATTATCAAAATGATTGCCAATGCAACAATGTCAGTTTCTTTATTGAAGATAAAATAAAATCTAGGTTGCACTGAATGAGTTCCGTAGGCTACTTTGTTTTGATATTTTATCATGAAAGCAGGTTATTAGGTTTAAGATGACCTTTCTTCTTGAAGTTAGGTTTCATAAGAAAAAAATGGCGTTGTGTTTGACTGCATAAAACAGACTTTACAGTGTATCTAAAGTGGACATTGTCTCAAAAATATACATAGCCATGGCCAAAAAACTTTTTCTTTAACTGTCTTTAGCTGTGCCAGTTTAGTCAGAATGCTGCTATATCTCATGGTGAGACTGTGCAATTATCCTGTACTGTACATTACTGTACTGTTGAATGTAATAAAGGAATGTACATTTGTACCTTGGTAAATTGCCTTAAAAGGATCTTTTGTTCACTTCTGTCAGCTCGCAGGAAATCTTGGACATTTAAGGTATTCAATATTAATCTTTATTTAAATGTTTGACTATTGTTAAAATGTTACTACAAATGTTCACCAACAACTGTAATATAGTATATCGTCGCTGTTATGTGAAAGGTACGGAGCCCCTAAAGTGACATGGGGAGAAAAAAAAAAAAGGGATGAGAAAGTAGTATGCGTGCATGGGAGACACTGTAACGACATTTCGGTTTGTGTTTCTGTGTGCAAATGACAGTGCGGGACCTAATTCGGTTATACTTTCACCTGGGACTTTATTATAAGGCTGCTTTACTTATTTACCTGCGTGAGATAGCTTCCTGGAACGGTAGTGTATTTTCAACCTGCTTCCAGTGCAGTGAGACAACGGCAGCAGAAGAGGACTTATACTCTTTTCTCAAAACAAGAACTATGCCAAATAGTGTCATCGACCAACTAACAGAAGATTAGGTGTGGAGAACTATTAACTTGCTTTTGTTATTGTAGCCGCATGCTAGCTTGAAATGCTTCACATATATGGCGTTTGCATTTTTTTCTTACAGATCGCCGGTGGGATAGCCATGTTTTCACTAACAAGTTCATTTTATATATTTTTTGATCAGGAAAATAAAAAGAGTTGTCATTTCATCAATAAATTTGGGAGAAATGAGAAAATAAGTGACTCCATGAATAATGCCCCTTGTTAATGAGGAGAATGGCTGCGCCCCCTAGCATTCTATCCCTGTTCGGCCGGAGTCACGGGAGTAACCAATTCCAAACCCTCCATTGGAAATCATTGTACTTTCATTGCTTATAACGTCCAAAAATGGCGATCAATGTGGACACATATACTAATGCCCACTTCAACATATCAAAAGGATTAACCTCTCTGTGGCTGATTTGTATGAGAATGAGTAAATGTGGAAGTGAGCAGAGCTACATAGGCTGGGACTAGCGCACACGGCTTCTTTGCTTTAAAAAAAAAAAAAAAAGAAACATTGCTTCTTTGCTGATTACGGTTGAGACGAGCGAGGCATTTAAGACCAGTCAGGATATTTACAGAGACTGAAGTGGAAATGAGTAGACGTGCACATTTATTTGGATGATTGAGGAATGGCCCCATTTTCTTGACCGACATCATACCGTAACGTAAACAGCCGAAAAGGTACGTTGCGATGCGGCCACACTCGGTTGTGGAGTCAGCCTCGCTGGAACTTTTTGTTCGCTCAACATTGATGTTTGTTCGATGGGGGCTTACCTCACTCGCTGGCGGCTCTCTGTCTGACAACGCTTTCTCGACTGCATGTACTGTATTTTTTGCAGACTTTGCCTTTAATTAAAAAAAAAAAAAACTGTACAGTAAAATCTGTCCAAACTTGGCATGCTGATAGTATGGGCCCTCAGGAACAATAACCCACTGGAATAATTTTCTACTTATTGAAGGATTTTTTTATGGTTGTCCAAAACTCAGGGAAATGATAATTTTTGTACTGTTTGTACTGTGTTTTGTGCAGACTTTCTAATTAAAAAAAAATGTACAGTAAAATCAATCCAAACTTGGCATGCTGATAGTATGGGCCCTCAGGAAGAAGAGCACACTGGAATTATTTTCCACTTCTTGGAGGAATGTTTTTATGGAAGTCCAAACGTGAGGAAATGATGATTTTTGTACTGTGTTTTGTGCAGACTTTGCCTCTAATTTTTGAAAAATCTGTACAGTAAAATCAGTCTAAACTCGACATGATGATAGTATTCCTCTTCAGGAAGAAGAATCCACTGGAATAGTTTTCTACTTATCGGAGGAATGTTGTCCATGGCAGTTCGAACGTGAAGAAAGTGATGCATTGTGCACTGTATTTTGTGCACAGTTGTGACATGCGGAAAAGCATTTACCGTAACGTTTAGAATATGCGCGCACTCAAAAACGTAGGAGCGGATAGCTTGACCATAGAAAAACGAGAGCGTGATAGCTTGACTGCAGTAATAGCACGCAGTGTTAGAAAAAATGCAGTGAAAGTTGAAATGGGGTGGCTCCATTTTCAGAATGGCACTTTTCATCAAATATGAGCAAGAGGTGGAGGTGGAACACGACACTTATCTGTTGATAAAACAGTGACTATGGCTGAGCTGCTGGAGACGGGAAAACACCTGTTTATTCCAAATGGACGCTCATCTAAAGGATCGATTGATGACTTCCATTTTGATGTTCGTGATTATAGCCACAATTTGATGTCCCATGAAGTCACAGTGGGCCAGCTGTACGTAGGGTTGCCAACTTCCGGAAAAATAAATAAGGGACACCTCATTGGCAGGGAGGGATGACCTGACTGCCTTCAACTTTGGATGGACAGATCGCTACCAAAATATCGATATTCCGATCCAGAATGCTCAATTTTAAGTACTCAAGCTAAAGTGTTGATTTCTGCAATTAATTCATATATACTGTATACCGGTAATATATTTATTAATCCATAATTTAGAAGGTTGTATTGTCATCCAATCAGCATTTTTGCTATGTGTTACCAAGGGCAAAGAGCTTTCTGCGTTGGCAGAAATGGACTGCTGGCTCTGGTCCCGCCCACCAGAACTTTGTAAACGCATTTGATTTGATGAAGAACGTTTAGGGCGAAGGCCCACGACTCATAGGCACTGCATGGAGTCCACGCCATTGTTGACAAGATGACATGGAAGTGAGAACAAAATAGTTTGGAGTAGTTTGGTTCAACTCATGTGTACGCTCCCCTCTGGTATGAGCGCAGTGGCAGCACATGTGGTTTTGTTTGCAGTTTTGTATAAAAAAATTAAGTCACTTCCGGTACCAATATCAGATAGGTATCGCGATATTTGGTCCAGTATTACTTGATATCGGATTGGACCCAAAATCCCTGGTATCGCCCATACCTACTTTCAACCTTCATGGCATGATTTATTTATTTATTTTTAACTGTTTTTTGTTGGTGAAACAATTTTTAATTATACAAACCCGATTGAATAAGATGCATATATTTGAATGATTTTGAATGAACACATTAGAAAGTTATTATCCAGAAATTGACTTGAATACAATCTAACAAAATTAATTTATCAAAATATCTCTCAAACAGAAACCTTTCCTGCTTAACTTAAGAACATTCATCCTGTAACTTATGAACAGCTCAATGCCACATTATGTGGAGTACGGATGTACACGACTAGTCGTTTAACCGTCTACGATTTATTAAACATTTTAGTATTTTATTAGTCGGTTAAACGCTGCATTTGCTGTATCACACATCGTGTTCCTCACTCCTCAGCCTCTGCCTACAAGCTGAGCACCAAGAGAGAGAATTGCCCCCCTATATGCATATGCATTGATGTACTGTAATCACGTTAGGCAATGGTTGTATTTGTGTTAGGTGAATGCACCGGACTTAACAAAAAAAAAAAAAAAAACACACAAAAAAGAAGTTGTGATGTTAACGTACGATCAAATTTAAACCATTATATTAACCATTGCAATCATGGTTTTAATAACGGTGATACATACTAACAACAATAATCGCAGTAGACACTGTGCCTACATATATAAACATTTATTTTGGAGGACATAACGCACGGCCGCTCCCGGTGTATTTTTGTTTTCATGCGTTATGAAGTGCAGGCTTGTCAAATGAAGCGGATGACTAAATGTCTGGTTAAACGTTCCGTTGCGCTGAAATAAAAAAAGAATTAAAACACTCGAGCAACAAACAAGTTTTGAAATAAAAGTACAATTTAATGGCAAACCAACATTATGACGATCGCACCACATTATAGTTGCAGTAGACAGAGAGGATAGTAATATTTAGTGCACATATGTGTATTGTAATAGATGTTTTTGAATAAAGTCATCCCATGTCCACAACAACGTCATCTCCCAGCTGCTGCAGACCGAGGCGCCTCATCACGATCTGGCGAGAGGCTTGAAGTTTGTCAGAGCTCTGATTTGTTTTCATGCGTTTGCCCTCAGTACTTGGATGGGCTTAACATTAGCTGTTAGCTTGGAGAAACGGATACCAAAGAAAGCTTGTCCCCGCAAGCACGAAAGGAGTGGTGTTGGTGACTGGTACCTTCCTTGGCGAATCGCGAATCATTCATAGCAAGACTCAGTTCACTCACTGACTGCATGGAGTTCTCGTTCGCGTGAACGAGAACGAGAAATGGCAGCGACATGTTCACTCACTGAATCGTTGGTGAACGGGAAATGACATCACTGATTCCCGTAGCGACCCGTTCACTCACCGAATCGTTGAACGGGAAATCATTGATTCCTTCGTGAACGCCAATAGCGTGGCAGTGTGTTCAGTAAATCCCGCTTACATCTGACGTTGGCTGCTGATTGGTCAATCGCTAAGATTGAAAACATGTGTGTGGCTGAGCTCAAATGAATTTAGAAAATCACTTCAGGAAGTAATCCATTCACTCACGCTCACTGGAAAGATTCGTTCTTTTTGAACAAATCGTTCGCGATCGACCCAACACTA
Organism: Filicampus tigris; assembly: GCF_054856515.1. Taxonomy (NCBI): domain Eukaryota; kingdom Metazoa; phylum Chordata; class Actinopteri; order Syngnathiformes; family Syngnathidae; genus Filicampus; species Filicampus tigris. The sequence continues at coordinate 1,178,326 of NC_141236.1, read as the reverse complement.
GTGTCAAAGGCAGCTACCACGAAAAAAACGGCACCGTTTGGCAGTATTTTGATGCAGCAGATGACAACAAGGTTGGCTGTAGGCTTTGTAAGCATAAACTCGCTTAAGACCACTCTCCAGGAGCAATGAGAAACCACACAGCGACGGGGCCAGGCAGACGAGCATGAGAGCGGCCGGACTGGTGCAGTCATGCTCACCGCACAGCAAAGATTACCCAACTAATTTGTAAAATGACGCGATATGCTGCCGGTTTCTTTTGTTGAGGGCAAAGGGTTCGAAATGCTGCATATCGAGCCTGAGTAGCTACGTGGTGCCAAGTCGCAAAACAATAACGCCCCAACTCGAGAGTAGCCATAACCAAATGAAAGAGGAGATGCTACGAGCGTTTGAGTGGGTCAACTATGTGGACGACAGACCGATGGACGTCCATAGCCACCGAATCTTAAAGCGGAAGTCAACCCAAACATGTTTTTTTCCAGAATATGTTCTATGCAATCCCACTAGTTGAAACAGGGAATTCTGATAAATATTGCGTTTGTGGAATAAGTGTTAATCCACTCGTTTTTAGCCATCTCTGGGGGCGGCCATCTTGTCTTCTGTCGACTGAAAATGACATCACAACTGCTCACAATGACCAATCACGGCTCAGACTGAGAACACAGGTCAGCTGTGATTGGTCGTGGTGAGCAGTTGTGATGTCATTTTCAGTCGACAGGAGACAAGATGGCCGCCCCCAGAGATGACTAAAACCGAGTGCATTTTGCTGCTTAACTTATTTTCCACAAACGCAAAATTAATCAGAACGCCATGTTCCAACTAGTGGACCTGCTGGGAACATATTCTTGAAAAAAATATGTTTGGGTTGACTTCCGCTTTAAATGAAGCGTCATTATGTGGACAAAGGACATCTCCGCAGCTGTGTGCTTCAGACACGCCCCTTAGAGGAAAGACACACAGCTGAAAACTTGGCTGCTCTCCTGCGGAGTGTGATGGGTACGTGACACTAGAAAATAAAGTTATCGCCTGTGTACATGATAATGCACCTAACATGGTGAATGAGACCCTGCTGGACTGGGAGTCAGTACCATTACTCATTACATTATTCATAATAAATGCCATGCATTGCATTGGCAAATGTATTAGAAATGTATTTTTCTTTCAATTGTTCACTTTAATTCAGTCAGTTGTTACATCAATAGAATTTAAATTAACAAACTGTCCTAAAATAGCTCCAACTGTAAATACACAAAACATTTGCATTTTAAACTTTGAATTCAATATGTATTAAATTTCAAGTTTTCTTGCTTGTAGACTAGTCGCAAATACAATTTAAGACTAGTCGGCGGGCAAATTAGTCGAAATTCCCATCCCTAATGTGGAGCCTATTTTTCCATTTATATTTCCTCTGAGATCTTGCTGCAGTGAGCAGCGGTTTGTCTTTGACAACTACAGAGTGAAACGCTGAGCAAGACATGTCATAGTTGAGGCTCACAATGAGCTCACCTTTAATCAGTTCAGCAGAACATTTCTTTCGCACATTTATCCATTTCATCTTCATAAAAGAGTAAAATAAACATTTTTTTACTGTTTTTTCTACTATATTTATAATTAAAGTGTAGTATATCGACTTTATAAATAAAGTGTAGTATATGGACTACCTGTACAGTAAAAATTATGCATATCTGAGGCACCGGGAAGGGGGCCTGGCACTGCAGAGGAGCCAGCATGGGAGCCCGTAGTTGTTGAGGTGCCGGGAAGGGGGTCTGGCACTGCTGAGGCAGGCATCGGGACGGGGGCCCGCATTTGCTGAGGCGCCGGGAAGGGGCCCTGCCACATCAGCCTGCCACCATAGAGGTTGGGACGCACATGAGACACGAGGGATTGGGAGTACAGATAGTGAGGAATGTAAATTTAAAGAAACGGGATGAACGGGACTAGGTGAAGAAGTACGCAGTGAACGAGGTGTCGAAAAAGGTGGGGCTTGTAGTGGCTTGGGTAAAGGTTCGTAATGATGTGACTTGGTAAAAGCTGAGGAGAAACCAGAAACTCTACTTGGACGCCTACGTTGGCCACCCCGCGGGGCTCCCGTGTAAATGGCCAACCGGGCACCCAAAGTAGGGTCTGAAGGGAAGGGTTCAGTGGTGGACACTAAGGGTACAGGTTCTGTCTGGTTAATCAATTAGACATTTCATAACACACCACCAACGAAGAGGAAGACACTCAGTTCCTTGTTAGCAGCTCATTAGTAGAACGGAGAAATAGCACCAGTTTCTACTCCCTGAGTTCCCGCTGTTCTCGTGAGGAGAACGTGTAACCCTTCTTGTTTGTGATGGAGCTCAAATCTCCTGCTCTCCTGCGTTGTGTTATGTGAGAATAAATGACAGGAGACATGATGGTTGCTCGACTCGTTTACTTCCTGTACAAACACACGACGTGCAATGGTCAGTCCCCGAAAGCGTTATCGGCACGCTCGGCGGCGACACAAATGGACTGGCATACATCAACACAAAATGCAAAACAAAAGAAATACAACAAAAATGTACCTGTACAAACACTTCCTGCGATGGTCAATCCCCGAAAGCGTTATCGGCACGCTAAGGAGTAAATTGTTAAATTAGGATTTGTGGCTAAGTGTCTACTAACAAATGCACAGCGGCACCCAACTCACCTCGGCGGCGACACAAATGGACTGGCGGCAATTGCGACACAACCAGCCATATATATCCACCGCATGAGAGATGGGCGCTGTTGAGCCATTATGTTTAAACAAGTGGAATCTCTCCAGTACCACAGTAACTCTGTTACAAACGCCCCATACGTTCTGACGTTATGACCTTATCTCTCCGTAACCTCTCTTTATTAACGTTCAGGATTCCCTGGTTATGTAACCCAGGTTAACATAATGTCATAAAATAAGAGCCTATTAATAAAAACAGTCGTTAAGAAAATGCATGCATTGTAAATACTAAATAGATAAACATGGCTTAAAAGTATGTTAAAAGGTTAAAAACTGCGCAAATTCATTAATGTTTTTGTATTTGTATAAAATGATTAAACGATTTATCAAAACAAGTCACTGATAGTGTAGTGGTACACACGCCTGAGTTGTGTGTGGGCAGCGTGGGATCAATTCCCGCTCAGTGACGGTGTCGTGTGTGGCTGGCGACCAGTGCGGGGTGGAGTCTGCCTTCGCCCGTTGACGGCTGGGATAGGCTCCAGCACCTCCCCGCGACCCTGTATAGGATAAGCGGTTTGGAAGATGACATGACATGACATGATTTATCAAAACATTTATTTTGAAGGCCACGTAGCGACGTAACGTCATATGACCAGAAATGCGCACTTTATATTTTCTCTTTCCCTCGTTTTTTCTGAATACGACGAAGGTGCAGTAAGTCCTCGCGGAGCTGCTGCTAAACGAAAAAGAAAAAATGGAAGGAAACCGAGCTATCGAATGCTATTTTTGTACGGAGAAAGACTTATTTTTCTATTTTTCACAACCTGTTCTACATTGGTGATGTACTAATTACTGAACAGGACTTGGTGAGTTCAAGACTTGTATTTTCTTTTATGCAATGAACATTTTATAATATTGTATTGGTCAATTGATGGGGAAAAAAGAAGCTAAGATGTCAAATTTATGCTGTTATATGTTAAAATTATGTCTGTAAACGGTGAATTGGTGCATTATAGTCTGCTGGTTGTGATACAATGTATCTGTGATGTTCTTATTTTTCCACCTGCCACCGCCATTATTGAAACTGCGTCATTATATTTGCATTCGTTTCATTCGACAGAAAACTGACTTTAACTTGTAATTGAAATTACCCGATGTACTAATTGGGTTATTTATGCATATTATTTTGTTATGATAGGCTACTAAGGTTTGATTCAGAAACGTCTGAACTCTTAACGGAGTTGGTTTCTTTGTGCGAGACGCAAGATGGCGAGCCACCCACTAACCGCTTGAACTGTCTCTCACGCAGGAGCGGAGAGCACTTGCGGGACGTTTTAATATCCATCGGACCTGGTAGGATATATCTGTTGTTTTTTTCTCTGCTACACCGCAGTGGATACTAAACTCAGGATTGACTATTCGGACATTCAGAAGAACATGAATGATTGAACCAGAGACATTTGAATACATGGATTAGTTCAGTCTTCTGCTGAATTGTTTTGAGTTTGTACTTTGTGTCACTTTTATTTTTTGTCAACCATACATAATGATGCTGTAATGGTGTTATTGAATTGTTGATTGGTTTAAGCAACAAAACAGAAATGGTTGAGACTTAAAGGTGGACTTAAGTGATTTGAACAAGATACCTGCCTTTACTGAACCTTATTCAAAACAAAGGTGGGTCACATAAATAGATTTAAACGTAAAATTAGAATTTATTAAAATAACAACCCTGGTTGAGAACCGTATTTTCAAAACTAAATAATAGGTTTAAAGAAAAGGGATTAACAACCAAAAATTCACTTGACAGCAGAGGGAATATATTTTCCTTACAATTCTATGTAAATTGTATGTCCATTCTATGTCAATTTTGTGTGTCATTTGTATGTCAACACGTTTTGAATTCAACTAAAAGAAGCCGGCAGTTCAAACGTATTCTTGGTCTGTGGTCATTCATTTGGTTTATATTATTTACTACTACTTTAATAGTCAAACTTAGTTCTGGTCCATTGTTCTATTTAACTGTAATTACTCCAGATGTGTTACAGTTACATGGATGTTTCCAAACTAAGGGGTGGGGAACTTATGCAAGCCATTGGAAACACTTGAACTTGTTTCTCTACGTGTGTGCATGTGAGTGAAAGATTACTCTGTCCATGCGTCATAATTATGCCAAAGCATTACATTACAAAAACATTCAGTCACATCCACAACCTTCTAAACCTTATCAGATGGTGTCAACAAGTTTGCTATTGATAGATATGAAAGCAGAAGCAATTTCTTCATTGCGAGTACATACAAGAGCGGAAGCAATATTCTTCCTTGCAGGCAAATATCACATCGTTCTTATATTTAGTTTACAATAGACATATATATTGTAAACTAAATCACTCAAACATATGTTCATTTAGCATAATCAGCAAATGTGTGATAACTATTTTATAATTATTCCTCCAATGACGCGACTTGAAAAAAGCGGACTTACGTGAGGAACCAGAACCTCTACTCGGGCGTCTACGTTGCCACCCCCGCGGGGGTCCCGTGTAATGGCCAACCGGGCGCCCAAGCTAGAGTCTGATGGAAAGTGTTCTGGAGTGGACACTAAGGAATCATCATCAGAAAAACATGACAAAAATTGACAAGGGCTTGAATAGTGACTTGGGAAGGGACTCGGAAAACCAAAATCAGTGTCAAAATCTGAATTGGAAACTAAGGGATCATCATCGTACAAAAACTAAGGAGGGCTTGAAAAAGCAGGAAGCCCAAAATCAATGTCAGAATCAGAAAGGAGATTAACCAAATCATGGCCATCTTCACAGTCCAAAAAATCTGAGTCTAAAAACAAAACATCGGCTGTTAAACTAGAAGGGGACTGTACAAAATTAGGACAAGTAAGTGGAAAAGATGAGACAGATATGGAAGAAAAGACAGAGCTTACACGAAGGGTTTGGGGGTGGTCAGCAGGCTGAGGGTGGTTGGAGGCAGACCGGGACTTGCAACGGCTTGAGCGACCCATCGTGAAGGAGCGACATGAGAGGTTCCCAGAGAAAAGGCAAAGCAGCACCTGGTGAGACAATCACTACCTGATTGGAGGTGGAAGGATTTTTAGGAGCAGGTGATGACGTCTTTGGCTTGAGGGATTGTGTCTGAGTCTGCTTGCTCCATGACTGGTCAGTACGTTCTGTCATGTGAGGATCGGGACCCATTCGCAGATATGACACAGAAGTTGAAGAGTAAAAAGTATTTATCAAGAAGAATACAAAGTAACAACAGAGATCAGGACTGGAAGAGAGTTTGCATCCTCACTCAAAGAAGGTTTGACGTACTGACCATAGCAACTGTAGAGCAACTGATACATCACATAAACAACCAGTCATAACATGTTTTTAGATATTGATTTGTGTATGTCAAAGTTGCTGATTTATATGTTGTTCTCTATTAGATCAATTGATCAGCAATCACTGTTATTTTTAAATATCTTGCAGTACTATACCACAAAATGATGAGAAAAATATGTGAGGGAATTATACTATTAGGCTAATGAAATGTTGAAACAAGAGTAGTCACTAACAACAGTGTTAGTGTGAATAAAGATATAATTTCGCCTTTCATGCACTGGTTTGTTATGCTTTCTTAGCATTTTTGTTCATTTTCTGTTCATGAACAATGCAAAGATAAAGCCGATTGTCGATGACAATTTGCCATTCCTGCTATATGCTGTACAACAAATTGAAAATGTTCATTGGAACAAATGGCTCCAACTCTGTGATACACACAACTCTTTTGTGAGTATTGTGATATAAGTATATTATATATTATAGTTTAGTAAGCGTGCTTATGGAAATTATCAGATCCAAGTTTAAAACTAAGCTCATACAGAATTCATCGGAAAAAATAAACACTATTGCCGTAAGTATCCCATGGTGGACTCTGAGACTGTGTCTGATCACATGTTCAGTTTATAAGGATCCAAATGTAAAAATGTAAAAAATCTAAAATTAGAGTGCAATTGTTCTCACGCCTTAAATGTAGGTACAGATCCAATGCTTGATAGACATCAGCTGGAAGCTGTATCTGTGACTCCATCATCAAAATGTTGCAGATGTTGTAAATGTCTATGTCATATGGCACCGCTGGGCGAATTCTGCAATCACTCCAACACAACTGTACATCAGCTCTGTCCACTGGGCAAATGCAGTCATAGCTTGAGTAGAGTTCTGGGAACATGTACATGATTTGGGGCTGACCACTGGGTACCCTTTCGTTCTTCGATGGTCTGATGACATGTGCATCCCACACATGGATGGTCTCATCCAATTCGTCCTGGGGAAAAAACGGTAAGATACGTTAGACAGTAAGAGAGCAACCAAATATTCATGTGGTTGTGGGTCATAGCCTTGTGTTATTAGATGGCTTGAGATGAGAGTAAATTTTGCCGTTTTTGATGACGATACAAAAAAAAATCATATGAAATAAAGTATATAAGAGCAGGGAATTGAAATTTGTAGCTTTTAATTGGCTCGTCAGCACCAGGAACATCAGGAACAACAAAAGGGTTAAGGGATGCTGCAAATACAGTGTATACTACTGTCGAAAAGTCACTGTCGCCCTTTAACTTAAATGCAAAAGGTCTAGTTCACTGAGCTGATTGTACTTGCATCTGGTATTTGTTATTAATACAGAAAAAAGCTTTGAACAGCACATTCAATGCTGAACATACATTGCGGTCACTTTGGCAGGGCTATGTTAAAAAAAAGTGCGCAGGGCTGTCTTTAAAAAAAAGTACAGGCTGAAGTTCGTTAACTTTGATCCTTGACAAATAGGCCTACCATTTTAGCCTTTTTTATTTTTTTTGTTATTGCTTCTCAATAATACCCCTCTGGGCATCTGATGTCAATTCAACATCAATATAACATCAATTGAATGATTCTGATACTACATCATTCAATTTAATGATTTTTATGTCATATTGATGTTGAATTGACATCAGATGACCACTGGTCAGAGCTAGCGGTCTTAATTTTATTATAGATCAATATTGATGCACGTTTCCCCTCGGGTGCAGTGTATTTCTAATACACGGCAGGCTGCACGTAATAGGCTTTTATTGCTTTTTGCTTTAAGTATAATATTTATTGTAATGCACTTGATTGCTATTATGACATTTACAGTGTTTTATCATTGCATAATATTAAAAAGCATCCATCCATCCATTATCTATTCCGCTTATCCTCACAAGGGTCGCGGGGCGTGCTTGAGCCTATCCCAGCTGTCTTTGGGCAGTAGGCGGGGGACACCCTGAATTGGTTGCCAGCCAATCGCAGGGCACACAAAGACAGACATCCGCACTCACAATCACACCTAGGGGCAAATTTAGAGAGTCCAATCAACTTACCATGCATGTTTTTGGAATGTGGGAGGAAACCGGAGTACCCGGAGAAAACCCACGCAGGCACGGGGAGAACATGCAAACTCCACACAGGGAGGCCAGGGCCGGGATCGAACCCACGACCTCTGAACTGTGAGGCGGACTAGCTAACCAGTCGACCACCGTGCCGCTATTAAAAAGCAATTTGACACAATTTAAGATGACAATTGAACGTTTAAAGACATGTGGCTTACCTGAATGATATCCATGAAGCAGAACTGAATGAATTTCGGTCCAAATATGTCCTGTCGAACAAACCACGGTTTTTCAAGTCAGCAAAGATAGAGATGTGGAATTCAATTGATTCCCTTCTGAGAAAGCCCCACCAACTCTCAATGCACTGATTTGCTGTGCTTGCACCTTCAATATAACTTTCGATGCCGGAGCCGTCATAAATGTTGCGACAGAAATTGTTGAAAGTCTCGTATTTTAACATTCTCTGTGCCCCGATCACCTCTGGCAATCCTTGGACAACCACCTAATCTGTGGACTGCCTCCATGTAGTAGCTTCTTATGATTTTTGGGTCACTGCTGATGGTGAACGCATTCATCCATATGATTTTCCGGGAAAACACGTCTATGCAGCCGTTGATACAGATACCAAATGGTTTTAGTTTGTCGTAAGAGGCGAAATGCCAAATGTAATTGGGTCCTTTTGCAAAATAGCTTCGGCGATGGAGCCGTCTCCTCCTCCTGAGTTCAACACCTCTTGGATCAAGTTCTTTTAAAATGAGGCGCACCTGTTCTTTTTTTACGTGTAGTCCATTCTCCTTGCATTTAGTATACATCCATCTGTATCCACAGAGCTGCCCAGATGTCTGTAATTGTTCATGAATGAAATTAACTACACGATCCAAAATGGTGTATTCCTTTCGGCAAAGCAGACTGCAAGACTTCAAAATTTGTTTAATTGTGTCTCTGAGACACAACATAATGGTGACGACTTGCAAGTAAAGCAGCAATGTCCTTGGAATAAAGTCCCAGGTGAAAATATAACCGAACTAGGTCCTGCACTGTCATCTTCACACTGAAACACAAAGCGAAATGTCGTTATAGTGTCTCCCATGCAGCATACTACTTTCTCATCCTAATGAGAAACTTTCTCATCCTAATGAGAAAAGTTTCTCATCCTAATGAGAAAAGTTTCTCGTTAGGATAAGAAACCTTTCTCGTTAGGACGAGAAATTTTTCTCACTAGGATGAGAAACTTTGCATTAGGATGAAAAACTTCTCATTAGGAGGAGAACGTTTCTCATTAGGATGAGAAACATATTTCTTTTTTTTTTTTTTCCCCACGTCACTTTAGGGGGCTCCGTACTTTAGGGGCTCCATAGAAAGACACTTTCTGTATGTCATTTTTTGAAATTATTATTTTTACATGAATAGTGTTTCCGCGTTACGGACATTGCATTAATGTGAAAATTAAACATTTTTAAAAAATTGGACACAAGTGTTTTTCACAGGACAGCGACGATATGTTGTCTACAGAAGGAGAAAATAAAATCAACAGGCAAACTAAAGATGCAGCTCTGCTGTTGTACAAATCACAATAACAGTACAGTGGGAAACAGCCTGGCACGTGACTAGTGGAGCGTAGGGGTCGGGTGCTAGTGAAAGTTTAGTCGGACTCGCAGACAAACGGCCGATTAAAATTAGAGGCGGACCGGCCTATAGATGGGTACTATTTTCCCCCCACAGAAAAAAAGGTGAATGATGGATGACGGAAGGGTACCCACGCTGCAGACGGATGACGAATAACGGACGCTCAAGATTATGTAAAATGCCCAGCTCTGCATGGTAACTAGCATATCGTTGCTCTTCTGAGAAAAACACGTCCATTTTTTATTTTTCTTATTTTTACGTGAATGGTGTTTCCGCAGACTTCGCAAACATGAAAATAAAAAATAAAAAAACTCAAAAATAGTTTCACATTTTCACAGGACAGCGACGATATAAAGCTGTCAGGAAATCATGCCTAGATGTTGTTGTGTTGGATAATCCAACCATAACATGATGGAAACTAAATAATCATTCCATTTTACTGTGTGGTCCCTGAACTTAGGAGAAAGTGGGTAAACGGAGTGAGGAGAGAGGAACTGGACTCTTCGGAATGGAAGCTAACCAAGACCATCCATCCATCCATTATCTATACCGCTTATCCTCACAAGGGTCGCGGGGTGTGCTGGAGCCTATCCCAGCTGTCTTTGGGCAGTAGGCGGGGGACACCCTGAACTGGTTGCCAGCCAATCGCAGGGCACACAGAGACAAACATCCGCACTCACAATCACACCTAGGGGCAATTTAGACAGTCCAATCAATTTACCATGCATGTTTTTGGAATGTGGGAGGAAACCGGAGTACCTGGAGAAAACCCACGCAGGCACGGGGAGAACATGCAAACTCCACACAGGGAGGCCGGTGCCGGGATCGAACCCACGACCTCTGAACTGTGAGGCGGACGTGCTAACCAGTCGCCCACCGTGCCGCCCTAACCAAGACCGAGTAGTAAAAATAATTCTCGAGTGTGGTAAAATGTACTGCTTTCTTTCCTACATGTTTTAGGCTTTAACCAGCTTGCATAATTATCCATACAAATTTTGAAAAAAATGACACAAATGTGCTGGGCCCCATACTCCATATGTAGCCATTTATTTGGGTCGTTTATCCAAGTGACTCTTGGCTGTTAGTAAGGACATTAATGTTGGAGCAATTACGTCCACTTTCTGTTAAGTTGGCACTTTTGCCAATGCAGGCAGATTGTTGTGGTAGTCAAACGACATTTCATCACATTTTGAAATGAAAAATAATCCTCACAAATCAAATGACAACGACCCAAAGTTCAATGCTTTAAAATGAGCAGAGAGTTTGTTTTCGACGATTTGACCACCATCTTGATTTGTGACGTCATTTTGATACAAACCTGGAATTGTCTATTTAATTTAATTGCGTGAGCTGGCCTTGGTTGGGGGATTACGGTGAGAACATGGAAAACAGCTTTGAGAAAATTGTGGTCAACCATCTAGCGTCTCAGGAGGATGAAGCAGTGCACGATAAACACTAAACATTTATATGCTACACCTCTTATGCAATATCATCCAAATATATACCATGATCTATAGTATCAAATGTTTTCTTTAGGTCTATAAAAATAACAATGGTAAATTCTTTGTTATCAATATTACACTCAAAAAACAGTTGGGTTAAAAATGACACAATTTGGGGTCAAAAATGGACCAATCCACTATTTGGATCAGTTTGACCCACCCTCCTTGCGTTGTTTTGTACAATACAGCCCAATTTCTGGGGTTGTTTGTACAAAACTACTCATTCTTTAGGTTGTTTTATGCAAAAACAACCAGGAAAGTTGGGTTAAATTGACCCAAGTAGTGGATCGGTCCACTACTTATTATTATTTTTTATTTTTATCCCAACTGTTTTTAGAGTGTTTAGTCGCTACAAGCTCCATTGCTGCAATTGAGGTGTTTCGTTTATCTCTGAATATATATATATATATATATTAAAGCATTAACTATAACTATGGAGATTAATTTATGTTTCATAACGCACAAAAAAAAAAATTAACTCAGTTAACTCAGTTTTATTTACTTCCTGTAGCAGCTGACCTCTGCTCACTCTGCAGCCAAACTTAGAGGAGACTCACTGTCGGAAAGAGGGACTTTTACGTAGTTTTACTTAAAAAAGTTGCTTGACGGAGAAGTCCAAAATAATTTGCACACTTTGCACAACCAAATTCAAATTAGTTGTATGTCTTTGGTGCATCGTTCAACAGTATTCAAGAAAGCTATTAGAACAGTCTTTGAATCAAAATTGTTTTCCACATTAATTCCAAGATTTTACTCAAGTAAATAACGGTTCCAAGCTTCGCAAAAAAATTGTAGTTGAAAAATACGATTAATTATGGAAAATTTTGCGATTAGTTAGTTACATTTTATATATCCATCCCACTTATCCTCACAAGGGTTGCAGAGCGTGCTGGAGCCTATCCCAGCTGTCTTTGGGCAGTAGGTGGGGGACACCCTGAATTGGTTGCCAGCCAATTGCAGGGCACACAAAGACAAACATCCACTCTCACAATCACACCTAGGAGCAATTTAGAGAGTCCAATCAACTTACCATGCATGTTTTTGGAATGTGGGAGGAAACCGGAGTACCCGGAGAAAACCCACGCAGGCACGGGGAGAACATGCAAACTCCACACCCCGGGAGGCCCGAGCCGGGATCGAACCCACGACCTCTGAACTGTGAGGCGGACGTGCTAACCATTCGACCACCGTGCCGCCATGATTTAAACAGTTAAATTTAATGTTTTGTTAAATAAGTAATTGGAATGATAGGATGGATAGGATTGGATGATAAGACAATTTGACTGTCTATCAATACATCTACTTGCCGTGCCTGTGGTCTTGCACACACGTACGGAGCGGAGAGCGGAGAAGACGAACAGATAATTAGGTCCGAATACATAAATACTTTTGGAGACTTGGAAACATTGTACATGGTCATCGATAAATAAAAGACCTATTTAATCGGTCAATGACCGTTTTGATGAATTTAAAGTTATCTTACCTGTTGTAAATTCCTCGTTAGTGCTTCATTTACACAGGTATTGGTTTACTGTTTAATTTGTGTGTTTTACACCAGGCATGTTTTTGGGAAGCTAATGGGTCCTTTCTTTACGTTGATTTATCTCGGGCATATTGTTGGACAGCTAAGGGGTCCTAACAAGAGACGTTTCGAGTCTGTTAGCCGTTAGCGGGGTGGTACATGTGGGTGTATTGATACGTTTCGGTATGGCATGTTCGGTTCGGTCCACTTGCGTTCGGTTCGGTCCACTTATTAGCGCGAGCTTACGCATGGGTGCTGACTGTTGCTCGTGGGAGAGGAGGGGGGCGGCACAAAAGAGAGAACCAGAAAAGAGCCAGAGCTCGAAGGTCCCCGCGTAAACTGCGGTCTCCTGTTTGGGAACATTCTGGCTTTCCTGTTCCCCATCACCGATGGGGAAAGGTGCGTGGATAAGTCCGAAAGTTGTGCTACATGAAATCGACGGTTATGTTGCAGCTAGCACGTCTAACATGCACGGCATCATCCGACTGTGAATGTTTCGAGGAGGAAACAAGCAGTCCTTTTAGCCCAAAAACGTCAAACTTAAATAGCGAGATTTATCATATTGTAGAATTTTTAAGTTTTCTTTTTGGGCATAACACATGTATACCAAGTATAAGAAAATATTTAATGAGTTAAAGTTCACTTCTAAGCAAATATCTATATTTTAAAACAATCTAAAGTTAGTAGGCCAAACGGATACGGTGGCCATTGAAGGGTTTTAAGTCAGAAAGTTGTGTGCCGACATTGCTACATGAAATGGGCGGCAGGTAGCACGTCTAACATGCACGGCATCATCCGATTGTGAATGTTTCTTAGATGAGGGAACAAAACGTCAAACTTAAATAGCGAGATTTATCATATTGTAGTGTATTCCAGAAACACACCGTCAGACGTAGTTTAATTATCACGTTTTTATTAATCCAATTAGAGCTAGCGCTCTTCTTTCTCCGCTGCTCCACTCGCTTGATATATGATGCATTCATGAACCTCGGAAACATCACAAATCAGCAACACACAAATACGACCACAACACAGATAACCCAATTCGTTACAAAATGCTGTTGAACATTTAGAGATTTCAATGCCTAAAAAGTGTATACAATTTCATAAAGACTTTTTAAAGTTACTGTATTTTTTTCAATACTTTTTCAAGTCTTTCTTGTACCTCAAACCAGTTTTGGTTTACTAGGTCCGACTTAAAGCAGCAATGGAAGACAAGTCTTATTTCTGATATGTGAGTTGTTAACTTTGTTTTTTAATCAAAATAATTTTGGAAAACTGCAAAGACTGGGAGATGGTCACTTATATCATTAATTAGAAGTCCATTTTCTATTTTATGGTCAATTTCATTTGGAAATATGTTATCTATTGGTGTGGCTGTATCAACTGTTATTCTACTAAGGTTTCACAAACCGAGGGAAAAGACTATTGCTATACATTGTATTTTTAAAATCAGTATTTTTTTTTATGTCCATTTGGATTTAACAAGTCAATGTTTAAATCTCCACACATTGTTTTTTGTTTTTTTATCATTTGAGTCACTAAACATATCCATTAGTTTTTTTATTGAACAAATCAAGACATGACCCTGGTGTCCTACAAATGCGACTTGTGAATGGGGTCTGGTCTAAATTTTGCATCTCTGCATTTTGCAGATGATGTGGTACTTCATTAAGCCGCAATCTCCAGCTTTCAGAAGCAGTTTGCAGCTGAGTGTGAGGCGGTTGGGATGAAAATCAGCACCTCCATATCTGAGATCATGGTGGAAGATGGAAAAAAAAATTTCAACATCGCTACTCAATGTGGTGACCAGTGGTGGTGTTATTACTTTGGCTGATGATGCTATCTTGTTTGACAGTTGAACACTTGTAAACAAGTCAATGCACTCACCAGATGCACCAACTTCCTCACACCCCATTCTCTAAGCCTGGTCCTTTTGGCTCGGTCCCGGTACTGGAAGTTGGCTGTGTTGTACCTCCCGGTCCCATAGACCACAATGATATTGTCCCTCCTATTGTTTTTATTGCACCATGCTCTTTCTTTTTGTTTTCCTTTTTGGATGCGGGTCTGTGCGTGTGCAGCTGCTACTGCATGTGATATAGTAAGTATGTTCTCGACGCCAAATGGCTGCCGGCAACACGCCGCCACCAAAAACGTTTACTGCAGCCTACCATGGCAAAATGGGCAAATTAGCAACATTTTCGCTTCAAACACTTCATCCGCGCTATCATGCCTGACTGTGCGAACCGAATTTAATATATATGGAAACACGACGCCAGGAATGCTCAGCTCGCTTTCGGTCTGGCTGCAGCATTAGAGATATGGTGAGAAGCTTGGTCTTCCAGGAGGGCCTCAGAGTAGAGACGCTGCTCCTCCGCATTGAGACGAGTCAGATGAAGTGGCTCGGACATCTGATCAGGATGGTTCCTGGACGCCTCCCTGGTGAGATGTTCCATGCACATCCCACCAGACTTTCTCTCTGCTGGCCTGGGAATGCCTTGGGATTTCCCCAAATTTAGCTGAACAAAGTGGCTGGGAAGAGGGAAGTCTGGGGCTCCATGTTAAAGCTGTTGCCCCCATGACCCGACTCCAGATAAGCGGAAGAAAATGGATGGGTGATGCTGTCAACTCAATAACTAAGATAAATTAAAAACATTGTTATTATGACCTAGCTGGATTTTAAAAAGCTGTGTTTGGATGCCTAATGTCTCCTAATCATGCTCCTCCACCTTGGCTTGAGGGGAATAACTATAAATACAATGTTTTCTGAATAAACAATGACTGATTTATGTATTATTCAGTAATAGTAAATCCACTGTGTTTAAACAACTTAAAAAGGAAGTCAATCCAAACATGTTTTTCTTTTCAAGAATATGTTCTATACAGGCCCACTAGTTGAAACATGGCATTCTGATTAATATCCCCTGATATTTCAGCAAGTTAATCAAGTTCTCACAGACCTTTTAGTAAACCAAATGTCAGTGCTCATTGCTTGTGTGAACAGGAACCAATAGCATCCCTGCAATGTATTTTGGTAGACAAATGAGCCGGGGAGTCAAAACACCAACTGAACACCAAATTAATGTAGGCTGCCACAAAATGATGTACAAGAAGTAGCCTATGTAAAACAGACAACTACTATTACACAACAGAAGAACACAAGAGTGTAACATTATTGCTAAAACCTGTACCCCAAGTCATTAAGGCTATAACGATTTACAAAAGCACCTTGGCAATCTGGGACAATCCTACTTCTTACAAAAATACATGAATTTACCTCAAAAATGATTTGGTCGCCCAAATCCCTTCCAGACTGGACTCTGAGTGCTCTACCTGCACATAACAATACACTGTATTTGTCGTATGTGGCTTATACCAGGATGATGTGGCACATTTCTTCAATCAATCCATACCAAACACGCTACAAGTCCTATTTTCTTGCTGCATTCAATTGTAGGTGACAGTTTTTGCTAAGTGGGAGTTGGCTGATGTTTTCGTTTCTTTGACTAGAAATCAATTCAGATGATCAGGCAGTGCCACTACCCTGTTTGAATTGGAATGAGAGAAGTTGTTGTGTACGTGTATATAATGTAACGTAATAATGTTTATTTAACTAGTCCAATCCATGTGCAATTGAAATGTTAAAATGTACAAAACACTTAAATGTATGCCTTGCCTGGCTGGGAGCTTAATCTCCGATCCTAGAATTGCCACTGATATACTGCAAACTCCAATTCCAATGAAGTAGTGATGCTGTGTAAAATGTAAATAAAAAAAAGAATATAATGATATGCAAATCTGTTTCAATCAACATTCAGTTGAATACAGTACCAAGGCTAGATATTTAATGTTCAAACTGATCAAATTTTTGGGGGTGCAAATATTCACTCATTTTGAATTTCATTCCTGCATGTTGCAACAATTTACTTTGTTCCCCAAATATTTTCTTTTACCTTATCTTATACCTTATAATTGTTTCCATCCGTTTTGTATCCCTCAACACTGTTATTGAGCTAAGTGTTACTTATGTCCTATTTTCTAAACTTAACCTTCTAAATATATTCATCTTTTATTTGAAATGAGCCTTTTTCTGCTGCCTCTCTACCATTCCAAAGTGGAGTCAACCTTGAGTTCAACAAACTGCAGTTCTAAAATGCGAAATTCTAAAATTCTTTATCACCTGTGACATTTCTCCTACTACATTACCACTAGAGAGCGCTACTGTACTTAACATAATTAATATTGTCTTTTTTGACGGGCTGTGGACCAGTCATTGGAAGGAGTTGTTTTAATTTTTTGCACAGTCCCCATGACAGCGGAAAAGGGGGAAAAAAAAGGAAACATCTAGACAGATAATTTCATGTATTTTTCATTGCACACCAGTGAGAAATTCTAGCTCCAGAGGAGGACATACACTAAACCAGGGGTCACCAACTCCGGTCCTCGAGGGCAGCAGTCCTGCAGGTTTTCCATCTCTCCCTGCTGTAACACACCTGTTAAAATGATCAGGATCGTTATCAGGCTTCTCAAGAGCTTGCTGATGAGCTGATCATTTTAACAGGTGTGTTACAGCAGGGAGAGATGGAAAACCTGAAGGACAGTTGCCCTTGAGGACCGGAGTTGGTGACCCCTGCACTAAACATTAAACCTTGGTGAAGAAAACAGTTGGAGAAATGGCTGTAATCATGAATGTTGTCTTTAATTGTATTTAATTGTCAATTTACCACAGGTATAAATGTGGATCCTAGTTCCACAGTGCAACGTTTTTGAACTGGGGAAAAATATGTGATGCAGATGTCCTGTCTCATTTGGTCGTGTTATGTGTTATGATTGGAAGCAGATAAAAAAAATGGAAAAACGACTGGTTATTTGATCTTCATTTCAAAATACAAACACAAAAATTGAGTGAGCACAGTACACTGGTAAACCAAGTAATAACATACCAAGAGCCATAGAGGTCAAATTCCCAAGGTACAAAGACAGATCAGCACTGCTGAGAGGAGAGAGACAAAAATCAAAGGGGCACCGGCATATACAACACATTAATGAGGACGACACTGATGCTGTATGCATGAGAAGGAAGGAAGTACTACTCAAGCTGAGGCAGGCAAGGTAGAGGGGGACAATTGCCTTCCCGAGACATGACAAGCTAATAACGCTTCCACAACATCACACCAAAACAACCCAGAGACATCTGATGATTAAATGAAGAACAAAACCTCTGACTATGCAGAACATACTAGATCCAATCCTCAAAATAACTAACCCAAACAATTACTTGTACAATAATAATACTAATATTCTTTGTGAGTACTACACAGGCTTAATGCGAATATGGAAATGTAAAATGCATGATTGCAAATTTACATAATAGAAGCCCTCATAAAAATTACTGTAAATCTGAAGACTACTTGAGTAAATTTAACAAGTTCCAAATAATTGCAGGGTTAAATTGGTCCAGGGTTGAACCGACCTCTCACCCAAACTCGCGCAGATGGGATCATTGCCGGAGCTAGAGGGGGGGGGGGGGGGGGGGGGGGGCTGGCCTGCCCTGAAATATGCTTGGACCCCACCCATGTGCCAATCCAGATAATTGACTTTTGGGTATTTTCCGATTTTTTCCGAGAATTTACCCCCATCCCCCATAGGGAACGTATTGTATGATTAATTTTTATCAGTGTTTTCTGAAGAATTTTTAGGGTTTGTAAAAATAAATAAATACAATTGTTATGCGGACTATGGATGGACCGATTATCGTCCGATATTCTGTGTTTTGAGAAAGATCGGTATCAGCCTTTTAAAAAAATCTGATGGCCGATATTAAATCAATTTAAAACTGTGTTGAAATCAAAACAAAATGTGGAAGTTTAATATATCTGTCATTTTGAAATTTTGGAGGACTTTATTTACTGAAGAAAACTATATAGAGCTATTGTTTCAGTTTTCTTTTAACTTTTTAAGACATGCTGACGACCCTTGGTGCTCCCTGAACTTTTTGTTAGAATTTAATAACAAAGATTTATACAATACAAATATTGTCAAACATTTATAGTAAAAATAATAATAATAATAATAATAATAATAACTAGAGAATGCAATTTTCTGGAGAAATTGCGTGTGAAGGCGAAGGAAGCCGAAAAGAAACTGCGGAATGCGTTGGAATGAAGTTGAATAGAGTGTAATAGTTGGATGATACTGAATAATCTTGAATGATACCGAATCAAGTTGAATAAAGTGGAATGAAGTTGAATGAAGTTGAATGATGATGAATGAAGTTGAATGAAGTCGAATGAAGTTTAATAATACTGAATGAAGTGGAATGTAGTTGAATGAAGTTGAATGACCTCGAATGATGTACAATGGCCTGGAATGAGGACATAAAAAACAGAAGGGGAGCAAGAAAAGAGGAAGTAAGGAAACACTTCATTTCCGGGTCACTTGGGTCACTTCAGAGTGACTTCCGGGTCACTTGGGAAACTTCCGGGTCACTTCCGGGTCATTTGGGTCACTTGTAGGTCACTTCCGGTTCATTTTCGGGTCATTTGGGTCCCTTCCGTATGTTTCAACTATTCACCATTCATTTCCATTGACACATTAAACTTTTAACATTTACACCAATCCAATTTCAAATTCACAACATTCAAGTCATTCAACTCACATTGGTAAACTTTTCAACCCACCAAAAATTCCTACTTCCAAAGAATTCAACTTATTCACCTGTATAAAACCCACATAATTCCACCATTCATTCTTATTGCCATATTCAACAATTCACATTTACATCATTCCAATTTGAAATTCACAACATTCATCTCATTCAATTCATGTTGGTCAAGCTTTTCAACATACCTCAAAATCCTATTTCCCACACATTCAACTCATTCACCCTTAAAAAAAACACAAAATTCAACTATTCACCATTCATTTCCATTGGCACATTCAACTTTTCACATTTACACCAAAGTCATTCAACTCAATCAACTCACAATCAGCTTTTCAACACCCCCAAAATTCCTACTTCCCACACATTCAACTCATTCACACTTAAAAAACCCACAAAAATTCAACTATTCATCATTCATTTCCATTGGCACATTCAACTTTTCACATTTACACCAAAGTCATTCAACTCATTCAGCTCACATTCAGCTTTTCAACACACCCCAAATTCCTACTTCCCACACATTCAGCTCATTTACACTTAAAAAAACCCGACAAAAAATCACCATTCATTTCCAGTGGACCAATGTTATTGCCCCTTGGTCTCCCCAGTGTGGCGGCCATCTTGGACAGGGACATGAGCTAGACTGGGGATAATAATTCAAATTATTCAACCTTAAAAAAACAATTAAAAATTCACCATTTATTCTCAATGGCACATTCAACACTTGACATTTAAACCATTCCAATTTCAAATTTACAACATTCAGTTCATCCAACTCACATTCCACATGACCCACAATTCCATTCATTATCGATACTGCTTATCCTCACAAGGGTCGCGGGGTGTGCTGGAGCCTATCCCAGCTGTCTTCGGGCAGTAGGCAGGGGACACCCTGAATTGGTTGCCAGCCAATCGCAGGGCACACAAAGACAAACACCGCACTCACAATCACACCCAGGGGCAATTTAGAGTGTCCAATCAACTTACCATGCATGTTTGTGGAATGTGGGAGGAAACCGGAGTTTCTGGAGAAAACCCACACAGGCACGGGGAGAACATGCAAACTCCACACAGGGAGGCCGGAGCTGGGATCGAACCCACGACCTCTGAACTGTGAGCCGGACGTGCTAACCAGTCCCCCGCCGTGCCGCCCCCACAATTCCTACCTCCCAAAAATTCAAATTATTCAAATTTTAAACACATTGAAAATTCCCAGGCACATTCACAATCACAACCTTCAGCTCATTTAACTCACATTCCAAGTTGGAGGCCGCATGGCTCAGTGGTAGAGTGGTCGTTTTCCAACCAGGAGGTTGTGCGATTGAATCCACCCATTCCCTCCCTGTTTATTTATTTTTTTCCCTGACTTCCTTCTTTTATTGTTAACTCACATTAGACATCACCCACAATTCCTACTTTCCAAAAATTCAAAATATTCAACCTTAAAAAAAACATTTAAAAAAATCACCATTCATTCCCAATGGCACATTCAACAAGCCACAATTCACCACACCTGGAATGCTCATCCCCAGGTGGCCCTAATTAAGTACCATTCAACATTTAGCTCATTCAACTCACACCTCCATGTTGCAGGCAGCATGGCTCAGTTGTAGAGTGGTTGTTTCCCAAACAGGAGGTTGTTGGTTTGATCCCTGGCCATTCCTTCACTTGCTTCACTTTTTTTTCCCGACTTCCTTCTTTCATTGTTTCCAGGCTTCCTCTTATCTTGCTTCCCTTCAGCATTTTTTTATATCATTCTAGGTCATTCAACTTCATTCCACTTTATTCAACTTTATTCAGTATGATTCAACTTTATTCAGTATCATTCAACTTTATTCCACTTCATTCAACTTCATTCCACTTTATTCAACTTTATTCAGTATCATTCAACTTTATTCAGTATCATTCAACTTTATTCAACTTCATTGAACTTCATTCCAATGCATTCCGCAGTTTCTTTTCAGCTTCCTTCACCTTCACACGCAATTTCTCCAGAAATTGCATTCTCTAGCTCTTCTTCTTGTTCTATTTTATTCCTCGCACTTTTTTGGCGTTCTTCTATTCCCACATTTTTTAACTGATTCTCGCCATTCCAACTTCAATGTATTCCAAAAATTCACGCCAACGTGGATTCTTTTTTTTCGCCCCTGAAATTTACGGTTTCCCCCAAATTCCCCGTTTTTCACCCCCAAAAACCTCATTCATTTCCAATGGCATATTCAACATTTCCCATTTACACCATTCCAATTTAAAATTCAGAAGATTCAACTCATTCAACTGACATTGGTAAAGCTATTCAACACACCCACAATTCCTATTTCCCCAAAATTCTACTTATTCACCTGTAAAAAAAACCATAAAATTCCACCATTTTTTTCCATTGCCATATTCAACAATTCACATTTATATCATTCCAATTTGAAATTCACAACATTCATCTCATTCAACTCATATTGGTAAACCTTTTCAACACACCCCAAATTTCTATTTCCCACACATTCAACTCATTCACCCTTAAAACCCCCCACACAAATTCAACTATTCACCATTCATTTCCATTGGCAGATTTAACTTTCCGTATTTGCACCATTCCAATTTCCACAAATGCAAGTCATTCAACTCATTCAGCTCACATTCAACTTTTCAACACCCCCAAAATTCCTACTTCCCACACTTTCAACTCCATCCATCCATCCATCCATCCATCCATCCATCCATCCATCCATCCAACCATCCATCCATCCATCCATTATCTCCTGCTTATCCGAAGTCGGGTCGCAGAGGCAGCAGCTTCAGCAGGGAAGCCCAGACTTCCCTTTCCCCAGCAACATCTTCCAGCTCTTCCGGAGGGATCCCAAGGCGTTCCCAGGCAAGCCGGGAGACATAGTCTCTCCAGCGTGTTCTGGGTCATCGGGGTCTCCTGCCAGTGGGACTAGCCCGGAACACCTCACCAGTGAGGCGTCAAGGAGGCGTCCTAATCAGATGGCCGAGCCACCTCAACTGTCTCCTCTCAACACGGAGGAGCAGCGGCTCGACTCTGAGTCCCTCCCGGATGGCCGAACTTCTCACCCTATCTCTAAGGGAGAGCCTGGACACCCTGCGAAGGAAACCCATTTCGGCCGCTTGTATCCGGGATCTTGTTCTTTCGCTCATGACCATAGGTGAGAGTAGGAACGTAGATCGACCGGTAAATTGAGAGCTTCGCCTTTCGGCTGAGCTCCTTCCACACCATGACAGACCGATACAGGGTCCGCATCACAGCAGATGCTGTAGCGATCCGCCTGTCGATCTCCCGTTTCATCTTACCCTCATTCGTGAACAAGACCCCAAGATACTTGAACTCCTCCACTTGGGGCAAAATCCCATCCCCGACCTGGAGAGGGCACGCCACCCTTTTCCGACTGAGGACCATGGTGCTGATTTTCATTCCGACCGCTTCACACTCGGCTGCGAACCGCTCCAGCGAGAGTTGGAGATTGCGGCTTGAAGAAGCCAACAGTACCACATCATCTGCAAAAAGCAGAGATGCAATACTGAGACCACCAAACCGGACCCCCTCGACACCTCGGCTGCGCCTAGAAATTCTGTCCATAGAGGTTATGAACAGAATCGGTGACAAAGGGCAGCCTTGGCGGAGTCCAACCCCCACAGGAAACGAATCCGACTTATTGCCGGCAATTCAGATCAAACTCTGGCATCGGTGGTACAGGGACCGGACAGCCCTTACCAGGGGGCTCGGTACCCCGTACTCCCGAAGCACCCCCCACAGAACTCCCCGAGGGACACGGTCGAACGCCTTCTCCAAGTCCACAAAACACATGTAGACTGGTTGGGCGAACTCCCATGCACCCTCGAGGACCCTGCTGAGGGTGTAGAGCTGGTCCACTGTTCCACGGCCAGGACGAAAACCACATTGCACCTCCTGAATCCGGGATTCGACCTTCCGACGGATCCTGCTCTCCAGCACCCCTGAATAGACCTTGCCAGGGAGGCTGAGTAGTGTGATCCCTCTGTAATTGGAGCACACCCTCGGCCGCCTCAACAATGGAGGCACGAAACATGGTCCACTCGGACTGATGTCCCCCGCCTCCCCCGGGACGTGGGAAAAGTTCTGCCGGAGGTGGGATTTGAAACTCCTTCTAACAGGGGATTCTGCCAGACATTCCCAGCAAACCCTCACAATACGTTTGGGTCTGCCAGGTCGGACCAGCATCTTCCCCCACCATCGGAGCCAACTCACCACCACATCGGGGGGGCCGTTCCTCCCAATCACACCTCTCCAGGTCTCACTGTCATTGCCCACGTGAGCATTGAAGTCCCCCAGCAGAACGATGGAGTCCCCAGGTGGAGCACACCAGCACACCCTCCAAGGACTCCAAAAAGGGTGGGTACTTTGCGCTGCCGTTTGGTGCATAAGCACAAACAATAGTCAGGGCCGATGAAGTATGTGGAAGTAGTTACCGTTTAAATGTGCCATTGTAAATGAATGGGTTTTTTGGGGGTGAAAAAGGTTGAATTTTTTGGGAACCGTAAATGTTAGGGGCGAACACTAAAATGAGCAGCCATGGCATGAATTTTTGGAATAAATAAAATGGAATGAAGTTGAATAAAGTTGGATGAAGTTGAATAAAGTGGAATAAAATCGAATTATGCTAAATAAAGTTGAATGATACTGAATAAAGTTGAATAAAGTAGAATGAACTCTATGAAAAATGTTGGCTTGAGCAGGAATTGAACCAGCACGACCCACTTACAGCTTGCCGTTTGTACCACTACACCATCAAGGACTTAACTGGACAGCTCTAAGTCTGAAATGTTGAATGTGCAAGTGGGACTGAATTGCGATTTTTTTTTTTTTTTTAACTGAATTTTTTGGAAGTATGAATTGCAGGTGTGTTGAAAAGCTGAAACAATGTGAGTTGAAAGACCTCTAAAAAGTTTTGGACTGAGCAGGAATGGAACCAGCACTGCCCACTCACAACTCAGCATGTGTACCCACTACACCATCAGGGACTTAACTGGAATCACGCAAAACTGAAATCTTGAATGTGCAAGTGGGACTGAATGGCTGGGTTTTTCAAGGTTGAATAACTTAAATTTTTGGGAAGTATGAATTGCTGGTGTGTTGAAAAGCTTAACCAATGTGAGTTGAATGAGCTGAATCTTGTGAATTTGAACTATGAATGGTTTAAATGTGAAGTGTTGAATGTGCCATTGGGAATGAATGATGATTTTTGGAATAATTTTATTAAGGTTGAATAATTTGAATTTTTGGGAAGTAGGAATTGTGGGTGATGTGAAACGTGAGTTGAATGAGCTGAATGAATTGGAAATGATCTTCCAATTGGTGATCCAGAGGACAAAAAGGTCCAGACATTGGTAACAAGGACTATGGTTGAAGTCAGTCTGACTGATCGCCTCGTGAAATTCGCATCCTGGTCTGGAGCAGTCAGTGCTGTGTCACGTCTCAGACGCAGAGTCTTGAAAGACAAGTCAGTTGCACACTCAACAGTAAGTGAACGACAAGATGCAGCTCTTGTTATCCTCAGAGATCTACAAAGACAATTCTACTCAGAAGAAATAATGATTTTGAGCAAGGGAAATCCCCTTTAAAGTAGTCACAAGCTATATCGCCGTGATCCCTTTTTGGATAAAGATAGAGTCCTCAAGGTGGGAGGAAGACTCGGTTCTTCAGCTCTTCCCCTCCCTGTCAAACACCCAATCGTTCTCCCCAAACAGCATTATGTCACAAAATTAATAATCGCACATCATCACAAAAGAGTCCAACATCAGGGCAAAGGCTGCACAATTAACGATATACGAGCCAATGGCTCGGATCCCAAATTTAAGTCAAGCAGTCGCATCCTGTATCAGACAATGTGTGATATGCCGCCGACTGAGAGGACATGCTATAGGGCAGAGAATGAGAGATCTTCCTGCGGAAAGACTGGAATCAGGCGCCCCATTTACATACTTGGCATGGATTGCTTTGGCCCTCTCATGACTAAGGAAAGGAGCGAAAACGACATGGCCTGCTCTTTACATGTTTCAGCTCTCGCGCCATCCATGTTGAAATGATAGATGACTTGACAACTGATGCCTTCATCAATGGCCTGCGTTGTTTTGTTGTTCTACGAGGCCCAGTGAGACAAATTAAGTGTGATCAGGGCACCAATTTCGTAGGAACCAAAAATGAATTGAGGGCAGCACTACAGGAAGTTGAAGCTGAAAGAGTAGCAACATACCTTGCAGAAAAGGAATGCGATTTTGTTTTCAACACACCGCATTGTCACGCTGGTGGAGTGTGGGAGCGACAAATAAGAATTGTAAAGAACGTGCTTAACTCCACATTGTCACTGGCCTCTGGAAGAGTCGATGATGCTTCCTTACGGACCTTGTTATATGAGGCTTCTGCGATTGTAAACAGCCGTCCTCTGACAACAGATAACCTAAGTTAAAGTGTGTCAAAGTCAAATGGATGAAGGGCCAAATAAAAAAAATTGCGACAAGCCGAGAGCCGGACTAATAAAATGTTCATTGACATTTTTTAAAATGTCCAGATTGGATCGGGTCCTTCACGCCTGATGATGATGTTACGCTTTATATTTCTGTAATATATTTCTTTGCCTCTATGTTTGTCAACCCCCTAGCTGTTGTGTTTTTATCTTCGGAGTTACTAAATAAAAAATAAAAAAAAAAGTAAATTACTGCTACTTTTGCGAGGCAGCTCGTCCATCACTTTTGTTTGCGTTACTCCTGCCAAACTGGAAACAATTTTCTGGTTGACTCGGGCTGCAAGATTGTATGAACTGTACATAATTTGAAGAAAAACAGATAGGATCATATGATTGGTATGATGTCTCTACATCTTCTCACTATGAAGACTACTACTGCACTTCCTCCTCCCGGAAAGTTTGTCATAGAGGACTTGTATGGACGGAAACGGTGGCGACGAGTGCAGTATTTGGCAGAATAATTTTGGAGCCGGTGGAAAAGGGAGTACCTCAAAAACATAATGCTCGGACAAAGATGGTATGCCCGAAGAGGAACCTTCAATTTGGTGACATTGTGATGGAAGTAGAGGATCAACAAAGATCTGCATGGAGACTTGAACGAGTCTTAGAGACTGTAACAGACGATGACGGACTTGTAAGGAAAGTCAAGATAATGTTGGGTGATAGAAATTTGAACAAAAGAGGTGAACGTTTGAACAAAGAGTCTGTAGTACAACGTCCCGGTCACAAGTTAGTTCTGCTGGTAGAGAATTCTTGAGTTAGCATCAAGTAGGAAAAGATATGTACATAATGTTTTGTTAATTGTGTTCTTGGCTTGTCAAAAATATCGATAATTCGGTACTTACTCGATACTAAACATTTTGAACGGATACAATACTAGCTTGCTGTGGTATCGATATTACAGATACCAAACCACTGTCTTCGATACCAGCAGCGCTTTGCCAAGGTCTGCTCCTAATGGTTTGCTGCTCCCGCACACACTGCTGAAGCCTGCCCCGTGCGCCCTTCCCTCCCTGCTCTGCCGAGTGCAGACTGCTCGTCGACTCCCTAGTTAGCCGCGTGCATGAGCTACAAACAAAGGCCCGGCCCGGCTGGCTCATTCGGCCGACACCAAGCCATAGAATGACGCGTTGCGGCTCATGACCTAAAGTGAGAATCGGCTAAGTACGTCTCATGACAACATTGAACCAACAAGTTAAAAACTCAAATGCACACATCCAGCTAATATTTAGTTTACAGCATTCGCAGCTGCATCATATACAGAAACACTGTACATACATGTGCATCATATGTTTACATGGACTGCTTAGATTTAATAGACTTCTTTGCTTGCCCATAAAATGCAGCGTTGTGTTTGTCATATATATTTTCTTTCTAAAGCAAGACAAGGTTAGCCAAGTGTTCAGTAGCATGTTTTCAGTAACAGCTGCATTAATGTCTTGAACTTCTCAAAAATAAAGATCTCGTCTAGATAATAATGCAAAAAAAAAAAATTGTGGTTAAAAACAGCCCTTTGAGTAATCCATGGTAAAGTTCACAAATAGTAAAAAGTTAATGAAATTGAAGAACAGAGAAGTTCATGTGATTTGTCCAAAAATGAATCCTTCTATTTTTTTTTGGTTAAGAATCGGAATTGTGAATCGTTAGGAACCAGAATCGAATCAAAACATTGGAACCGGAATCGTCCAAATTCAAACGAAGCCCAACCCTACCTGCTACTACTGGATAACCAATAACTGAAAGTATTTTAATTTATTTTATTTTGTTTTTTTATTATTACTATTATTATGATCTGTGACTTGTTGGTTTGCCTTAATAGATAAACATGTGGGTCTAGATACTAAGACAACTTACAGATTTTGTTGTCAATTTATGTTACTGTAAGTGGTGGGTGTTATTCTTTTTCACTACCTCAAACAACTTGAAAATGATGTGCCATTGGTGTTGCACAGTATGGTTATTTCTTTGCACTAGTTCAGACAATTTACAGATTAATAATTGTTTTTTTTGTGTGTTTTGTTCTTTGCACCACTTCTTCCTTTGTTTTGCACTACCCCAGTCCCAGACAACTTAAAATGTGTCATTGGTTCCAGGCATTGACTGAACAGAGGGTTGTCGAAGTTAAATGCTGAAGTTGTACTATTTTTTTGCACTATCTCTTAAAAAACGATTGTATTAATGATAAGTTAAATTTTTGGCGATAAAGTTTTACAGTAAAAAAAAAAGAAAAGCTTTAATTTGTTCCGGTATCAAAATGGTATCGATTTTTGATACTGAACTGGGTATCGGTATCGGAGTTGAAATTCTAGTATCATGACAAGCCTATTGTGTTCCATCTAAAGTTGTTTTGTGGTTTCGAAATGATCTTTATTGTGTTTAAGATTAGCTAATGTAAAAATACATAATTTGGCGGGAGTGTAAAGGAGTATGGATTTATTTGTTAAATAGGCAGTAACATCGGACCTTTGTTTTTGATTTCCTGTTAAGCGGAAGTCTTACTTTGAAGGAATACGGAAGAGGATTGCGGTTGATTAGACGGCAAATTGACAGTACGTCGAAACAATTCTGAAGAGGTAAAACAGTCTTTTCATCAGACGACAAAACTAACAGTTCAAGATACTTGAAACCGGTTGAAAGTGGCAACAAGGTGAATATTTGTGTTTATATGCTTATAGATTTATGTTTATTATTAGTATGTGCGTTTAATTAACCGCATTTTACACGTATGGAGATAAGTGTGACGCATGGCTTCATGTTTTTATTTTCTAGCTCTTAAGGTGTAAGAGGTTTATATACAAGTCTAAAGGAATTAAAAGGAAACTTCTGACCATCAGTAAAGCTTCATCATTTCAACCGTCGCTACAATATGTGTGAAGGCCTTCGCCTTCACACAATAAAGTTGAAGGTGTACAATAACATATGTGTGAAGGCCTTTACCTTCACACAATAATAAAGTTGAATGGTGTAGAACATTATGCAAATCTGAAAAAAATAGTTCAATAAACATATGCTTAACATATGCGGTATCAATAATGGATGGATGGATGGATGTTCTATGCGGGCAAACTAGTTGAAACAAGTCATTCTGATAAATATTGCGTTTGTGGAATAACAGTTAATACACCCGTTTTTAGCCATCTCTGGGGGCTCACCTGTTTTCCAAAGCTGAGCCATGATTGGTCGTTACCGGAGCCCTGAGCATTTGTGATGTCATTTTCAGTCGACAGAAGTGACAAAATGCCCGCCCCTTGAGATAGCTAAAAACGGGTGGATTTTACTGCTTAACACATATTCCACAAAATAAAAATTAATCAGAATGCCGTGTTTCAACTAGTGGGCCTGCATAGAACATATTCCCGAAATAAATATGCTTGGGTTGATTTCCACTTTAAAACCCTACATTGCTAAACGTATCAAATTTGATCCAAGAATTTCAAAGCCTTCTTGCATTCTTATATGGTAAACATTTTCCTTAAAACCCTTTTGTGTACAATCTGATACTTGTCTTCTACCTCCTGGTGGATGGATTTTTCACTACAACAATTTGGACACAGTACAAGGGACAATCCAAGATGGCTTGCTTCAGCTAATTCCTAACTTGTTGAATCAAGGTAAAGATAATTGTGATTTTTACCCTTTTTCAGTGAGATTTTCACAGATTTTTTGGCTAACACGTCCTCATAAGAACATAATCTGTCAAAGCAAGTTATAATTACTTCATTTTTTGCACTTTAGTAAATAGTAAAACTGTGCAGAAAATGTATGTTCAAATTTGATACTACAGGTAAAAACCTGAATTTTGTGCAAAATTCCTAATTGTCAATGACACATTTTTTTCTTGGTGCTTTATCCTTTGTATTCATTGTCGTGCACGATGAAATGATTTAATCAATCAATTACACCAATTACTGATTAAAAGGTAATGTTTAGACCAAATAAGTATTCAAAAACCATCTATCCATCCATCCATCCATCAATCCATCCATCCTTTATCTGCACCGCTTCTCCTCACAAGGGTCGCGGGGATTGCTGGAGCCTATTCCAGCTGTCTTCAGGCAGTAGGTGGGGGACACCCTGAATTAGTTGCCAGTCAATTGCAAGGCACACAGAGACAACCAAACATCCGCACTCACAGTCACACCTAGGGGCAATTTAGAGTGTTCAATTAACCTACCATGCATGTTTTTGGAATGTGGGAGGAAACTGGAGTACCCAGAGAAAACTCCACACAGGAAGGCCTGGGCTACATTCGAACCCATGACCTCAACACTGTGAGGCGGACGTGCCAACCATTCGTCCACCGTGCCTTGGTTTTTGCCCTATTCAAAAACCAATAAACCTAAATTTACGTACTAATATGTACTTTAGATGGCTAAACGGTGCTACAGTGCTGAAGATGTCCTCCGCTTCCTCCAGGGCAATTCGATTGACATAAGGGGTTGATGTCTGCGAATGATGACGTGTTAGATAAGGATTGGACCCCAAATGACAAAGAAAGCTCCAATAGTAGCAATGATGAAGAATGTCTGACCAGAGGCTTGAAGAGGAAGAAGAGGGTCCAACATCATCACAGATAACAAAAAGGCATGGAAGTAGCCAAGTGAAGAGTAAAGAGAGGAGGAGAAAGACACGTACAGCTGCCCAGTTTGACAAAAGAGGTGATCAGATGGGCACAGAAGAAGGGGGTCCAACAGTGACACAAGCCAATAGAAAAAAGGAATTTGCAAAGAAAAAAGTGAAAAGGAAGGAGTATATGCGGAGAAAGGCAACATTTTACCCACCAGATGTTACATTTTTTAAAAGTGCTGATGAAGCCATTGAAGAAAGGTCTGAGTTTACACCTTACATGTAATTCAAACGGTTTGTTACTGATGAAATGATACAGTTGATTCAAATCAAACAAACTTGTTCAGTTCTAGAGAAAGTTGGAAACCGTAAACACAAATGCCCTAAAAATTGAGCAGGTTCTTGGGATGTACATGTTCATGGGTTTGGTATAGATGTCCAATGTCAGAGCCTATTGGGAAATGGAAACCCATTACCCCAAAGTTGCTAATGTGATGTCTCAAGATCGATTTGAGAAATTGGTGACATTGTTGCATTTCCAAGATAACCTCAGTGTGTCTCAAGATGCAAAGAAGGATACATTATGGAAAGTGAGGCCATGGCTGGAAAAACTGTCTTCGTGTACCTCCTGAAGAACATCATGCAGTTGATGAAATCATGGTTCCATTCAAAGGAAGATCTCATCTGAAAGTTTACATGCCAGCAAAGCCTCATAAATGGGGCTTCAAAATGCGGGGTCGTGCAGGACAAAGTGGTTCCAAGATTGACTTTGATGTTCGTCAAGGTTACTATTGTTCAATAGTAACTAACAATAAAAAAAACTAAGGTAGCAGTTTGCCATAAGAGGCCAAAGTTCTTGTTGAAGAGTCCAAACTTCTTCCATGCTTACTACGTTTACGACAAAACAAAATCCTTACTGTTAAAAGTAGTAGTTTGCAAAAATAGGCTGATGTTTTTGTTATATCATTTATACACTAGAATGGCACGCAATGCCAGTGATATCATTTACGATACAAATGGAAAAACATATATACTTATATTTTTTTTATTTTATTTTTCTAAATTTTGTTAAAGAGCCAAATAAAGGTTTCATATTCAAAAAATCTGACTTTTCTTTTCTGTCCATTATTTCTGGGGTCAGGCATTACAGGGTTAAAGATGTTACAACAAAGTTCAGTGTTTTTTTTTTTTTGTTTTTTTTAGATTAGGATGCCAATATTTTCGCTTTACTGAAAATGAATATCGGGTCCAAATATCGGTTATCTGCCTCATTGACTACTATAACTGGTATTGGCCCTGAAAAAAACATATTGCTCTATCTCTACTGCGGACGACCCTGAATCCCCCTTTATATCCATAACCTCCCCATGGAAAAAAATTGTAGCTCCACCGGTGGATGGGATAGACTCCAGCACAGCTACGACCCTAATGAGGATAATCGTATATGAATGCATGGATTTTGCATGCATGAACTATGAAAATATGTAATAAAAGCAAATAATATAATCATAAACTGTACACTGTAAATTTCATGGAGTACATTTTACTCTAAAATGACGACATTTGGTTCAGCAACTGTGATGTCATTTTAAGTCGACAGAAAGTGACAAAATGGCCGCCCCCTGAGATGGACAAAAACCTGTGGATTTTGCTGCTTAACTCATATTCCACAAACGAAACATTAATCAGAATGCTATGTTTAGACGAGTGAAGGCGCATAGAACATATTGTTGCAAATAATTGTTTTTTGGTTGACTTTCGCTTTAACTAGCCACAGATAGAGGGCGCAAAACATAACTCGCCTCAGGTGCATGAGGCAAACCACTGTGAGGACGTACAGTACTGTAAAGCTACCGCATATAAGCGTTTTATAGGTATGTGCGAATAGTGGAGGGCGGGGGGGTGACAGATCTAGAGCTGGGGAGAGAGGGGGGGAGATCGAGCGAGCGAGCGAAAGAGAGAGAGAGAGAGAGAGAGAGAGAGAGAGAGAGAGAGAGATGCCCGTGTCCTTGTTTGACGAAATCCAAAACATCTCAATTCTCGCTGACCATTTTCCCCACCCCACTTTTTCCCCACACACGATTTCTTTCCAATGCTATAATTGGACAACTCCCCCATCTGTCTCTGACTGCTCTCGCTATAGTCAATGTCTGCTCCCAGCAGCAGCAGCAGCAGCAGCAGCAGCAGCAGTGAAAAACACAATTTGGAGCATACGGCTGGTTCCGTATGGAAAGCACCGTCGTAAGCGGCGGCATAGCGAATTCCTGGCGGCTTTAGATTGATAACGAAGGCTGCAGCATGGTCTCCGTTTGCACCTCCTGGCCGTGGATTACATTTTACCTTCATTTATGTTCTTTAGTAAACCTTGGGGAAGCACAAATTACAAAAGAAGGTAAGTTACTCAAGTTTTACTTTGAACTGTCCATTTGGATTTTCAATATCTGGCCAGAGAAACGGAAACATGTCGTAGGTCTTAAGATATTGGATTTTCTCATTTCATGCACTTGATGGAAAAGGCAGATGTTTAATACATTCATATAAAATATACAATTGGTGTGTGGAAAAATCAACGCTTTCTGGCCTCTGGACGACTGTAGCGATTTCCGGTGTTTTCTAGTCACTGCAAATAAGAGTCCCGATCAAACTGAAGACGTCATCCCGTTAATATCTTAACAACTGTCAATATGTTATTTTAACGACCACTATCGTCAGTCAAGGTGGCGTAAGCGAATCGATGGTGTTAGTAAGCGTGTTGGGAGTGAGTGGTCCATTTGAAGGGGGCTTTCCTCCCGTGCTCTACGGCATTCCTTCCTCGCCTTGGATTTTGAAGGGGACTCGCAGCAGCCTCCGATCCATACAAAGGAATTAGGAAAGCCATCTTCCAAACCGCTTATCCTATATAGGGTCGCGGGGAGTTGCTGGAGCCTATCCCAGCCGTCAATGGGCGAAGGCAGACTACACCCCGAACTGGTCGCCAGCCAGTCGCAGGGCACAATTAGGAAAGCCGTGAAAAGATAAATAAAATAAAATCACCCATACAAAACCCGTCTAATTAACCAGTCACTATCTATCTATCTATCTATCTATCTATCTATCTATCTATCTATCTATCTATCTATCTATCTATCTATCTATCTATCTATCTATCTATCTATCTATCAAGCACAATTATATTTGTTCATACATCCCTTACTTGAAAGCAACTTATTATTTTGTGCCCAATTAAAAATGTTTTCCATAACTGACGCTGATTTTAATTTGGGTGCTATCAAGATATATCATCAAATTATAGGTTATAGGGTATATCTACCTTAATTGCCCCTGGTGAAATGTAACCACCTGCCTCTTGGTCCTATTAGTGGTTCTGTTGGACTCCAAGGCACAGCAGACAGAACTGGAGTGGATCTCCTATCCTCCCAATGGGGTAAGTGTGCAGTATCTCCACCTTGTAACACAATTATGATGGCATTAACACGTTTCCCTAGATATTGTAAATGTTCATTGTAAAAATATTCATAGTAATAAATGAGAATTTATTTTCAGACATGCATACTTAGGTTGCGTCTGATTTGCGTCCTTTCTCTTTTGATCAGTTCTCTTATATTATTATAGACTGATTACTTGACTGGAAGTAATCATGTCAGATTAATTGTTACCTGAAAATGCACACACTTTAGAGTGATCACTGCCTATAACCTGTACAATTGAATGAAAAAATATATATATACTGTATATAACTAAATAAATAAATTAAAATATATATATATATATATATATATATATATATATATATATATATATATATATATATATATAGAGAGAGAGAGAGAGAGAGAGAGAGAGAGAGAGAGAAATTTGAGAGGGGAACTAAAAATAAACCACTGAAATAATGGGGTTGTGCAGCTGTGCATATCCTCGTAATTCCTTTCACCTTGTCTGAGGCTCCCGGTCCCATTTACAGCTTACTGTATATAGGTATGGTGTTCTTTTGGTGAGGAGTAGTGTTGTGTTTGCGGCAAACATAATTTGGGGAATTATTGCTAAAAACTTCAGCCATTGTTTCATCGGACCATGACAAAATCTGTGGGAAAATGGAAAAAATGTGTGAAAGATGGTCAAAAGAAACCAAGGTTGAATTTTCTATGTAGCTAAGTAGTGGTCACTGTTAACACAAACATCTTCAGGCTTCTGCTTCAAAGCAAAGCATAAAAAAATAGTCACAAAAACCCATAGAACAGCTGAACTTTATTTGGAGTTAATCAGTGTCACTTTGAATGGTTATGTGTACTGCCTTCTCTTAACAGAGTTTGAATGTGATTGGTTAATTTTTAATAGCCCATTCACGTTCTGAGTAGGGATGGTTACCTTTCATATTCGAACCAGTTCAATTCTGATTCGCAGTACCTGTGAATCCATACTGGTACTCAATGGTACCAATTTTACTGACTTACTTTTACTTTATTTTTGTGCTGTTGTGTCTGGTAATAAAAGTAAATTTATCCATCCAACCATTATCCAAACCGCTCAACCGCACGGATGACTCAGAGGGAGGTGCCGGCGGCGACCTGATAATTCGGTTCCAGGGATGGAACGGGGATGGATGCCCATTTTGGGGATGGAGGACGGAGGACGAGAAGTTTTTTAAAAAGGACGGACTAAGCAAGGACGGAAGTGGGTTTTCATCTGTCCCTGTAATTGTCCCTAACTGGTTCAATTAGGGACCGATGTTGTTTTGGGTTCTTTTAAAAAGAAAGACCACTGTTCTCTTCTGCGATACCACACTCACAGGCGTAGTCTGCCCTCTAGTGGTTGAACATATGTAATACCATGGATTACGCCACATGACGCCCATTTCACTAGCGGGGAAAAAGGTGGATAGCAATTTTGTTTTGTGAACTAACTGTTAACATTTTGTACATACCTTATTCCTTTTTATTCCATAATATTGCCTTATTTTGCAGTAATGATTTTAATGTGAAATAACGTTCCCCTAGATCAGGGGTCGGCAACCCACGGCTCCAGAGCTGCATGCGTTGCGGCTCTGTGTGGCTTGGTAAAATAAATTATAAATGTCCGATTGAAGGGTATTGTAACATCTTCAAAAGACACGAAATCAGACATATCTTAGTTATCTCCCTTTTTATTATTCCAACACGGCTAATGTGGGCTGTAGTCGACGCCAACTACAGTGCAACAACAGTTCCGTCATAAGTACACATGGATCTCTTGTCCTTCTCGCCATCCGCTCAGAATATTTTCTGTTGAGAGGCTTAAATTCAGAGGATTTGGACAATTTAAATTAAACAAGGTATATGAATAATTATTGATTGATTTGATAATGAATTAGCTGTTGATTAATTGATTACCCATTGCACCTCTCCTCTGTTTTTTAGTGGGAAGAGATCAGCGGCTTGGATGAGAGCTACACACCCATTCGCACATACCAGGTTTGCAAAGTCATGGAGCCCAATCAAAACAACTGGCTTCGGACTAACTGGATCGAAACGGGCAATGCCCAGAGAATTTTTGTGGAACTGAAGTTCACGTTAAGGGATTGTAACAGTTTACCTGGTATGGTGGGAACTTGTAAGGAGACGTTCAACTTGTATTACCAGGAAACAGATTCGGAGGTAGGTAGGAATATGCGAGAGAACCAGTATGTCAAAATTGATACAATTGCAGCAGATGAAAGCTTCACTCAGGGCGACCTCGGTGAGAGAAAGATGAAGCTCAACACTGAAGTGCGCATAATTGGCCCCCTGTCCAGGCAGGGCTTTTACCTGGCCTTTCAGGATGTCGGGGCATGTATTGCCCTGGTCTCTGTCAAAGTTTATTACAAGAAATGCTGGTCCATCATCGAAAACCTGGCCATATTCCCGGACACTGTGACGGGATCGGAGTTCTCCTCCTTAGTGGAGGTCGACGGGATATGTGTCAACGATGCAGAGGAGGAGGCTGACAACCCTCCCAAGATGCACTGCAGCGCTGAAGGTGAATGGCTGGTGCCCATTGGGAAATGCATATGCAAAGCAGGATTTCATCAGAAAGGAGACGCATGTGAACGTGAGTTGCTTTCATTTTCTTTCCATAATCAGGGCGAAATGCATTATTAAGACAACAGACAGTTCAGGAATTCATTACCACATCCGCCTCTCTCTCTAGTGTGTTGTTTACAGTTCAGGGTATCTATAAAATCATACTTTATGTCTCAAAATTGCCACAGAATTATTGGACACCTTCCCTGCTTGAAAAAAAACTGCATAGACCAGCATGGTTTTGTTGTGTTTTCATTCTGGTCCATGCTTTTTTTTTCTTCTAGTAGGGTAGATAAAAATGGTTACGAACAAGGCCTGATTTTCTGTCTTGGTATGACTGTCAACATCAGTCTGTAATTTATAATAGGCAGTGGCCAATAATATTCAAAAGGAAGAACAATCAGAGCAGCAAAAATAGTTACAAAAAAAAGCCCTTGGTTTATTTCCAGGAGAGCTCTTGTATTTAGTACCAAAACCCAAAGTACTTGCATGTCAAATGAATATGATAATTTAATTTAAGATGTTTTTATTACAATTCCCTAATATAAAGGGGGAAAAGGGAAAAGAGACTACTGTAGCTTTCTGTTCATTTGCTAATGGATGTCAATATAACTGCAACATTACAAGAACAAATTTGAGCAAGGCTCCTTTTGATTCCTCTGCATTGCGCTTTTTACTAGTTCCACTAAGGCACACACAAACTTTATAGTACTGCGTTGTTGAGAATTATAAAGAGACATCAGCACTCCACTCATTCCAGTACATAAAAAAACAACAACCTCCATTTAGATGCAGATCGATCAAGAGCAATCCGAATTCTAATTAGCTTAACAGCAGTGTATGAATTTCAGTGACCGTGTATAAAGGGTGTTCTGGTTATTGGGCTCTGGAGGAGCTTGTGTCATTGTTCTAATTCCTTATCAGCAAGGACCTTTATGCCTTTTAGCTTCAACTAAATGTCTCTTGATCAAGATCATTAAAAATGTTTTGTGTGTCCACTTTTATTCTTCCAGCAAGGGAGTTCTAGTTACAGTTGTGTTTTTTATATGAAATATCATCCTCTGAAAAAGTCTACTTCCCCAAATAATTATATGCAGGTTGCAATGGTTCTGACACACTGTGTCAAATATTTAGTTGGATAAGCTGACTAAGTTGTCGTTTGGGTCATTTGATGATAGGCATGCTATTTTCCAGTCCTTCATCAGTGGCTACGTTTACATGGACACATTTATTCGGATTAAAAGCCTGATCGGAATAAAAATGCTTCATGTACACACCCCATTCAGAATATTCTGACCCGATCAAGCCCATTCCCATCATGATTTGATTCCGAATGAGAGAGGTGTGATCAGCGCGCATGAAAACACCTATTCCGGAATTTCGGAACAAACCGTATTTTCTCCGCATGTCTGTGACATCAGTATACATGTTTTTCTTATTCCCGGAAGCTAGTTGAAGCAGAGTGAGCGAAAAACATGGCGGGCGCAAGACTGAACTGGTACATTTACTGCTCCATTAGGAAGTGTTAACTCGACGTAACAGCGCAAACAGGAAAAATATGCGAATAACACTAACGTTTGAAGTAAAAGTGGACGGAACAGTGTTTTGTTGACATGAAAGTCACCACGGCTTCTTCTTCTTCTACTACTACCTCCGGTATATATGGTCAATCTGCGCATTAGGGCTGAAGGATTTATCGTTTTGGGACCGAAATCGCGATCTCAGACAATGCGATTTCAAGATCGTCAAACCGGCGTTTTTTTATTAAAGGGCTGTTATCCCCCGCAGTCACCAATCAGCGGCATGCTACTTTGGACGGGTCACACAAACCAGATCCGAAGTGTTTTTTAAAAAAAGCGTTGCATCGACATCATGCTCCCACTGTCACCCGTACTCCTGAAAGTCATATTTTTTCGCGCGCTAGCCGCTAAGCTATCTTGCATGCTCCGCAGCAGCGCAAACTTTTAAGTCCGTTCGCAGCAGCAGCAAGGAGCTGAATAATGCTGATCCTTTCCTCCGTGGTGAAAAATAAACCACCCTACTAAAAAGTAGCGCTTTTACCAAGGAGGCGAATGAGGAGTCGCTAAGCATGCTAATTGCAGAGCATGCTTAGCGACTCCTCATTCGCCTCCTTGGTAAAGACCCAAAATAAGTGCTTAGGTGTACAGTACACTTTTCACAGAAGTCTGGCTAGAACCACGTTTCATTCGGTGAGCCAGCAGCTATGAACAGAAAATGTGTATTACAATTAATACGTATCTAGACATAAAATAAGACAATGGCTACATTAGCAATTTAGCACACGTTCTTTTTTTTTTTTTTCTCGTTCGAACACCGGAAGATGTTAACAGGTGATGTCAGCCATGACGAAGCGCTCGATGTCAAAAGTATAAATACTTGCAGTATCATTAATCTTATTTGCAATATTTAAACTATTTTGGACCAGAAAATACCAGACCAGAGTTTTGAGTTACACAGTGATAGGTCTCAAAATTATAATTTAATTATTTAATTCAGCTTTGCAAAGCTTTTTTTAATTTGTTATATTGAGCAGCATGTGAACATGAAAATGCAAATCTTGAAAGAAAAGAATCAGAGAGAATGAATATGATACTTTCTGACCCTTTTTACACTCAACATTACTGTTAGGACCAAAATATTCAAGCAATACCATGATGAATATCAGGCCATATTGCTAAGCCCAGTCTCTGTTTGAAGCAGTTAAGTGTCTAGCAAAAATATGGGGAAAATATCTAAATATAATCTTACATTTATGTAAAATGAACATGTACATTAGTGCAAAATTTAAAACATTTTTGGGTTTAAAAAAACATATTTTTTTAAGTATTTACTATATTTATATACTCTGACACATAATTGCATATTTATACAGTACATGCAAATAGTACAGTACTTGTTGCCTTACTTGAACCCTTTTAAAAAACCTTGAAAAAGGACTGCCTCCCTCACAAAACCTCTTAGTGTCCTTGCATTATTAAAGTAATAGTTATAATGTATTTGATGGTATGATGTCATTTTGTCAAATTTGCAAATGTTACTGTATGTTGTGAATACTGCGCTGAAGCTTCATTTAAAAAAAAAAATCGCAAATCGAATCAAATTCGTAATATAAGTCTGAAAAATCACAATTTTTTTTCCTAAAATCGTTCAGCCCTATGCGGATGTCATAATAATTGGTTCTGCTCGAAATTGTGATGCATGAACACGTAAGTCCTCATCACATCAATATTTTTAGTGTCCACGAAAACAATGCATCCGATCATAATTTTACACCGAACTCTGATCGGATTGAAGAAATTTTGTCCATGTAAACGTAGCCACTGTCACTGTGGAGGAACAACTCATCTTTATACCCGTAAGCCACCAACCCTCTCTCTATTTAACATGTTGTGTGGCATTCTGTCCTGTTATATTCCAATCTTATTTGCTTGCTGTGGTCTGTGGTCTCACAGTTATAATACTATAAGTGTTCCAGCAGCTTGTCAGGGCTGATTTTACAGAGAAATTATTTTTTTGAAAATAGTTTCACAGTCATTTTGACAGAGAGAGAGAGGGCCCTTTTTAGAGTCTTTCATGACATCATTGTGAAATCAACCACCATCTGAAAAATGATCATCTGTTGACCTTCATGGAATAAAAATCTAAAATCTATATCCACTCCTGTAGTACTTGTTTACAAGAAATATAATGCAATACAACATCCCCAATATGCTACCACCATTCGCCTCGACTGCCAGAGAATTAGAAAGAAGTTAGTTGGAGACTGACAGATGATGGGCCCCCTTTGTTAGGCAGTCAAGCAACTGCTGTTTGACTGGACAACCAGTGTGTATGGAAGTCAATGGGTGGCCCTGCTCGAGGCTTTGACAAAAGGGGTGTGCTTTGCATCTGAAAAAACTGCACAGAAAGCCTAATAGTCAGAAGATCCTAATTGATCTTGATACCTCCCTGACAGATCAGATGTAAATCTAATTCATCAAGTGGATGTCGATTTTAATCGTCAAACAGGTGGAATCTACAGGAGATACATATAGATACACATCTCAACATTAAAAATAGATGTGATGGATATGAGTTGGTTCTGACTCTGCCTCAGTCTACTTCCTGTGATTAATAGCCTTTCATAACAGCAGTGGCATGTTCTCATGAGTTGTCTAGGCCTGGTCTACTATTACTAATTGAATTAGTAATAAAAAAAAATTCAGTTAGCAATGCCATTTGAATCTGTCACTCAGGGGCGATTCTAGGATCAGAAGTTTAGGGGTGCTGACAGTTTCGGCAACAGAGCACAACAGAGGGGAGACAGAGGGGCAATCGGCAGGGGGTGTCGGGGATAGGGATAAACTACATAGACTACAGCATTTTGACAAATATCTCCTTTTTTAAAAATCTGATGGCCGATAATAAATCAATTTAAAACTGTTAAATTCAAATAATTATTTATTTACATTTTCAGTTAACTTAATAAGTTATATACTGACCCTGGGAACATTCTGCTTCTTTTGTTTTTGTCTAAAATTAAAACAAAGATAAGTGAAATTTTAACATATGTGTCATTGTGACAGTTTTTCAACTATATCACCCAGCCATACTAAGCACATTATGTTTAAAACAGTTATTCACTCTTTATATTGACCAATTTATTTCACTCTTTCATAGTTATAGTAAGTTGACCTCTCATTAAAGGTTAAAGGGATGGTCGGTCCGGGATGGCCATGTATTCACTAACAAGTTCATTTGATATATTTTTTGATCAGGAAAATGAAAAGAGTTCCCATTTTCTCTTTTATACATTCATTTTGGAGAAATTAGTAAATAAGTAACTCCATGAATAACGCCCCTTGTTAATGAGGAGAATGGCCGCGCCCCCTTGCGTTCTATCCATGTTCGGCCGGAGTCACGCGAGGAACCGATTCCAAACTCTCCATTGGAAATCATTGTACTTTTATTGCTTATAATGTCCAAAAACGGCGATCAATTACCACCAAAATTTATGTGGACATCTCGACTAATTACCACTTCAACATATCAAAAGGATTAACCTCTCCGTGGCTGATTTATATGAGGATGAGGAAATGTGGAAGTCAGCAGAGCTACATAGATTTAGGCCGGGACAAGCACACACTGCTTCTTTGCTTAAAAAAAACAAAACAAAAAAAAACACTGCCTCTTTGCTGATCACGGTTAGAATGGGCGAGGCATTAAACACCAGTCAGGATATTTACAAAGACTGAAGTGGGAATGAGTAGATGTGCACATTTATTTGGATGAGGAATGGACCCAGTTTTTCGACTTAGAACGTGCCGTCCAATTTGGAAGATAACAGCCGAAATGGCACGTTCCAATGCGGCCACACTTGTCTGTGCAGTCAGCCTCGCCGAAACTTTTTGTTCGCTGTTCGATGAGGCCTTTTGTCACTCTCATGCCGCTTCACTCAGGCAGGTCACGGCTGCTTGGCTCATTTTCACCTCAACACGCTGGGCGGACAGTTAGGAGCTAATGTGCTAACGCCTTTTGTTTTAACGGCCTGAAGCTACACTGTAAAAATAAAAATTCAAATCAATAGAAAATTATTAGTGAACCTAACTCAAAAATCATTAACTTGTTATGAACACTCATTTTGAATAAGTAAGTAGGACTTTTGGGTTGGGGAACATGCTTAACTTAATTTAACCGAGTCCAGTTAAATTAGATCGAACAAGTTATTGTCCCAGGGTCCTTTGCGGGTTCTTCCAGACATGCGCAGACCTGCACCATTTCGTACGGACGTATGCGCGCCTCTCTCAACTCATTGGAAAATCCACGGTGGAATTTAATGGAAGCTGTAAACTGGAAGCGGACCCTTTCGTCTGAACCAGTGTACTTGGTAAGTAAACTATTTTATGAACCGCCAAGGTGTTGTTCTTGCTCTTGTTGTTGTGGTTTCACGTTAGTGCGTGTCACTGCCAAGGGCTTAAGTGGCATAAATACGTGATGTACTCAGCAATAATTGTGCCGAACTCCACAAAAGTCACTTTGTCGCATACACTGTATGGACAGGCACACAAAAGCTACCGTTAATGTTTTCTCATTGTGAAAATAATTGCGAAATTCCAATTAACCGTTGGAT
This sequence comes from Filicampus tigris, assembly GCF_054856515.1. Lineage (NCBI taxonomy): Eukaryota > Metazoa > Chordata > Actinopteri > Syngnathiformes > Syngnathidae > Filicampus > Filicampus tigris. The sequence goes on along the minus strand of NC_141236.1, from coordinate 1,135,685 downwards.
TATTCATTTCACTTGATAGCTTGGCTTCTCCGAACTAAGACTGCTCAATGCTTGTCCATCACTTTAAAAGTCTCACTATTTTGCGACGAGTACGTCGCTGAATTAAACGCTGTTTTGGTTATAAATATTTTTGCTTTTCCCTTATTAGAGCAGCGTTGGTTACTCTGGTTGGTTTTGTGTGGGAGATGGGACAGATTGAATCTGACGCCTAAACTTGTCGGCTATTAACAGGCACCTAACATTGTCTGAGCTCGCTGATTTTCTGTATTTCTTGTACAGTAGGCTGAATTGTGGAGCCTTGTCACAAATCAACCAAATGTGCCCACATGATCTTAGAAAGTGATCAATCAATATCCATCTCCAGATTTATGGAATACCTGTCACCACTTTAAAGTTTCAAAAGTTGCAGCCTTTTGAATTCCATCCATCCATCCATTATCGATACCCCTTACCCTCACAAGGGTATCCCAGCTGTCTTCGGGGAAGTAGGCGGGGGACACCCTGAATTGGTTGCCAGCCAATAGCAGGGCACACAGAGACAAACATCCGCACTCACAATCACACCTAGGGACAATTTAGAGTTTCCAATCAACTTACCGTGCATGTTTTTGGAATGTGCGAGGAAACTGGAGTGCCCGGTGAAAACCCACGCAGGCACGGGGAGAACATGCAAACTCCACACAGGGAGGCCAGAGCCGGGATCGAACCCACGACCTCTGAACTGTGAGGCGGACGTGCTAACCAGTCGATCACTGTGCCGCTTAGTCAATTTCAGGTGCATTTGTTTGTTGAGCAAAAGCTAATGCACTTTTTATTTTTGTTCATTTTTAGTTTCACTTAACATTTCCACTTTTGAATTCATGATATCAAAATTGTTTTGTTTTTTTTAATCATGGCGCTTGAAGGGTTGACAAACAAACAAACTATACATTGTAATTTGGGATCTAAAATTCATTCATTGCAGTTTTTTTTGGGGGGGGGCTGTTTGAAAAAATGATTGCATATCATGTCATGTGTATCATCTTCCACACTGCTTATCCTGTACAGGGTCGTGGGGAGGAACTGGAGCCTATCCCAGCTGACAATGGGCGAAAGGCAGACTACACCCTGAACTGGTCGCCAGCCAGTCGTGGGGCACACACAGACACAGTCACCGAGTGGGAACCGATCCCACGCTGCCGGCTCACAACTCGGGTAAGTGTACAACTACACCATCAGCGACCTCATGATTGTACATATTGATTAAAACTATGCACCTAAAACAAATGTACTTATTTACTTTGAGATTACTTTTGTAGTCTCAATCTTAAACGGAAAGTCTACCCATTTTTTTTTCAAGAATATGTTCTATGCAGACTCACTAGTTGAAACAAGGCATTCTGATTAATGTTGCGTTTGTGGAAGGTTCATTACCATAGGCTTTGCATATCACTCAAGTGTTGAGACTTAATACAGTAAGTCAAGAAATACAGGACACAACGCATATTCTCCTAAATTCGCAAAATGCTACAAAGTTCTTGACTTGTATCTGTTCTTTGTAATTTCAGTCGCCTGATGTGACAGCACTTCAAACAGTTGTCCTCAAAGGCCTGCCAGTTCTCCTCACTCCACTGAAGTTTACAATACTTGCCTTGTAAGTAAAAGAAACATTGATAACAGTTTATTGATAAATCACGTTTATGTATTTCATATTTCATTTAAATTAGTATTATTTTCCCCAACACAGTTAAAAAAAAATCCCCTTGGATGACCTAAAAAAGACATTGTCAACCAAGAGTACTGTATATAAAATCTTTAAAATCTTAACAATTTCCCTCCCTTCCTCCTCCAAAGGAAGACCACATTCAATAACTAGTCCTGTGTGCTTTTTTGCAGGACACAGCGAAAGACGAAGCACTTTCCTCAGTCACATTTGGGGTTCTGAATGTAATTGAAGATGCTCAGCAGCAAGGTCCAAATGGAGTGCACCTCCAGCCCATCTCCACTGCTAATCATACTTGGGTGGGACGTACTGTTATGGAGAATATCAGAGACTTTTCCCAGGCAGTCTGTCTTCTGTTTGAACTCATGTTTGCCCTTAACTTAGACTACCCGATGTCCATGCGAAACACATTTCGATTCATTCAGTCAGTGATGCTTGGATTGGGAAACAAAAACTTCCCTCCCAAATTAATCACACTGCAGAACAAGATAATGGCGTAGGCCAGATTGAATTGCTAAATATAGACTTTGCAGATTTTGTGAAAAAACAAAACAAAACAAAACAAAAAATGTGAATGTTCCAAGCAAATGTTTAATGTTCAAGCGTAACTTTTATAGTATTTGTATGAGTGATTTGTTCATTGACAGTTGGTGTTTGTGAGACAGTGATGTATTCTATGTTAATTTTATGACTGCTGTTCATTTAACAAAATGAAACAAATACACTGATGTCTTCTGTTAATTTTATGAGCGCTATTTAACAAACATGAAACAAATACACCGCAAAATAAATGTTAATGGTTAATACACTGAGTGTTCTGCATTCATTGTTTTTTGGGGCTCATTACAGGTATAATGATCAAATTTTTCCTTAATTTCTTTAATCACCCTATTGTATATTGTAGAATTGATGTAGGTAAAAAAAAAAAGTTAAATTGACCTGTATGAGTAAAACCCAAGAGAATTAAGCTTTCACAATCCACAGATTTTAAGTTAAAGTTACTAAAATAGATTGAAAAAAAAATACAATGTTAATTGAGTCAAGCAAACTTAGAATAAATAAGTTTGCAATACTAATTAATTTAAGTTAAATTGAGTACTGCAAACTAAAAATATATTAGTTAACTCAACCTAAGTTAACTTAATTTATTTAAGTCCTGCTTATTCACAACGAATAAGTTGGTGAAATCTAATTCATCTAAGTTCAAGTGAATTACTTTTTTTGAGGCAACGACATTGCATATTTTTTTGGAGTAAAGTCAACGTGTTATATTTTACAGTGTAGTTGCTGCTGTTAGCCGTCCCAATCCTACCTATAGCTGGGGAGGGAAGCGGGGGGCTCCAATCTGCTTGCTGCTGCTGCACGTTGTCGTCTCTCTCCCTCCTGAGACATGAGTTTAGCATCGCTACATGTCCGAAATATAACCGGGGTTCGTGTGCGCATTCATGCTCTTGTCCGCTTTAGTCCGCTATGTCAACCATTCCAAACAATTGTGCAGAACACTTTTATACTTTCACAGGTTGAAGTGCATAAGAGTAGTAATGTGCATTTGCATTTTGGTGGCGATCGGTCACTGTTTTAGACAACAGAAATGACAAAGCGAGCAATATTACCAAGCATGCCTTCCTCGCGTGACGTAGACTGCTGAGACCGAAAACATAACATAAGCCACGCCCCTTTTGGGTGGCGGGGAAATTTGTCGTAAACCTAATCACAAAAAAAGACCTTAAATCACTACAGTCTTTTGAGATGGGCATTTTAGTACTAATGTCATTTTTACATGCAAACCTATTATGTAAGTGCCAATGTTAAGCTCACCCAAGTGTCCCTTTAAATATTATGTTAAAATAAAATAACCTACATTAATTTTTCTCTTGGTCATTATTTTCAATAATTTAAAAAAATCAATATATCGATATGAACCAATATGAAACACTTATATCGTGATATACTTTTCAGTCATATCGCCCAGCCCGAATATGTAACTTTTTCTGTAGCACAAACACCATCATTCACACAGAGCCTAGCAGTGACCAAAAAGTCAATTGAATATAAGAATAACATTTATCACCAATTTCCATGGACATCAATACCACTCTGTTTACTCCCCTGCTAATCTGCATAATTTGCGGTCACACATCATTGTTAGTTGATTAGTGAGACGTACTAGACATTCACCGAATGCTTGCTAGAACCGTATCTTGTACCTCATTTTAATTTTTGATAATATCTTGAATGTTCATATCTAGGCATCGATACAATAGCGATATATCACCCAGACCTAATTGCAAGTGTTGATCAGTTTTAACCAGGAATGTGATGTGGTGGTGAACTCGATATTGTGCTATCGCTTTACTTTGTAAAACAGGCTTTTGTTGAAAGAAGCCTTCGGTTGGATCGAATAGTGTGTACAGTATTTCCATGGTGACAACGAGGCCAGTTATGCCATGCATTGGGTCAGTGATTATTAACTTCAGTTACACATGACTGAAGACAAGCATAGTGCCACAAAAAAGATTGCTTGACGTGTTTAGCAATGTGAGTGCACTGGCTGACAGGCCACTGTCAAGATGGAAGATAGATTGTAACAATTGACCCCTGATGACCAGAAGAGTCTCCTCCCCAGCCCTCCTCCTACTGCAAGACAAAAGAAGCTTTTCTTCTTTTGTAGCAGCCCTCATCTCTAGTTGCACTAACAGGTTAAGACATTGCTGTCAATCCCTGATCCTATGCCACTTAACATTCTAAGCGTTTGCCCCTTTTAGCTGAACCGAACTGTCGCACAGATGCCTTTTTTTGTCAGTGCCTCCCTGCTCATTGAGAGGGATGTGATCAGACAGGAAAATTCTTTACTCGAAGATGGTGTTCTTTTGTTGTGTCCCTGTGGCATGAGGGTGAAAGTGATATGTTACTAGGGCCTGGGGTCTAGCCACCTTAAGAGACAGTCGAGAGAGCGAGAGAGAGAGAGAGAGAGAGAGAGAGAGAGAGAGAGAGAGAGAGAGAGAGAGAGAGAGAGAATTGCTGTCAGTGGATCTGCCCCTCTGGGAGACTTCAGAGCTGTGGCTCATACTTCAGTTGCATGTTGGAAAAGCAATAACTTCACAGTGTCTGCCACCTGGATCCAGAGAAGAATATGAACTTAGAAAAAGACCACAGGTCTTAAATAATTTTTGAGGATATATTGGTTCCACATAAGCGGTGCTTGATAGGGTTTGAGTTGCACATAACTATTTTGTTATTACTTTTACTGTATCTTTTTTTTTTTTTTTGATAAAAATGATGATCATTCATTGATGATCCATTCATTCTGTGACAATATGCCCACAGCAAAAGCATCATCACAAATACAGTCTCAGCTGTAGAAAGTCATTCGCTTTCCCAATCCACTGCAAAAATGAGCTCATCTCCCCTTGGAATTCCCACTTGTTGGCATATTTTAACCAAATGTGAAAACGATATTCCTGGTGGTTAACATCCGTTTCTTCAAGGAACTAAAACTTTAGTTTGAATACGATTTTAATGACTACTTTCTCTATAGCAGCGGTCCAAACCTTTTTTTCAGCCAGGGACCAGTTTATCATATCACTGATTTTTCGAGCACAGACAAACATTCATCGATGGGGTTGGGGTGTGTTGTCCTACATTCCCAATTTGTATTGTCGTAAAAGTTTTCAGCAGTTAGGAAAGATCAATAAAACAGTCTGGAAAACAAATTATCTTTTGGGTTTATTTATTTGAAGCTTCAAATAGACACAAGTCTAACAGAACAATGTACAAAAATAGTGGTTTGTGAGAGAGTGAGGAGGAAAAGAATCATGGGAGAATTTTTATGCATACACGGAAGTTACAGTTACAGAGCAGTCATAGAACATAGAGATACTACTTCTGTGTTGAGTCGAGCAAATTTATCAGTCAAGGTCACCCTGTCCTGACTTCACAGAGAATCCTCATGTGCAAGTGAAATGTTCTTTGTTCAAAAGCAGGTGGCCACACTATACAACAAAAATGTTCATGCTGATGCTTGCTAAATAATTATTTCCATAACAGTATTACATATATGCTCCACTTCAAAAAACATCAACAACAAAAAAGAAACTTGTGTGGTCCCGTACCAAATAGCCGGTGGACTCGTATCAAGCCGTAGACCAGAGATTGGGGGTGGTCCCCAATCCACTCCAGGATCAGTCTGCAATACAGACTGACACAGGGCTTGCTGATGTATTATGCAGTTTTGGAAAATGACATACTGACCTCAGTTTTCTGCATTCACTTTCTCCTGGATCTTTTTTTTTTTTTATCAGCCTGATGTTTCTTCCTGTCAAATGTTTGCAACCTTTTACGAAACCTGACCAAAATTCTTTACATTCGCAAGCATTCGCGCTCAGTGTGATACGGGTTTTGGGCATACCAGGGTAAAAAATCCATCAACTGAAAATTTTCATGTTCATTCTCTGATTAAAAAAAACAAAAATGAAGAACTGCTGTGCGGTGCTTGGCATATTCATCAACCCCGATGAATAGAACGTAAATGACTCTTCTTTTTTGTGTTACTCACTGGCAATGTCCTGTCAATTATCTCTAAATGACGAGTCATTGTCCTGCAAGAGAAACTTTTTGAAACATTTTCTCCTCTTGAGACACAATACACCTGCTGTCTCTATCATGCGTTCTTTAAAAAATTCTTCTTCGTTAAAATGTTTGCTGGCTTTTGTTAATTTGAATGCCAGGACGCTCGGCTAATAGCAGGTTGTCGATATTTTTTTTTTTAAAAAGCCTTGCCATATGTTCTTGTGTTGACTGCTTGCTATCATAATTTGCATGCTTTGTGACGAATAAAATTGTATTCTCTGAAAACAGCAATGTTTTTTATTGACAAATTGACGAATTGACACATTATTATTGACAAATAAAAAACACAGTAATTGATAGGACTACAGTAATAAATATTTAGTTGCCTATTCCTGTTTAAACATTGCACTCACTGTTGACTTTTTTTTTTTTTATTCCTCTACTTAACCTAAGGGTTGAACGCTTATGCCGTGAGACATAACATTCGTGGGGAGTTGAAAAGGTGAAGAGAGTTTGGACCAGACAAAAAAACAAATGATCAAAATTGAGCATAGTGTCTGGCATCTCATGGTAGCATTGCAAGAAATGAGTCAGTGCGACTCCATTCATTATTCCCTTTAGCGGGCTAGATAGAAAAACCCAACAAGTATAATGTGGCCCATGGGTTGTAACTTGCCCATACCTGATTCAGAGCAACCCCTGGAAGATTAATTAGTTTTCCGTGGTTAGTGCAAAAAATTTCAGACACTGTGTGAGAATAAATCATAATATAATCTATAATTTCTTATGTTCATTTCAAGTCGAAATGATGGTAATCAAGCAATGTTTAAGGGATTGTTTCAGGGTTGCAAATACGCATTCAATAAAACCAGAGTTGAGCAGTCCGTCCCAGGGGCGGAACGGTCCGTCACAAACGGACGCCCATTTTTGGGGCTGAGTGCGGGGGTAATACGTTTGAAAAAAAAGGGGCGGACTAAGCAAGGGTGGAGGTGGATTTTAGTCCGGTCACCACACAGATTGCTGCTGTTGCGAAGCAAACTAGTTTGGCAGCGGCGTGGGTGTTATGTCATGTATGTGTGTGCAAAGAAGCTACACTCGTAGCACGTACACGTACCACCTGCGGCGCCACCTTCCAGATCGTTTTCGCAATACAGTTAAATGCATCGTCTAGTCATCTAGGTCCCTTTGTTGTAGCAAGCACGATATCCATTGTTGTCTTTTTGATCACTGCTTGACAGTAAAAACGCTGACCGGAATTGGCCATGAAAGGCAGAGGAAATGCCGCCCTGCTGTCCCCTCGTCAATAGCCGTAGAGACGCCCCCCCCGACTTGGAATGAAACTGTAACACATTTTCAAAACAACGCATGTGGGTTGTGCGCGATTAAAAAGGCAAATTGTGTGCAGCACTGCCGCATTATTCGCGAGCATGTCAAGTTCATTAAGGTTGGGTTGTGATGTCATTTTCAGTCGACAGAAGTGACAAACTGTCTGCCTCCTGATATGGCTAAAAAGGGGTGGATTTTGCTGCTTAACTCATATTCCTCAGTCTCCTTCCTACTCAGGAGACTGAGGTCTTTTGGGGTTCAGGGGACACTCCTCAGGAACTTTTATGACTCGGTGGTTGCATCGGTCATTTTCCAGGGAGTGGTCACCTGGGCAGGCGGCGTCTCGGCCCGGGACAAGAAGCGGCTGGACAAACTCTGTCCTGGGCTGCTCCCTGGACTCTGTGGACTCGGTGGGGGACAGGAGGATGAGGGCCAAGCTGTCATCAATGCTGGACAACCCAGCCCACCCCCTCCAGGGCACCCTAACAGCACTCCACAGCTCCTTCAGTGACAGACTGTTACACCCTCGCTGTGCAAAGGAGAGATTCCGCCGCTCCTTCTTTCCTGTTGCTGTCAGACTCTTTAACAAGAACATTGTGTAGTCTCTACAAACTGGCAGACATTAGTGCAATTGTGCAGTCCTGCACCTGAGCTTATATCGTGCAATACTCAACATTCCATACTACTGTTAGTCTAGTTTTATCTTTATCAAATGCTGTCCCTTATATTTCACTGCAGCACTGCAGCACTGTCACTTAAGAGTATTTTTCCTCTGTACTGTGTACAGGCTAAAATGAGTGTTCCTCATACTTTTTATGTAGATGTATGTTGGTGTGTATATACATGTGTATATACACATTGTTACTGCGTATATTTACATAGGTTTGATCCTGAATGTTTGCCGTTAATGTTATACATTAATGGCTACATTATGCCGCTGTCCCTGTATTACCTATATCTTTGCTGCTGTAACACTGAAAATTTCCCCACTGTGGGATCAATAAAGGCCTTCTTATCTTATCTTAATTTATCTTCCACAAATGCAATATTAATCAGAATGCCGTGTTTCAACTAGTGGGCCTGCTGGGAACATATTCTTGGAAAATATGTGTTTAACAAAAGCAGACATTTCAACAACATAAATACTTTTATTTACAATAAACAAATTGAACTCTCGATATTATTATTATTATTATTAATATTATTATTATTATTATTAGTAGTAGTAGTAGTAGTAGTAGTAGCAGTAGTATTATATTTGGTGTGATGCCCAATTTGGATTTTTTATCAAATCCAACCTTTTTATGTACTCGTCTCTATTACAAAATCAAATGTGACTTATAATCTGAACGCACATAAGTCCATAATGTGGACCCAACCCAAAAAAAGACGTCATGTGGCGCGGTGTTTACAAAAGTAAATATGGTCCTGTGTGTAGGGGCTCATTTTATCATCTCATATCGCCAGAGTAGAGAGGTGGGAAGAGGCATAAATCTTTCAGGGATTTGAGGCAACACTCCTTGATCTCCTTATTTCATGGAGACGTCTACTAAAGTTGACGGCATGTCATTGTCGCGCGTAATAAATGATCCGTCTCCGTGGCTGAATTACTATCATCACCACAAATGTCCACTTTATGCTTCCTGTTTCAACATACAACAACGATAACGGCGTTTCAACTACGGGGAAAATAATTAGTCAGATTACTGCATTAATGAAAAAAAAACAAACATTACCAACACTGACTCCAGGTTTAACACTGGAAAGTCTAAAGCCCAGCCATTTGGCTTTACTACCTTTTGAGTCTGAAGGTAAGCCAAGCGGCTGGATTACTTTTGAATTCACACCGTTTGTCAGGTGTGAACAGCACAGCCCAGAAATTTGCATGTTCTAATTTCCATGACCAAAAGGCAAGCCAAAAGGTTGAAACCGTTCTTCTGTAAATGTGGCAATTACTCTGTGCTACTGGGGGATGGGAACCGATGTTGCTATGGGTGAGATGAGAAAGAGATAGAATTTTATAACTAGTCCACACCAAAGTACCACACTATTTTGTGTTCAACACGCTACAATTCGTAATTATATTTCCACTGTTCTGAGGGAACATTATTTTTTCCCCCTCCTTTCTCCGAGAGAAGTTAAAACAGTTTGTTTTTTATTTCTTACTGATGTTTGTTTCTGGTGCATAACATTCAATCAAGACTTTTTTACTTAGAAATTGCTGCAATTAAATATAAAAACACAAATTTGTGCAGCATGTGGGTATAGTGATAGAGAAGAAAAATACCCAATACATTCAGGCTTAAAAATATGTTTATGGACGTGTACTGTCATTTTGAAATCTGAAGTCAAGTTTATTCAACTATTTTTCAAGTTATTGTAAAATGGGTTTTGGAAAAGAGAACATGCTTACATTATTGCAATGTTTTTATTTACCACAATTTAAACTTTCAGTACAGATTTTAGCAAGAATCATACAACACAATACAACTTTATTTAGATAGCACTATAGTCTTTCGGCATCTTCCTTGTTCTTAGTTGACTGAGTCAGTCTACTATTACTGGTATGTGGCCATGCACATGCACATGCACATCTATTTATCCACCTTGGTGTGCTTAGTTTAGTCACGACTACCCATCCACCACACCACACCCACAGACTTACAGTATATATGAATGGAATATCAATAGGCACCTTGTGGCTGAAGCCAGAGGGCAGTCATCTTACGTTTCCTCTATTTCTGACAACTTTTATGTTTTTCCCCTGAAAACACTGTTTTCGTTTTTATGCTGGGATCCTTCTATTGAGACATGAAAGTCTCTCAAGAACGAACTTCTGTTTGCATCAACCTTTCAGAGTATGTTATCTCTATTGACACGTTAGCATTATATTTTGCAGCAAAATTTGACGCGATGGGCTTTGCTTTCATTTCATTGTTGATGGTTCTGATGACATGATGCGCACAAATCTTTGAATACCATTTAGAGATACCTTAAAAGTGAAATTTAAGAATTCCATTCTTATCAATGAAATGCACATGTCGCGCTTCTCCTAGACTTATTGCTATAACCATATGCCACATATTGGCATTTTCGCCAACATGTATAAGAAGTATTTCTAAAGAAAATCCTTCGTGAATGGGAATTTGATTGGAGGATACACACCAACAATGAAATTTTACCCTGCAAATCTCAAATCTCACAATTGTGTGCCATGGTGACTTCTGGGTGAAATCTGACTTTGTATGCTGTGCTTTTCCACACAAGGAACAACTGCCTGAATGGTGGGGAGTGGCTAGTAGGTGATAAACTCATTGAAAGTGGACAAAGAATACAATGGAAAGAAATTAGGGGTGTGGTACTCATTCAGTTGCGGTGTGTGTGTGTGTGTGAGTGTGTGGTGGGGGTGGGGGGGTGGTTAGAGAGTGCAGACTAAATCCTGCTCTTTGGGAGGTGCATATGAGCAACCTCATTTCATGTTTCATGCTGAAGCTAGCGATCGACAAATCAGAGGTCGGGAACAACGCGTGTTACACGGGGGAATACGAGGCTGAAGTTAAAGAGTGTGAAGAACATAATTTAACGGATTTAATGTCAAAAAATAAATCATCCATCAATAGTATTTTGGACAAAAAAAAAGAAACTGAACCAGATTGAAATGTTGTACCGACGCAAGCCCGTGCAACGTTATGTTACTGTACACCACATTTTGTAAACACAATGTTTTTAGTGCATTGAGCAACATCGTAAATTGTGAGAGGTCCTGTCTGAAGCCAGACATGATTAATAAAGAAGTGTTTCTCAAAGAATCTGTGGTTGTACTGTTGCATTCGAACCACACATGCACGTACACATGCAGTTGTTTACATGTCTTACTTTGCTTGTAATTATCCCTGTGAAAACTATACTGTGGAATCATGCTTAGAATTGGACCTTTTCATGTCCTCAATAGGTTCCCTGTGAATTTGAATGTACTGTACTATTAGAAGATATCAGAATATACTCTGTATACCGTGTATAGAGTTTAATTGGGATAGAAAGAAATTACAAATGTATATTACATTTATACTTCATACATCGAAATTGAAGGCCTAAAGACTCTCTGTGTCGTATAATTAAGCGCACAATTAAATTCAGATGTAGTTGTCCTGACTTTTGCTGTTTTGTCTCTTTTGACCTTATCGACAGCGTGTGGTCGTGGTTACTACAAAATTTCCTCCCAGGACCTACAGTGCACTCGCTGCCCAATGCACAGCTTTGCAGACCGTGAGGGCTCCTGCCGCTGTGACTGTGATGACGGCTACTACCGAGCTTTCTCTGACCTTGCCTCTGTGGCCTGCACAAGTAAGTCTGCCTTGGTGCTATTCGGCATACGTTACATAAAAGATGGGAACTGAACATTGACTGAAAATACAGACTTAGGCTCCCAATATAACATCTATACCACCTTGTACTCTTCTTGCAAGTCTTTGAAGGTGCATTCCCATGTTTGACATGACTTGGAAATTTTTTTGAAGCAAGGCAAATAGTCTGGGTCTTGTCGAAGATGTGATTTCCATCTCTGTTCTCAGCAGGTAACCCAAATGCTCAGATACTACTGATTAAACGACATTGAGAGGGTCTGCAATTTCAAGGTTATTTGTTGTATTAGCCATATTTCCTCCTCTACTGCGCTTCGCTTCATGTAATCTGTAAAATAGCATTAGCGGTAGCCACGCAACTCTGTCATTGGAAAACGTATTGACATGACATTTAATTTTGATTGGTAACAGACAAACCCACAGGAAATAATCCCTTATACATAATCTGTGGTTGTGCATATGCTTATCTGTTTATGAACGTATCTTGAAAACAAAATGACATTTCTTCAGTCACTGGTAGAGAAGACACACCACACTTTTCAGCATGTTCTAAAGATGAAACATTTTGGAAACTTTGTGATTTACTTATTTATTTTTTTTCTACAGTCATCTTTAATTAGACACATGGGTTGACGAGTTGTTGGAATGTTTTGTAGGTCTGGTGTCCATAAATTAGCCCAATTAGCAATTTACAAAACAACTTCTTACTCAATGCGTATTTGTTTTATCTTTCAAGACGGTATCCATCCATCCATCCATTATCTGTTCCGCTTATCCTCACAAGGGTCGCGGGGCGTGCTGGAGCCTATCCCAGCTGTCTTTGGGCAGTAGGCGGGGGACACCCTGAACTGGTTGCCAGCCAATCGCAGGGCACACAGAGACAAACATCCACACTCACAATCACACCTAGGGGCAATTTAGAGTATCCAATCAACTTACCATGCATGTTTTTGGAATGTGGGAGGAAACCGGAGTACCCGGAGAAAACCCACACAGGCACGGGGAGAACATGCAAACTCCACACAGGGATCGAACCCACGACCTCTGAACTGTGAGGCGGATGTGCTAACCAGTCGACCACCGTGCCGCCTTTCAAGACGGTATCCGATAAAAATAAAGACTCACACAAATTGATTGAATTTTCTCATCAGTTTTCTTTACCATCTCTGAAGTTCAGGAATCATACAATGATCATATCTGGGCAGCTTTTCCATCCTCGCGAATGCTCTCACCCGAGACGGTCGGGGGCAGAAAAGGGGCGCAGTCTAACATGCAGCCCTCACATTTATACTCTTCAAAATCTAAATGTGGGTTGGTCTCCTCCATGGCTGGCCCTGCCTATGGGGCTGATCTTCACCAGCTGGTCCTGTGCTCAGATCAGGGCACGCTGACTCTGAGACTTTGAACTGATTATGCGATGTGTAATTCCCAATTTGGTTTTTGGTTAACCTGTTGGCTAATATAAAGCCATTCATATAGATTCAGATCCTTCAGACACTCATTTGAGGCCAACATAATTTAGAATTGAATAATTTGAAAAAAAATCTACCGTATTTTCCGGACTATAAGTCGGAGTACAAGTGGCACCAGCCATAAAATGCATAATAAAGGGGAAATAAACATATATATAAGTCGCACTGGAGTATAAGTCGCATTTTGGGAGGAAATTGTGCGCTTAGTACACATCATTTCCACCGAGCTGCGATGCTACATGTAGCATACAAGAAAGTTACGGTAAGATAACTTTAAACTCACCAAAACGATTCTAGGTCGCTTAAATAAGTCTTTTATTCATCCCTGACCATGTAGAATGTGTCCAAGTCTCCAAAAGTATTTATGTATTTGGTCATCTTCCTCTCCTCTCTGCTAAGTGTGCTCATCCTTACATGTGTGGCTGCATGATGGAATACCCCAGCCAAAGGCAGGCAACTGTTTGTTCTTATTCTAATCATCGTCTGTAAGTAACTTAAACAATTGCGTGTACCGGTAATGACCATGCAACATTTATATAGGAGCTGAATTGTGGCTGATTGTACTGTGTTGTTGACTGAACATACTAATCGCTATCGCTAATGCTAATCGCGGTTGCTAATTGTTAGCATGTCTACCTGTTTGTGGTTTATTCTTGTTCAACCATCGTCTGAAACTAACTTAGACAATTGTGTGTAATGACATTTATATACGAGCTTAATTGTGGATTATTGTAGGTTGTTGACTCAACATACTAATCGCTATCGCTAATGCTAATCGCGATCGCTAATCGTTAGCATAGGCTCATCTTGTTCATGTCTATATTTAGGGGTTCATAAATGTGATCATTTGGTCAGAAAAAAAAACAAATAATAATAATAATTTCTTGGGCGGCATGGTGGTCGACTGGTTAGCACGTCCGCCTCACAGTTCAGAGGCCTCCCTGTGTGGAGTTTGCATGTTCTCCCCGTGCCTGCGTAGGTTTTCTCCGGACACTCCGGTTTCCTCCCATATTCCAAAAACATGCATGGTAAGTTGATTGGACTCTCTAAATTGCCCCTAGGTGTGATTGTGAGTGTGGATGTTTGTCTCTGTGTGCCCTGCGATTGGCTGGCAACCGATTCAGGGTGTCCCCCGCCTACTGCCCGAAGACAGCTGGGGTAGGCTCCCGCACGCCCCGCGACCCTTGTGAGGAGAAGCGGTATCGATAATGGATGGATGGATGGACGTCTTCGGCAGGTGAGAAGGACCAGATCAGATATGCTACCCACACCGGCTTGCTGTGGGCCAGATCCAATAATAAAGCAATATCATCCCAGGGGCTGTAGAAAACCTTCTCGTGGGCGGGATGTGGCCCGCGGGCCTTGACTTTGACATGTGGCATAGATTGATAGTATTTTCTGTTTCTTGTGCAGTTTCACAATATAAAAAGGCAACTTCGCTGCACACCTGGAGTCAGTGGAGTTTATTTGTGAATGTTTAGCTGTTTGGATAAGTTGACTTCCTCGACTAGTGAGGCCTGTTAGTTTAACAAAACATTATACTTTCACCGTTTAAATTATTCATGCATTTTAATAGCTTTTAGGATGTATCTTATGTTTCTTTATGTTGGTTACAATAACATGTGAAATGATATAGAAGTAATTGTCATGGCTTGTTAGTGCTGACTTGTATTTATGATGTTTTGTCTAAAGCGCCTGCAGAGGCTTTAGCGCTAAAGCGCCTGCAGAGGGAGGCAAAACACAAGTCACAAGTCAGCACTAACAATTTATGACTGAGTAATGTGTTAATAATTTCACACATAAGTCGCTCCAGAGTATAAGTCGCACCCCCGGCCAAAGTGGCACTTATCGTCCGGAAAATACGGTAAAGCTATTTATACATGATGTCCTATAATATTTTGTATATTAGAATGTTACATGTCCAGCTGTTTAGAATTATTGGTATAATTGTTCGTAATATTCAACTAGTCGGAAAAGTATTTAATTACTAAAAGTGTATTTTGCGCATCTATCTTTGCCCGTGTCATATAAAACAGTCCACCTTTCCCCAAAAATATTTTCACAACAAAATGTCAATTTCTTAACATATTTGTATTATACTTAAAACTCCAGCACTTCTTTTATTAATAAAATTATCTTAGCAACTATGTCAACACCATTTTCTCAATAGCATTTAAATATTCATCAAAAAATGTGGAACATTCATTCAAAATAAAACACTTTCTCTGTTCTTATTCAGTTTGTTTTAGACAATGTCCAAGCCTTAATTTATTATAGTTACCAATAATAAATGGCAACTAGAGCTGCAAGCAGCTATAAAGGCCCCTCGCAACCCTGGCAACGTTGGGGTATCGGCACGTCGGGATGCTCGCACATCGGAACTGAATAATCGAAATTATCATTTGAATCAAGTTACAGCAGCTTTTGTCGTCAAGGTGAGTCCAAACTAAACTAAATTCAAAATAGCGGACTTCCTCTTAGGTTTAGCATATGGCTCCAAGAGGCTTATTGGTAGGTCTCTTCCTGTTTCATATACTACCAAATTTTCATAGATGAAGGTGAAGCGTACTAACGGAGCCACTTTTTAAAACTATTCTAGGGGGCGGTAGCGAGCCATCTTTTAAAGATTGCATAATTGAATAATTAATTATTGATTAATTTACCAGGCCTTCTATGTGTGCAAAGTTTCATGAGTTTCCGTGCATGTTTACATTCTCAAAATCAGCAATGTGTTATTGGCAAACTGGGCGTTACCATGGCAACAGCTTTTTGCCAAAAATCACAAACTTCGTGTTTTAACATCATGAAGGCGTAAACACTCTTCCGAGCAAATATGAGGGAGATCTGGCTAACCTGCCAGGAGAAAAACATGAAAGAATAAAACATGTACTTCATTTAGCCAGTAGGTGGCGCTCCAACTACTATGAAAAGTTAGTTTGTAGATGTCTTCAGGTATAGACTCTCATCAAATGTTTGAAATTTTGACAAGATATTATCATGTAGAACACATTACAGCTGCTTTTAAAGTCAATGTGATGCCGAATTGTAAAGTAGATTCAAAATAGCGGACTTCCTGTTAGGTTTAGCACATGGCTCCAAGAGACTTTTTTGTAGGTTTTCGCCTGTTAGATATATCACAAAGTTTTTGTAGATATAGGTGAAACGTACCACTGGGGCAGATTTAAAAAAAAAAATTCCAGGCGGCGCTAGCGAGCCATTTTTTAAATATTTGCGACGTAAAACAACAACAAAAAAAAGATGATTTCACCAGGCCTAATGTGTATGCAAATTTTCGTGAGATTTCATGCATGTGTAGACCATCAAAATCAGCGTAGTTTTATTTGCGAACTGCCCGTTTGCATGGCGACAGCTTTTAACAAAAAATCACAAATATCGTATTTCAACATCAGGAAGGTCTAGAGTCTTCCGAGCAATTCTGAGGTCAACCGGGTTATCCTGCGAGGAGAAAAAGATCAAAGAATAAAACATGGCTTCCTCTAGTAGAAGAGATCTCCGAACTTATTTTTCGTCGTAGTGGCAGCGCCACCTAGTGGCTCAAGGAAATACATGTTTTTTTCTTTGATGAATTTTTCCTAGCAGGTTAACCACCTCATATTTGCTCAGAAGAGTGTTTATGACTAAATGATATTAACATACGAAATTTGTGATTTTTCGTGAAAAGCTGTTGCCATGGCAACAGGCAGTTCGCCAATAAAACAACGCTGATTTTGAGGGTCTGAATATGCACGAAAAATCACCAAACTTTGCAGTCCCATCAGGCCTACCTAAAAATTTGATATTTTAAAGTCGCTGTAAATGACGCAAACGAAATGGCTCTGTAGCCAAATGGCGGACTTCCTATTTGGCTTAGCATGTGGCTCCAAGAGACTTTTTTGTAGGCCTTGAACTATTGTATGTACCACCAAATTTTCATCATTCTAGGTGAAAAGTACAACCGGGGCTGATTTTTAAAAAATTTCTAGGGGGCGCTAGCGAGCCATTTTTTACGAATTGCACAAAAACATTTAAAAAATATTGATGATTTTGCCAGGCCTGATGTATATGCAAAGTTTCGTGAGATTTCGTGTATGTTTAGACCCTCAAGCTGAGAGTTGTTTGTTTGGCAAACTGTGTGTTGCCATGGCAACAGCTTTTCACGAAAAATCACAAATTTCGTATGTTAATATTAGGAAGGCCTAAGCACTCTTACGAGCAAAGATGAGGTGGAGCCGGTTCACCTGCTGGGATAAAAACATCAAAGAAAAAAACATGTATTTCCTTCAGCCACTAGGTGGCGCTACCATTACGATGAAAAAGAAGTGCATAGATGTCTTCAGCCCTTGGCTATCATCAAATTGGAAAAATGTCGAGAAGATTGGATGATCTGAGTCAAGTTAAAACAGCTTTTATTGTCACGTATAATCAGACTTTGCGGCACCGTCAAGGCCCCGCCCTTCGTCAAAAAATCACAATATTCGTCGTAGAGCAAGATCAACGTATTGAGGCTTTTCTGACAAATTTACAGTCAGATTTGTTGAATAGCAATGCAGCCATTCCTGCTTATACAACCTCCGTTTTCAACTCTGCTAGATTTTAACGTAATTTGTTTTCAACCCTCTGCACTGTAACACTTTGAGATGTCCCCCCATGATAAACGATAAATAAAGAAACGCATTATTATAATTATCTAACAATCCCTCTGTCATACAGCAAGGTCACTCCCCCTACTTTTATTTCGGTTCTCCTTTTTTCACAGCTGTGTCCCACACACAGGCTCGTAACATCACCGCAATGTAGACCAAACATTTCAAGACGTCCATTCCATGTCTCCCCACCTTAATCTGACACTCAAAAATTCAGAATTAAGAAAAAGCGCTTCGTCAACACGCTACTTGATACTAATAGTATTATCTTATCACACAATCCACAGAAAAGTCAGCAAAAATCATATACTCATAAGAGGCAAACATAAACAACAATCAAATAAAACACCATCAAATAACATTCAGGCATGCGCAGTCCGAACGTAAAAAGCTATTTAAAATAGACAATTTAACATGCAAGATCACAATTATTGACAAAGGCAGATAATCTTCCACCACTTGATTAATTATAGATTATAACTGGCGACCCGGACGGTCCTCGACCACCCTATCTCGTGAACTCTGCATATGCGTCACAAACCGTAGTTATTAGAGTTGCCTGCAACACGCTGCTAATCAGCTGTGCGTACCTCAGCGGCTCTCTGATGCCCTCGGCACTGGGCTCCCAGGCCCTCATGGTGGCTACCGCTGGCCAAGCGGTCACACCTTCACTTCCACTAAAGTACATTAAACAAACTGAACAGCAATCACACCAACAAGCGTAAACAGGACAACTGCACGCTTAAAGCATTTTATACAACACTGCTTAAGTAAATGACGTCAAAAAAACAAGCAAGCAACAAAAATATCAACCAATATCCAGCAATAAATTCCTGAATTTCAGAGCATTTATCCAACATTAATTTAGGCCACGCTCCTAATATCACAAAAGCAGAATTAGGAGATTTTGTATAAACAGGTTCTCCCTTACCTTATTTAATTTAATTTTGCCGGCTGGCTATAATATTTTTGGAGCTCAGAGCAGCCTATGGAACCACCTTGAGAGACCACGTCGGAAGGTCACCATCTGTTGGAATGTTTTGTAGATTCCCAAAGCCCAATTAGCAATTTACAAAACAACTACGTACTCAATGCATGTTCGTTTTATCTTTCAAGATGGTATCCAATACAAATAAAGACTCACACAAATCGATTGAATTTTCTCGGCAATTTTCTTTACTATCTCTGAAGTTCAGGAATCATACAATGATCAGATCTGGGCAGCATCCTCGCGAATGCCCCTCACATTTGTACTCTTCAAAATCTAAACATAATGTGGGTTGGTCTCCTCCCTGGCTGGCCCTGCCTATGGGGCTGATCTTCACCAGCTGGTCCCGTGCTCAGATCAGGGTACGCTGACTCTGAGACTTTGAACTGATTATGCGATGTGTAATTCCCAATTTGGTTTTTGGTTAACCTGTTGGCTAATGTAAAGCCATTCATATAGATTCAGATCCTTCAGTGTCGCTGTTGTTATTTTGGCACGGCTGTGCCACATGTTATTGGTCTGGAAAATAAATTATTAAATGTTTATAGGGGTACGCTTACCCATGGTTGGGAAACACTAGATTAGAGGAATAAACTGGAAGTTTGGGGCATTTAGTGTTTCTGCTGTTTCAAAGATAACACAAGGTCCATGTCTTTAGAGCATTGGGATTTTCGGTTTTAATACCATATCTTTACAGCCTTACTAGGTTCAATCAATCAATCAATCAATCACATTTTATTTATGTAGCACTTTTCATACATAAAAATGCAACTCAAAGTGCTGTAAAACATAAGAATAAGAATAAGAATGCCTTTATTGATCCCACAGTGGGGAAATTTTCATTGTTACAGTAGCAAAGATATAGGTCACACAGGGGCGGCGGCATAATGTGGCCATTAATGTATAACATTGACGGCAAACATTTAGAATCAAACCTATGTAGATATACGCAGTAACAAGTGTATATACACATGTGTATACACACCAACCTACATCTACATAAAAAATATGAGGAACACTCATTTCGGCCTGTACATAGTACAGAGGAAAAAATACTCTAAGTGACAGTGCTGCAGTGCTGTAGTGAAATGTAAGGAACAGCATTGGATAAAAATAAAACTAGACTAACAGTAGTGGGGAATGTTGAGTATTGCACGGTATTACAGTAGTGGGGAATATTGGGTATTGCACGATACGAGCTCAGGTGCAGGACTGCACAATTGCACTAATGACCGCCAGTTTGTAGAGACTACACAATGTTCTTGTTAAAGAGTCTGACAGCAGCAGGCAAGAAGGAACGGCGGAATCTCTCCTTTGCACAGCGAGGGTGTAACAGTCTGTCACTGAAGGTGCTGTGGAGTGCTGTTAGGGTGCCCTGGAGGGGGTGGTCCGGGTTGCCCAGCATTGATGACAGCTTGGCCAACATCCTCCTGTCCCCCACCGAGTCCACAGAGTCCAGGGAGCAGCCCAGGACAGAGCCGGCCCTCTTGACCAGTTTGTCCAGCCGCTTCTTGTCCCGGGCCGAGACGCCGCCTGCCCAGGTGACCACTCCCTGGAAGATGACCGATGCAACCACCGAGTCATAAAAGTTCCTGAGGAGTGTCCCCTGAACCCCAAAAGACCTCAGTCTCCTGAGTAGGAAGAGTCTGCTCTGACTCTTCCTATAGAGGGCGTCTGTGTTGTCGCACCAGTCCAGTTTATTGTTCAGATGAACACCCAGGTACTTGTAAGTTGAGACTCTCTCAACATCTGTTCCCCGGATGTTCACTGGTGCAGGTGAAGAGTGCTGGCGCCTACCGAAATCCACCACCATTTCTTTGGATTTCCCCGCATTGATCAGGAGGCGGTTCTGCTGGCACCAGTCCACAAAACCCTGAGTAAGTTCTCTGTACTCCCGATCATCTCCGCCTGTGATGAGGCCGACAATCGCAGAGTCGTCAGAGAACTTCTGCAGGTGACAGGTAGGGGTGTTGTAGTTGAAGTCCGAGGTGTAGAGGGTGAACAGGAAGGGAGCCAAGACAGTTCCCTGTGGGGCCCCCGTGCTGCAGAGGAGCACGTCAGACACACAGTCCTGTGTCCTCACATACTGTGGCCGGTTTGTGAGGTAGTCCTGGATCCATGTGGTGAGGTGGTGCGCCACCCCCGCCCGCTCCAGCTTGTCTCCCAGTAGGGTGGGCTGGATGGTGTTGAAAGCACTGGAGAAATCAAAGAACATGATCCTCACAGTGCTCCCCGCCTTCTCCAGGTGGGAGAGTGAAGTGTGGAGGAGGTAGATGATGGCATCATCCACACTGATGCCAGGCTGGTATGCGAACTGGAGTGGGTCCATTGAGGAGCTCACCAGGGGGCGCAGGTGGACAAGGACCAGTCTCTCCAGGGTCTTCATCAGGTGAGACGTCAGCGCCACCGGTCTGAAGCTGTTGAGCTCCTTCGGGTGGGGGGTCTTTGGCACCGGGACCAGGCAGGATGTTTTCCATAGCTGGGGGACCCTGCCCAGCTTCAGGCTCAGGTTGAACATGTGCTGGACAATTCCACACATCCAAAGCAAAACATAAAAAGATCTGTTCACGCCCTCCCTCCCAACAAACCCAAGACAGATATCCACTAGTACATCAGCACTCACTCACACACACCCACACAAAGTGCACAACCTGATAAAATGTGTTAAAAAGACATAACAAGGCACAGAGAAACCATATGAGGAAAGGGTACCCAAGGGGAGCTCATCCGCGCTGAGGGGAATGACAGCCCACGGCCACAGGGGCGCCACCACCACAGAGACCCCCAAATTAGACAGGCGGACTCCACACAAAATGTAGAGGCCACCGGTCACCCGGACCCAAGGAGTCTCTGCGATGACAGCCCCCGCGCGAAAGGCAGCCACCCCTCCCCCAACACGGAGGCCCCCCATGAGGAAACATTGGAGCTAAAAGCTGACAACAGCAGAGAGCAACAAAACTAAAAGACAGAAAGTAGTATAGTCCAAGAACTAAAATCAGTAAGATAAGATAAAAATAATCTTCCATCAAAAGAAAAGATAATTGATATCTAAAATGCAATTTAAAAGGGTATCAATGGGTCCTGTGTCATCAGGAGACACAGCAATATACAGCTGTGTGTCATCAGCATAGCTGTGAAAGCTGATGCTGTGTCCCCTGATGACATCCCCAAGGGGAAGCATCCATCCATCCATCCATTATCGATACCGCTTATCCTCACAAGGGTCGCGGGGCGTGCTGGAGCCTATCCCAGCTGTCTTCGGGCAGTAGGCAGGGGACACCCTGAATTGGTTGCCAGCCAATCGCAGGGTACACAAAGACAAACATCCGCACTCACAATCACACCTAGGGGCAATGGTAGTCCAATCAACCTACCATGCATGTGTTTGGAATGTGGGAGGAAACCGGAGTACTTGGAGAAAACCCACGCAGGCACGGGGAGAACATGCAAGCTCCACACAGGGAGGCCAGAGCCGGGATCGAACCCACGACCTCTGAACTGTGAGGCGGATGTGCTAACCAGTTGACCACCGTGCCGTCAAGGGGAAGCATATAAAGATTAAAAAGTAGGGGGCCTAAAATCAAACCTTGGGGAACCCCACATTTAATTTTATGGGTTTGGAGGAACAAGTATCCATACTTACAAAGAAACATCGGTCTGTGAGATAGGAATAAAACCAGTTAAAAACAGTACCGGAGATGCTCACTAGATTTTTAAGTCTATTTAATAAAATTTGGTGCTCTACTGTATCAAAAGCAGCGCTTAGATCCAGTAGCACCAAGACTGTGAGTTTTCTCACGTCTGCAGTGCACCTAATATCATTTAAAATCCTTAAAAGAGCAGTCTCTGTACTGTGGTTCATCATAAAACCAGATAGATATTGCTCTAAAATATTATTTGTATTTTAAAAATGATTTAACTGGATGAAAACCAGTTTTTTAAAAATCTTACTTAAAAATGGTAAGGGCAAAACCTTCCAGTTTATTACAGGTCTGTAATTATTAAAAACGCTGGGGTCAGAATTGCTCTTCAGAAGGGGCTTCACCACCGCCGTTTTAAAGGCAGCGGGGAAGACGCCTGTCTGAAGAGAGCAATTGACTATATTTAAAATTTGTTTCTCAAAAAATCCATAAAATGTCTTAAAAAGAAATGTGGGAATTGGATCCAAAAGGCAGGTTGTTGGGTTTACCTGGGAGAAAACTCGACCAAGTGTCCTTGCATCAACCAGGGCAAAACCTTCCAGTGTTTCCTCATGTAAACATGATTGTCCAGGTTTATTAAAACTTCCGTTTTGACGGGTTAAAAGACTGGATCTTATGTCATCGATTTTACTTCTGAAGTGGTCTGCAAAGTCCTCACAGAGAGCATCTGTTGGTCTCTGTGGGCACTTATTAAAATCAGAACTAGTTAAAAGTTCAAAGGTGGAGAAGAGAACTCTGGGGTTGTTTTTATTGACTGTAATGAAGTTTGAGAAATAGGAAGATCTTGCCAGTTTGACTGTTTTATTGTAGGATTTCAGTTGTTCAAATAATATTTCATAGTGTACTGTAAGTTTACTTTTTCTCCACCTCCTCTCTGCACTCCTGCATTTTCTCTTTGATGTTTTGATTGCATTGTTTCTCCACAGGGGTACAGTCTTTGTTTTTGTTGTTTTAATTAAAAGTGGAGCTATTAAATCTAATGATGATTTAAGATTTAGGTTAAAATTGTCAACAATAAGATCACAGGGTGCAGGTAAAATGTCAGCAGGAGTGCTTTTTAAGTTCTCGATAAAATTTGCAGCCATCTCAGAAGATAGGTAGCGTTTCTTCACTGTTCTCACCAGGGCTGCTAGATGGTTAAAACTGCTGATGTTAAAATAGACACAGTAGTGGTCTGACACTGCCAAGTCAACAACAGAGGACACACCAGCAGACAAGCCATTGATTATGACCAAATCCAGGGTGTGTCCTCTGTTGTGAGTCGGCTGCAAGACGTGCTGTTTAAAATCCAAGCAGTTTAAAAGGTTTAAAAGTTCTCTGGATAGTGGGTCCGAGATATTTGTCCACGTGTATATTAAAATCGCCAGTTATTAAAATCCTGTTATAACTGGAATATAAAATGGATAAGAATTCTGAAAATTCTGTAATAAAAGAAGTGGAATGATGGGGTGGTCTATAAACAGTAATGCAGAGAATAGGGGGACTGCTAAAAACAAAGGCATGATGTTCAAACAATAAATAGCTACTAAAAATGATCTCCTTTGAGTAAAGAGTATTAGTAAAAATTGATGCAGTCCCGCCTCCTCTTTTCCCATCCGGCAACAGCCCCGCTTTTGAGCGGAGATTGACGGTGCTATTGGACTGGCGCCGCGTGACTGCGATGGTACAGTCGCTGTGTTGCATCATCACGGGCAGCTTGTATGCAAGAGTTCCGTTTTTGTTGAGCGGAGATAGCAGCGCTGTTGGACTACCTGCGATGGCATGGCTTAGAGGAGCTTCACTAGGATCTCCTACAATGTACTGATGTGCTCCATAACAACTCCGTTGCCTCATACCATGTTATTATGATTATAAACTTGTACAGTGTGTCTATTTATTGTATTATTTCAGTAGATAATGATGACGAAAGTAATTTAATTTAATTTCCTGATTGAAAGATTGAAATTACACACGGCAGCAGGAGTCCAGATAGCTTCCTGCTTTTACATTTAACCAAACCAGCCTAATACTTAAGTGACAGCGCTAGAGGTAAGATCGGACCAAAAAAAATCCAGCCTGACCTGACCCAGCTTTGTTTATTTGTGAGGACTCTGGAGGACGAGGGGTGATTTATGATAACGAATGGTGATAATGGTGATAAACTTATATTTATTGTTTTTAAAAGTCAGCGAGAAAGAAGCCCGGCCCGACCCGACCTGAACGTAATGATTGACATTTTAGGCCCATTTAGGCTCGGACTCAGGTTTGGGCTTAAGATCTTACCTCTAGACAGCGCTTCTTTACCCACAGCATAACAAGGGATTTCAGGACCATTTGCTTGCGTGTGCATTCTGAAATATTTTCATATCACAGGTTTCTGTGATAAGTCTGCATGAGAAATGTGCACACATCTGTTTTTCAGGAGGCCCTATAAAATGTTGCATTCTTATGTATGTGCCTCTTTCTTTATTTTAGCAGGTTTAAAATTATTATCAATTAGGGGTGGGAACGATAATCGTTTTTTCGATGCATCGTTTGGCATATAAGTCAAAGTGTGAAATATTAATAATTGCTCTTCCTTGAGTTTTTTGTTTTTAAAAAGGTACCAGTGGACTATAAAATTTAAGCCAATGTAGTGATGCATTGGAGTTGTATCAAATCATAGGCCTCTGAATCAGAATTGAATCGAATCGTGGGCCTTTGAATCGTAATCAGATTGAATCGTGAGGTACCCATAGATTCCCACCCCTATTATCAGTACATAATAGTTAGAACACCGGTAAAATAGATCATTCAATTAATCAATACTTTATTCATGAGGGAAATTACTAGAGCTGGACATTTTACTAAAATTTCCAGGTCCGTTTATCGCCTTCCACCTACAGCCAGGGTACCCTTCCGCCGTCCGTTTATCCGCCATTTTGTCCGGCCGGACCAAATAGCAATTGCCTATAGGCCGGTCCGACTATCATTTTAAGGAGGCTTCGGTTAGTGCTTTCCCCCAATTACCGCCCCCCCCCCAGAAAAAAAAGAAGGTCATAGTTGAACAGATTATGCACTGTTGCGGAGAGTGAGGCCTGTATAGGAATTTTAGGGAGTTCGCTGGAGCACCTCATCCACTCGGGTACTCAAATCAAAGAGTGTGACCTGACACAGTAATAGAAACAATCTGGCTTTACATTTTTCCTCATCACTCACTGTCGTCAGGCAGGAGGACTGGGGCCAACGCCAAGCAAAAAAGAAAATGATCAAAATGGCTTACCTCTTCGATGCTCGCAGTGGCTGGCAAGGGATCGGGATTGTCTTCTGTGGGACCATTTGACCCCCAAACAAATGTCAACTACATATGAAGGTAGGCTTCACATGGCTGGCGTTAAACTGGTCTTTTGGACGTCCTCACAAGTTGACCCATTGTTCACATTTATCGCTCTGAGTTTTTGGCTTTGGGAAACAAATAAAGAATACATCCTTCGTATGTGGACGGTCGTAGTGTCTGGAGTAGTTTCTGCAATTTCCATAGCAGCAGTATTTACTCGGCATGTTTTTTCCTGAGAGAAATGGGCAGAAAACAAGCAGTAGTAATAGGAGGCGTCTGCGGGCACTCCTCTATAGTTGTTGAACCTTTTCCGCACGATGTGACGTCACGTGGTCTGAAAATAGTACTTGCACGGCACACTATTCAAACCCATTCGCTGACCAAAAACATGCCTGATGTAAAATACACGAATCAAGTAGAAAACGTACCTGCATCAAAGGAAAAAATAATCATTAGTGTCAGGTTATAAACGATTATAAAATATCCACTTCAGCTTATGCTTAGTCCGTCTTTTTGTTTTTAAGTTTCCCATTTACCACTTGCAAAATGGGCGTCAGTCATACGCGGATAGATGGACCGGTGTGTCGGCTAGGCGGAATTCCCAGCTCTGGAAATTACAGTAGATTTTCACAGACGCAATATTCACAAATATACAGTAGTATATCAGCCATCAGCATAGTGAGAAAAAAAATTGAAGAAGTATTAAAGGAAAATTTAAATCTAACCAAATCAGGAAGAAGAAAAACAGACACGATTAATGTGTTGCTTGTTGGCATTTTGACATTGTGTTGAATTATGATAAAACCAGTATGTAGTGTATGAAACATGTATTAATATGCATAGTATGTATGCATGATATTGCACATTAGTCACAACTGAAAAATGAGTACAAATTTGTACAAAATATTGATTTTTCACATGTAATAAATATAACCATTATTACACATTGTCTAAGAGTAGTTTTGAACAGAACACTTGAACAGAAACAAAAACTAATCCCCAAGCCCACATACTGTACTGGGCCTGTTTGATAAATAGTCAGACCGCCATCCAAAGCAGTCTCACCCAACAGAAAAGGTTGGATGGTATTAAAAGGCATTGGCGAAGTCAAAGAACATGACTTGAGGGTTCCTCTGCGACCATCCAGGTATGATTGAGAACGGTACATTGATCGCTGACATACACGGGGCAGGTAGGCAAACGGACGGTTCTTACATGTTATACACCTTGATTTTCTTCTTTTTCTATCCTTCATGTGCAGCTAGAGACATGCATATGGGAAAAATGATCACTCTTTCCCCCTGAAACTTCTTAAGTAGGCCAAGTCAGAATCTCGTGTGTGGGTGTGAGTCTCCGTCAGAGACTGCTCTAGTGAGATATTATGCAAACAGCTCAATTTCATTGCACTGCCTTTTGCCATGTATTAAACAGAGACTCAAAGTCATAATTGTGGCGTCTGTATTTATTGTTTTAACAGTTATGTGAAACAATATTTAAAGTATTTTTAATGTTTTGTTGAGTATCATTTTAAATGATTTCCCCAGTACTGCTTGTGCTAAATATCTCTCTAAGACACAGCGCTGCTTTTTGCTAAATCTCCCCCCATTTATTTGAACACACTTTTTATTATTTACATATTATTATTATTATTATTATCCATCCATCCATTATCTGTACCGCTTCTCCTCACAAGGGTCGCGGGGCGTGCTGGAGCCTATCCCAGCTGTCTTTGGGCAGTAGGCGGGGGACACCCTGAACTGGTTGCCAGCCAATCGCAGGGCACACAGAGACAAACATCCGCACTCACAATCACACCTAGGGGCAATTTAGAGTATCCAATCAACTTACCATGCATGTTTTTGGAATGTGGGAGGAAACCGGAGTGCCCGGAGAAAACCCACGCAGGCACGGGGAGAACATGCAAACTCCACACAGGGAGGCCGGAGCCGGGATCGAACCCACGACCTCTGAACTGTGAGGCGGACGTGCTAACCAGTCGACCACCGTGCTATTATTATTATTATTATTATTATTATTATTATTATTATCCATCCATTATCTGTACCGCTTATCCTCTCAAGGGTCGCGGGGCGTGCTGGAGCCTATCCCAGCTGTCTTTGGGCAGTAGGCGGGGGACACCCTGAATTGGTTGCCAGCCAATCGCAGGGCACACAAAGACAAACATCCACACACACAATCACACCTAGGGGCAATTTTAGAGAGTCCAATCAACTTACCATGCATGTTTTTGGAATGTGGGAGGAAACCGGAGTACCCGGAGAAAACCCACGCAGGCACGGGGAGAACATGCAAACTCCACACAGGGAGGCCGGAGCTGGGATCGAACCCACGACCTCTGAACTGTGAGGCGGACGTGCTAACCAGTCGACCACCGTGCCGCCCTATTATTATTATTATTATTATTATTAATTATTATTATTAATTAATTATTATTATTATTATTATTATTATTATTATTATTATTATTATTATTATTAAATGACATGTATTATTATGGCGGCACGGTGGTCGACTGGTTAGCACATCCGCCTCACAGTTCAGAGGTTGTGGGTTCAACCCCGGCTCCAGCCTCCCTGTGTGGAGCTTGCATGTTCTCCCCGTGCCTGCATGGGCCTTCTCCAGGTACTCCGGTTTCCTCCCACATTCCAAAAACATGCATGGTAAGCTGATTGGGCTCTCTAAAAATGGCCCCAAGGTGTGATTGTGAGTGCGGATGTTTGTCTCTGTGTGCCCTGCAATTGGCTGGCAACCAACCTTTTTTCTTGCAAGGAGAGCGCAGGGAAGTGTAATATTACAGTTCCTAAAACCCTCTGCCCGGCTCCTGCGCCTCCTCTCTTTATTTTCTTCGGCGTCCCTAATTACAAAGGTGTTGCAGCTCTAAGGGAAAGGGAAGCAAAAGCAGATGGAACACTCTGAACTTGTTTTGTCAATGTGTGTGTGGGTGCGTGTGTGTGGGGGTGTGTGTGGGGGGGTGTGTGGGTGTGTGTGTGTGTGTGAGTGTGAGCCATTATCATACATATCGTCGCTGTCCTGTGAAAAACACTTATCTCCAATTTTGAAAATGTTTTTAATTTTCACTTTAATGCGATGTCTAGAACGCAGAAACATGATTCACGTAAAAATAAGAAAAAGGAAAAAAATGGAGATAAGTGTTTTTCACATGACAGCGACGATATGTGGAAGCAAAGCACACCAGGCAAGTTGGGCCTAGACATGGAAAAAGCTAAAGCTAAACCCACAAGCTAATAAAGCTAACGAGACTAATAATAAAAATCTAACACATGAATCATGATATACATTATTATTCTTACATCCCCCTCTGTTTTTCTTACATTTGCACAGTCCATTGTTATTGTTTTATTTTTTCCCAAGGACTCAGTGCCTTACCACGGGATGCTCTTCGATAAGTGCATCATTCCTATTTTGCGGCTGTGTCTTACTCACATTCCACTTTCTTCACAAACAACTTCGACTTACATGATTAAAACAAGTTTATAATGCTGAAAAAAACCTTACAGTAATTATAAGAGTAAATATGGTATAACCTAGGAACAATCGTTCTATCATTCCCTCTTGTTTATCACATAGTTGCTCAAACCCATTGTCCAATTTCATTCACCCATTAACATGAAAACAAATATATTTACCCTCAGAGGCACCGTTAATCTGTATTCATAGACACCTAAATCTGGAAACGAATCAGCCAGGTAGCAATGTTCGCCATCATCATCATCATCACCTTTATTGTCACGATCCAGTAAAGGATACAATTGAGCCATTCCATTCCAAATGAGGGGGATTGCTGTTGTCATCAATCTATTAAGGATAGAGCGCAGACAAGGAATACAACAAACAACATCCACACAAGGTCAAGAAGCTGCAAAAACAGCGATTGATACCAACATTGAGGAAACCAGAGCTTTGCATTTTCCCAAGGCATTCATCCAGGAGTCCCACATGGTGTGTGGGACAGAGTGTTCTTTCATCCTGCCATTCAAAGGATCGGGGTCCCTCTATGGCCTTGGTAAGACTGCCATCTGCAGCTGTGTTGTTGAGAACGAATGTGCAGAACTGCTCTCCGATAATAGCACATATTCCTCCTCTGTCAACCAACAACACGTCAACAACCGGCATGTTTTGGTATGCCATAAGCGAGGTGGCTGATAGCTGTTCATGCACAACTTCAAACCCACTCTGTGTCCAATTGCCCAATTTTTATACGTTGCACTGGATGTAGTTGATCCTTTCTACGTTCTTGCTATGTTTTTAACACCACCAACAAAGGAAGCACTCAAATCCTGCTGTTATCTGATTCACTAATAATTTGTACGCACTCGGAACCCCACGGGGAACACCAATGGCATCAGTGCATGTCGGATCATCTAGTTGTTAACTCTTGTACAGGCATGGGATGTACAGACACAAGTAATAACAAAGACATTAGGGCACAAAGGTCTGTTCCAGCCATTGGTATTTTTTTTTTTCAAACAGTCGAGCATCTCCACACCACCACCAGCTGTCCCGTCTTGGCTGCAATCATCTTTCTATCTTTGAGAGAGAGAGGTTACCAGCACTTCAACTCTATGTGATGCAACTAAAAGTGGCCTTTTCCTGTGCTTGATCAAATGTGTGTGTCACACAATGCTCTTGTGCCAGTTCCCTCTCCTGCCCCCTCAGGAAAGGCAAGGGAAGGACAGCCCACCTTTGGTTCAGATCGCATCTCACACTCCCGTCGACGTAAGAGGGAGCCTGGACAGTCAGTGACTCTATGCGATGGCCAGGCCTTGTGACTCCACAACTCCAAAACAGCTGGGGGAGTCCCAGGTCCTCACATCAGTCAAGGTTGTCAACACCACTTGGAATGGCCTTGCCATTGCGGCCTGGACCAACACTTGGGGTTTCACAAGGTCCGAGGTCACAAGGCTGGCCTTCTTGTAGGGGTAGAGATTCATTTGGCAGATTCCTCTGGCATTTGATTAGACATTTTCACTTTCTTGCCGTAAAGTATTTTCCCTATATAGTTACTTAAGTCAATGTCTTCCATTTGCCCAGGACCTAATGGGTTATTTGTAATGGGTAACACAAATAGTCTTCCATACAGAATTTCAAACAGACGGTCTTTTGTTTTTCTCTCTCTATTTTTTTTTTCTTACAGTGCAGCCCATTCTTTTCACCAGTCATGCACTTTAATGATGTTCCACAATATATACCATCCTTCCCCCCTGAAGAGACGTGACAAGGCCCACGACTCTTAATTGCTCCCCACTTAAACAAGCCTTATAGAAGGATGAGGTCACCTTCCTTACTACATATGATTCGACATTTCCTATTACCCCGTTATTGTCCCAAAAGAGTCACTCACTATTTTGCATGTCTGCCAGTAATGTGTCGTCGAGTGGTGTGTTATCATCTGGTATTTCGTCTACTGAAAGTGTGTCATGAATGCCAACAGTTGCGCCTTTTGTGTGTGTGCGTGTGCGTGTGTTTATTCTTATTACTGTACGAGAAAAATTTTACCTTTTCTTGTTACTCCGTTTGCGTACATGACGCCTAAGTGTTATTTTACTATGAAAAGTGCTTCCCGTTTCTTTAACACACTACTCTAGTCTATCTTCTATTGTCCCTTTCATCATTCCCACTAATCTAGCGCATCTGGATGTTTGGTAGGGAATAGCTCTATCCATTCTGAAAATGCATCTACAATGACCAAAATATATATCTTTTTTTTCCTCCTCTTGATTCAATTAAAAGAAAATCATGAATAATTCGAAATGGATATTTCGGTAATGTGATACGTGGCCTCAAGTTACCCTGTGCATTGTGTCTTGCACATGTCAAACATGCTCTACGAGCAATCCCTACAGAAACTCTTGGAATAAGAATTATAGTCATAAGTAGTATAATGTTGACTTATCAGGATCATGCAATATAGCACCCCATTTGAATGGATTTCTTATTCGGCTGCTGATCCTTCCCTTTGGAATGACCTCCCATTGGATGTTAGGCAAGCCCCCTTCTGTCCATTTTTAAAACCCGGTCGAAGACACATGTCTATTCTATGGCTTTTGATCACACCTGCAATTTTCGGCTCTTTTCCCGTGTCTATTGCTTATAGTGTTATATGTTAATTTATTGATTCCACTTGTTCTATTATGGCCTTTTTATTATATTGTATGTAAAGTGCTTTGTTACAGCCCTAGCTGTTATTAAATGCGCTATATAAATACAATTGTATTGTATTGCATTGCAAAATAAGTCAGCTGTTTGGTCAAACATAGATGTTATTTTTTTGATTATTTTTTTTTAATGTTGCACCTATTTTAAGTAATCAATTTAACCCTTTCATGCATGAATTATGATTTGATGATATGAATTATAATATAAAGATTTTTCTTTAGATTAATTAATATTGGCGAAAGCAATTTTTAAATAGCTGCCACTGTAGTGACCACTGCGCTTGAAAGGGTTCATTTTTAATATGCCCTTGTGTAAATTTGTATGTCTTTGACTGATAACACATGCATTTGTCCTGTAGCTACGCCTTCAGTTGTCCTAACCGCAAATGTGTTCCGATGGGACACACTGTCCGTGCCTGATGTGTGCGTTGCACACTTGCAGACGGCTAGAGTGTGTGTGTCAGTTGTATTGCGTTTAAAAGCTTTGATAAGAGTTCTGCATTCATAACTGGCTTGCCGTTGATGTTATCATGCCTCTACTCATCCAATACCATGCAAAGGTGTGTTATTGTGGCAATTTATATATTGTATATATTGTGGAGTTATTTCTGCCAACTCCTGGCAATCATGTCTTGCTCCATCCTCAGGAAATAGTAACAATGTGGCTGGGTATAACATCGTGCATCTCTTTAGTTAGGCGTTGTCGCAAATAAAAGCGTGGTCATACAAGTTAATTGTCTCGCTAGTGATAAAAGATCATGGTCGTTTGTTAAAACAATGCACTGAACGTGGCACTCTCAAATTCATGGGATGGAACAAAACTATGGTTGCACTTAAAAAGAAAACAACAACTGGAAACTGAGGCACCCATCCATTGCTGCACATGTTTGTACAGCACTGGATGCTGCAATAACTGCTCTTACACAGTGCGACGATACACTGTCCAATTCGAAAGAAAAAATACCATTAGCATTACCATTCATTTTGTCTCTACGTTGCCGCACCAAAACTGAGGTAAAAAAAATTACCTTTACAATCTATCAACTGAATAAGGGGTCACCATAATTTAAGATAATGCTGTGCTTAACATTAAAACTTGCTTTCATTGGTCTATCTTAAAGGTGATGTCATTTGAGGTCTTCCCCATACATTATTTTACCAATGATTCCCACATAATTTGGAACCCAGATTCAGCAATGATTTGTTAGACCTAAAAATGACATCATCCGCTCCTTTGTTTGATGTTTTGGAGCCTGGAGAATTGTATTTTTTTTTCTATTCCCACTACAATTATTTTTTCAGCCCTAAGATTGCATCCCAAATATTTGACTTGTTTCTACATTTGTAGTTTATTTTTGCTAACTTCGTGCTCTTCTTCAGCCAAATGTTATAATAATGAACAAGAATTGTTACGCCTTGTCGCAGGGTCAGACAAGAGAGGAGCCCAGGTGCCCTTCCCTGATGTCTGCGCCGCCACTCAAGTCACATTAGCTTCGTTTCTTACTTTTTGCCCATTAAATGCTTCAGCTATATGATTGATTCCTGTAACACGGCTACAATATGTGTAATTAACTTAACCATTAAAAACATGTTCAGTTATCGATGTGTCTAAATATTGGATCTTATCAGGATCAGTTTTTTCAACAGACTTCCAATCCTTACATTGCTTTTTATGATTTACATTTACCACCCATTTTCCCTATTGAATAGACAATTTGCTCAAGTTTACTAACACCTAAGGTGTTCTAAAAACTGGATTTTTAACAGTAGGACAGCAATTCAAATTTCCTGTTTTGGTGATTCTCACTTCATCCTTTTCAGGTGGAAAATTCTTGCTTCTGCATCCACACCAGTCTGCTGTTCATAATCCTACTACATTATATGGAATAAAATACCTAGTGGTATTTTAATTCCCAATCACTGTTCACTTAAACACTTCACACAGGGTTTCACAAATGATTTGCACAAACATACACACACACACACACAGAATTTAAGTGTACACAGGTCTTCGCCATCCTTTTCTTTTTCACTGTTTTTTTTCTTTCTCGTTTAGTTCTTATTTAATCCTGCAGGTTTATTATTATTATTAATATTATTGTCGTTATTTTCTTTTTTAAGATGGCCAACAAAGTCATATTTTGTTATCCAAAGGTTTAAGTGTTGTATTTTGGAAGGACAGTGACACTCCACAATTTTATAATCTTTGCATGCGAGGTTTTGTTTAGGATCACTTTTATCACCGATTTTACTGTTAGCTTTCCCCATTGTTTTGATCTACAGTTAGTTTTATGACACCTAGGGTGTCCTACACTGACTTTTACCTTAAAACAGGGTGACAATCAACTCAGTATGTGGCTGTTGTGGTCTCGTAAATGGTTTCTGAACATGCATTTTATCCTTCATGCTATAATAAGTCAGGATGAGAAAGAGTCACTGTGATTTCTTTCCTATGCTGGCCAGGATAGATTTGTAATTGAAAATAAATTTACACTGCTTGATTAGCAGATCTTTTTTCAGCCTTGTAAATCTACCAAAGCATAGGCCTCAGTAAAATAGCGAGCAGGGTCTCCGGTGCTTAGGGATTAAGAATGTGTCAGCGAGGATTAAGTGGAAACGAAGACGTTATGTAGGGACATGAAACTCCAAATCCCCGTTGCATAAAAAGGATGAAAGGCAGTGCAAAAACTGTAGTACGGTAAGCCAGAAATGGTTTTATTTTGCTTGTGTAAGCCATTCCTACATAAAACTATGTGTGAAATGGAAGGGCCATTTCTCCAGTGGCAGGACAGAGTTGACACATCAGAGACTTCGTATCGATCATGCAAAAGGCAGTGCTTGTGTAAGCAAGGCAGCCATGAGCAGACCTCAATTCCACCCACCTTTAAAAATGTCCCACATCATCAAATTCTGCTAGAGGATACTGACAAAATAATAGCCTTGAAGTTACCCCATATTTGTATATTTGTGATTTATTGTCAGCCTTTATGAAAAGAATTACTGTCTAGTTCATACACCGTTATTTACCAAGACACTTTGTGTCAGGTAAAAAAGCCTGTAAAGTGAATTATGAGATTTGTTTTTAAATTGTGTTTGAAGTCAATTGCTGAAAACGTGCAAAGACTGAGAACAATGTAGTACTAAATTGTTGAGATATAGCGTTAAACTCCTTTTCACCATGTCAGTTGTCCAAAATGCATGAGTCGGCCCTCCCCCATTGCATAATTACTGAGCACCTTCTTTCCAGCAGTGATTTATTCAGCACAATTGCGAGTTACTTTGTAATAATAACTTGGCCTATTTCTACATCTACAGCATGCAGATACATGCAATGCAGCAAGCTATGCCTATAACTTGAAAAATGCATCAAGTGTTACGTTTTGTGTTATTTCGGCGACAGTGTCTCTGTTATGCGAAAACACATGATACATGAAACGAGGCTACTAGTCCACCTGCTAGTGGGCGAGTAGGCCGGAGTGCAAGCCAGCAGGCCAGCCAGCCAGCCAGTGGGCTAGCGAGCAATGGCAGTGTCAAAAGATACGTATCTGATGCATGCCCTACCGCCAGACCGCCAGCTAGCGGGCCAGAGACTTTGTGGGCTAGCAAGTGGCGGCACAACAGAGGCACTTCAGTTAATTGTTTATTAAACAAAGTGGCACACATTGTTCAGCCAGTTGCTCACACTATAGACATTTGAACAGAGCTGGGCAGTCCATACCGGGGGCGGAACGTTCCGTCCCTCCGTCTCGGATGGACGCCCATTTTTGGGGCGGAGGATGGGGGGCACATTTGAAAAAAAAGGGTGGACTAAGCAAGGGCCGAGGTGGATTTTAGTCCGGCCCTCTAATCGGCACTCATGTGTGTGACGTGGTCCCGAGGCGGCCAAAGTTCATCTCAGCCTACTCAGCAAAAGGCTTCTTTAGGCTTCTTTATACTGCCGCGTCGATGCGGGTGACAACTGACGCATTGCATCACGTGAATGACGCATTGTGCTGTGAGACATGTTGGCGACAGGTCTGCGACAGATGCCACGCACACGTCATAAATTGTTGTTGCGTATACGACGCCACGCGCATTCTCTCTCTCAGGTCCGTTATGTCACATGTTGCGATGACGTACAGTTCCCCCCTTGAAAAGGTAGACCTCTACCCTGTTATGCCAATCCAGCGGCACTCTCCCTGATGTCCATGCAATTTTGCAGAGGCATGTCAAACAGTCCAACCCAATAACATCCACAGCCTTTAGTAATTTAAGTAGTGTCTCAACTACATTGGCGGTTTCAACCCAACAGGTAGGAAAATCTGCCTCAGAGTCCCCAGACGCCGCATTCAAATGAAGGCGCAGCATTGGAATTGAGGTTTTGAAGAATTCTCCCCAACAGCTCGTAACGTAACATTGTGAATTGTAGTGCTCCATCCCCACTATAAACAGTGTTGATGGTCTCCCCCTCCTGAAACACCGGATGCTGGACCAGAATTTGCATGGCCTCAACAAACTCCTCCAACGGCCAAGTTTTTGCCTCAGTGACCACCAAAGCTGCATTCTGTTTGGCCTGCTGGTACCCATCAACTCTCTACAGAGTCCCACAGGCCCAGACCCCTTCTTCAGCTCGAATGCATCCATCACTGCTGGTGTCCACCCATGGGTTTAGGGATTGCCATGCACCGCCCACAGCTTCCGTCGGCCACCTGAACAATGGAGGTGCAGAACACGGCCCACTCTGACTCAATGTCCCCTGCCTCATTCGGGAACTGGTGGAAGTTCTACAGGACTTGGAAGATAGTACCGTTTTTTCAAGACTATAAGTCGCACTTTATTCATAGTTCGGCAGGGGGTGCGATTTTTACTCTGGAACGACTTATGTGTGAAATTATTAACACATTACTGTCATGCATTGTTAGTGCTGACTTTTTGCCTCCCTCTGCAGGCGCTTTAGAGAGAGACAAAACATCACAAATACAAGTCAGCACTAACATGCCATGACAATTACTACTCTATCATTTCACATGTTATTGTAACCAACATAAAGAAACATGAGATACATCCTAAAAGCCATTAAAATCCATGAATAATTTAAACAGTTAAAGTCTAATATTTTGTTAAACTAACAGGCCTTGCTAATCGAGGAAGACATCTTATCCAAACAACTAAACATTCACAAACAAACTCCACTGACTCCAGGTGTGCAGCGAAGTTGCCTGTTTATATTGTGAAACTGCACAAGAAACAGAAAATACTGTCAATCTATGCGTTACATACACATGTGTTTTCATAGACATGAACAAGATGAGCCTATGCTAACGATTAGCGATCGCGATTAGCATTAGCGATAGCGATTAGTATGTTCAGTCAACAACACAGTACAATGAGCCACAATTCAACTCCTATATAAATGTTGCATGGTCATTACCGGTACACACAATTGTCTAAGTTACTTACAGACGATGGTTGAATAAGAACGAACCACAAACAGGTAGTTGCCTGCCTCTGGTTGGGGTATTGCATCATGCAGCCACACACGTAAGGAGGAGCACACTCACCAGAGAGGAGAGGAAGACATAATTACGACCGAATAAATAAATACTTTTGGAGACTTGGAAACATTCTACATGGTCGGGGATAAATGAAATACTTATTTAAGTGATCTACAATCGTTTTGGTGAGTTTAAAGTTATCTTATCGTAACTTTCTTGTATGCTACATGTAGCATCGTAGCTCGGTGGAAATGATGTGTACTAAGCACACAATTTCTTCCCAAAATCTGACTTATACTCCAATGCGACTTATATATGTTTATTTCCCCTTTATTATGCATTTTATGGCTGGTGCGATTTGTACTCCGGAGCGACTTATGGTCCGGAAAATACGGTACTCTATCTGACAGGGGACTCTCATGACAATCGGCGGCTATGCGTGGGCTAAAAACAATGAAGGCATACAGGAGGAATCAAAATACTCACACGGGTCTTGTGCCAACAAAGTAACAGCATTCTTTCTTTTTATTTTCAAGGAAATGGTCAATTATATACACAAGGTGTTCCGCCCAATTAACCAATCGTGGAGCAGGGGGTGTGTAACCCAATCATACTGAGCTGGAGAGCACCCATAGGCCAACAAACTCTGCCAGACTTATCCCATTAAGGCCTAAAGCGCGTGGCGTAACATCTCTCTAAAACTTAAGGGCGACTTCAGAATCACCCTCTAAAACCTGAAGTTTTCCCGGAAATTCTACACCTACAAAATAATTCATATCTCAGCCCTAGTAGAAGATAGAAACATAATTCCTAAAGAATTTGAGATCTTAGACATGTATGTGGCTTTCAGGCCTGAGATGATTAATCAGTTTCAATTAAAAATGTAAAAATAAAGTGTCAGCGCAAGAGACGCACTATTTTTAATAATAAAAAAAAATCAAGTGCCATCTTCTATTCTGTTTCAAAGCCGTCTATATCGTCACTGTCTACAAACATATATCTTAACCGTATATCTCGATCGACCAGTGGGAACACACTGGTCCAAAGTCCACAAACACATTATCTATATCACTACCGTCACTTATCTCAGTGCTCCCACGCTCGTCTGCGTCCGCCATAACTGCTCTAAAAAATTCCAGAACATCCTATGAGGGCTCATGACACCGTCACATGTATATTCTGAATATCTGTATATTTTTAAAAAAGAAAATGACGTATGCGCTTTCCTGGCTGTAAAGGTAGAAAGACGCTCCCGGCTTTAGTGGTAGAAACGCGGAAAGGCGCTCCGGCCTAAATGGGCTAACCAGCAGATCCTGACAATATGTTTGGGTCTTCCCGGTCGGATCAGCATCTTCCCCTATTATCAGAGCCAACACACCTCCAGGTAGTGATTTGATTGACTGTTAATCCCTTCCCTTCACCCGAGTGTCCAAGAACATCTGGATGCAATACGCATGTTAATTTCACATTTAGTGTCACATTTTACAAATGGAATGAATGGAAAACTTCATGCTCAAGGAATAAAGGCCACCGTCAGAATCCAACGAGTCACATTTTCTCGGTGGTTGCTTACAAATTTACAGGTTTATATGCATGGTGGGTGTGTCAGAAGTCTGGACGGAAAAATCCCTGTACCTTGAAAGTGCACAAGCCAAGCGCTTAAAAAATTGACGCAAAGAGGAAGTCAATGCAAACATTTTTTTTTCAAAATGTTCTATGTAAGCCCACTCGTTGAAACAGGGTGTTCTGATAAATATTGCGTTTGTGGAATAAGTGTTAATCCACTCGGTTTTAGCCATCTCTGGGGCGGCTATTTTGTCTTCTGTCGAGTGAAAATGACATCACAACTGCTCACAACGACCAATCACGGCTCCGATTCAGAAAAGTCAGACGTGATTGGTCGTTGTGAGCAGTTGTGATGTCATTTTGAGTCGACAGAAGACAAAATGGCTGTCCCCAGAGATGGCTAAAAACGAGTGCATTTTGCTGCTTAATTTATATTCCACAAACGCAAAATTAATCAGGATGCCGTGTTTCAACTAGTGGGCCTGCTGGGAACATATTCTTGAAAAAAATGTGTTTGGGTTGACTTCCACTTTAAGTAAGAAGACTATGGCCCAAAACTGACAAAAACTGTTACATTTTTGTTCATTCTATTTAATTATGTCATTATTAATGTTTTACAAAAGTATAATATTACAATTATTCCAAAGTGGTTACAAACCAGTGTGTTTCTGTACACCTGGTTCCAGAATGCGAGCAAAACATTTGAACTTAAACTTGAAATAGACCAGGTGTTGTATAGTTTATTCACACACACTTGATGTAATTTCTCCTGTTAATTAATTGTACGTGGATTGGTCAGAGCTGAATGACTCTCACTCTCAAAATTTGAACTTTTATCAGCATTTACCTTACCGTGGGATTGGAAATGCAAACATTTAAGAGCCCAAGGATTTATTTGCTATGCAGGCGTATGTGTACTGAATCCTACCGTAATTTTGTGTGTGAGGAAGGATGAAAGGCTGTGAAAGGACAGTTGAATAGATGAATTTGAGCAGTCATGTTACTCCACTTCATCTGCCACAGATGACTCTTTCATCTTCATGGTCGACAGCCTTTGCGTTTATTTTACTAGATTATAAATATGGATGCCATTGCTTGCCCAAAAGGTTCACAAATAAGGGTAGTGTTAATTACATGAATATTGCAATTACATAAGGAGTTTGCTTTTATGCATATGCATGTTGTATTTTATTAGCTGTACCAAACAAATGATGCCTCCCAATTTCCACTGAGCAAAACATCTTCCAAGGCTCGAAATATTTTTTCTTGTTTGCAGAGCAGTTTTGTAAATCCATGACATAATTTGAGAAGCAACTTTCTAATTTTGTGGTGCAATTTTTTTTCTGCCGGTTAACACCAGGGACCCGAGGCAAGGGTTTTACTAAACAATACAAATATGACAATATAACGAAGGTTTTCTTTTTAATATAATGAAGAGTTTTTATTTCTTAAATTCACATTGTGTATAACAGCAAACCGTATTTTGTTGTGAAGAAGCAATGCTAAATTGATTTTAAAAAAGGACAGAGTTGATCTATGTATTGTAATTAGTAAACAATTTACTGTCCAGACTGTTATTGAGAAAACAAAAAGTAATATTACTGCTATTATAAATGTTATTATACTGTGTATAATTTGTGTGTGTGTGTGTGTGTGTGTGTGTGTGTGTGTATGTATACGCCACACAAGTGGCAGCCTTGTTGTACCTTACTATTACTCTACCCCATACCTTTTTCACACAGTTGATAGTCGTAAATTTGCGTAGCAATGGACACCCAAACTGCGTTATTCTTGCTGCTGCTGGTGGCTATTTTTTGCGCGATCGTGTCCGGCGACTTGGCTCAGAGCCGCGCCCCCATTGTTTGCAGCCGGAATCAGCTGTTAGCACTCCGTGCTAACCCTGCGCCGGCTCCCGGGGCGAGACCCGATATCCCCCATGAGCTAAGGAGGAAGAGACGGGGATCTCGTGCGGGGGTTAAACACCTTGAAAGGAGGAGACGATACCATCCCGTCCTCCCGTCTGTTATTATGGGGAATGTTAGATCTCTCCCCAACAAGATGGACGAGCTAGCGGCGCTTACCTTGGCATGACCCGAGGCAAGGGGACTTCCGGGAAGCTAGCCTGATGCTATTCACGGAGTCGTGGCTAACAGCGCTAACGCCGAACGTGGTCGCAGAATTGGACAACTTCCAAATCATATGCGCGGACAGGACGCTGGAGAGTGGTAAGAGGAAAGGAGGAGGCCTGGCTGTGTTTGTGAACGATAGATGGTGTAATCCTGGGCACATCACGATTAAGGAGCAGCTTTGCAGCAGGGATATTGAGCTCCTAGCTGTTGGCATGAGGCCATTCTACATCCGGCGAGAGTTTAGTCATGTGATCGCGGTGACCGTCTACGTCCCCCCCGCTGCCAGTGGCGACACAGCCTGTGATGTCTTGACTGCAGCCGTGAGCAGGCTACAAACACAGCACCCAAATGCCCTGCTACTCATCTCTGGTGACTTCAATCATGCCTCCCCTTCCCCCTCTCTGCCTTCATTCACACAGTATGTCACCTGCCACACCAGAGACAATAAAACACTGGACCTTTTCTATGCCAACACCAAGGAGGCATACACATCACTGGCCCTCCCCCCGCTGGTCACAAAGCTGATCACAACCTGGTGGCTCTCCAGTCTGTGTACAAACCTCTGGTCCACAGGCAGCCAGCTGTGACCCGCACGGTTCAGAGATGGTCTGGAGAGGCCGAGGAGGCCTTAAAGGACTGCTTCAGCAGAACTGTGTGGGAAGTATTCAGCGATGCTCACAGGGAAGACATTAGTAGTCTAACGGACACTGTTGCAGACTATATACATTTCTGCATGGAGAACACCATACCCACCAGGACAGTAAGGAGTTTCTCCGCCAACAAACCGTGGATCACACCAGACATAAAAGCTCTCCTGAAGGAGAAGAAGAGGGCTTTTGCATCAGGCAACAAAGAGGAGCGGAAAACTGTGCAGCGCCAGGTGAGGAGGAGGATCAGAGAGGGGAAAAGGTCCTACAGGAAGAGAATGGAGGAGAAGCTGCTGCAGAATAATGCCAGGGGAGTCTGGAGGGGCCTGAAAACCATCTCAGGCCACGGACAACCCAAGACCCCTACTGGGGGTCCAGATGGCATCACCCCCCAGCTCCTCAAATCCTACGCAGACCAGCTGTGTGGAATTATCCAGCACATGTTCAACCTGAGCCTGAAGCTGGGCAGAGTCCCCCAGCTGTGGAAAACATCCTGCCTGGTCCCGGTGCCAAAGACCCCCCACCCGAAGGAGCTCAACAGTTTCATACCAGCGACGCTGACGTCTCACCTGATGAAGACCCGGAGGGACTGGTCCTTGTCCACCTGACAATGGACCCACTCCAGTTCGCATACCAGCCTGGCATCAGTGTGGATGATGCCATCATCTACCTCCTCCACACTTCACTCTCCCACCTGGAGAAGTCGGGGAGCACTGTGAGGATCATGTTCTTTGATTTCTCCAGTGCTTTCAACACCATCCAGCCCACCCTATTGGGAGACAATTTGGAGCGGGCAGGGGTGGCCCAACACCTCACCACATGGATCCAGGACTACCTCACAAACCGGCCACAGTATGTGAGGACACAGGACTGTGTGTGTGACGTGCTTCTCTGTAGCACGGGGGCCCCGCAGGGAACTGTCTTGGCTCCTTTCCTGTTCACCCGCTACACCTCGGACTTCAACTACAGCACCCCTACCTGTCACCTGCAGAAGTTCTCTGACAACTCTGCGATTGTCGGCCTCAGCACAGACAGAGATGATCGGGAGTACAGAGAACTTACTCAGGGTTTTGTGGACTGGTGCCAGCAGAACCGCCTCCTGATCAATGCGGGGAAATCCAAAGAAATGGTGGTGGATTTCTGTAGGCGCCATCATTCACCTGCACCAGTGAATATCCGGGGAACAGATGTGGAGAGAGTCTCAATTTACAAGTACCTGGGTGTTCATCTGAACAATAAACTGGACTGGAGCGACAACACAGACGCCCTCTATAGGAAGAGTCAGAGCAGACTCTTCCTACTCAGGAGACTGAGGTCTTTTGGGGTTCAGGGGACACTCCTCAGGAACCTTTATGACTTGGTGGTTGCATTGGTCATTTTCCAGGGAGTGGTCACCTGGGCAGGCGGCGCCTCGGCCCGGGACAAGAAGCGGCTGGACAAACTGGTCAGGAGGGCCGGCTCTGTCCTGGGCTGCTCCCTGGTCTCTGTGGACTTGGTAGGGGACAGGAGGATGATGGTCAAGCTGTCATCAATGCTGGACAACCCGGCCCACCCCCTCCAGGGCACCCTAACAGCACTCCACAGCTCCTTCAGTGACAGACTATTACACCCTCGCTATGCAAAGGAGAGATTCCGCCACTTCTTCTTGCCTGCTGCTGTCAGACGCTTTAACAAGAACATTGTGTAGTCTCTACAAACTGGCGGACACTAGTGCAATTGAGCAGGCCCGCACCTGAGCTTATATCGTGCAATACCCAACATTCCCCACTACTGTAATACCGTGCAATACTCAACATTCCCCACTACTGTTAGTCTAGTTTTATTTTCATCCAATGCTGTTCCTTACATTTCACTACAGCACTGCAGCACTGTCACTTACTTAGAGTATTTTTCCTCTGTACTATGTACAGGCTAAAATGAGTGTTCCTCATACTTTTTATGTAGATGTATGTTCTTGTGTATATACATGTGTATATATACATAGTTACTGCATATATTTACATAGGTTTGATCCTGAAAAGCCGTTAATGTTATACATTAATGGCTACATTATGCCACCGTCCCTGTGTTACCTATATCTTTGCTGCTGCAACACTGAAAATTTCCCCACTGTGGGATCAATAAAGTCCTTCTTATCTTATCTTATATATATATCTATCTATATATATCTATATATATATATATCTATATATATCTATCTATATATATCTATATATATATATATATATATATATATATATATATATATATATATATATATA
This sequence comes from Filicampus tigris, assembly GCF_054856515.1. Taxonomy (NCBI): domain Eukaryota; kingdom Metazoa; phylum Chordata; class Actinopteri; order Syngnathiformes; family Syngnathidae; genus Filicampus; species Filicampus tigris. Next base: position 1,091,354 of record NC_141236.1, on the reverse strand, counting down.
TATATATATATATATATATATATATATATATATATATATTTATATATATATATATATATATATATATATATATATTTACATATATCCATATCCATCCATTATCAATACCACTTATCCTCACAAGGGTCACGGGTGTGCTGGAGCCTATCCCAGCCGTATATATACTGTAAGTGGCACGCCTGCTTCTGTGTGTGTGCAAGAGGAAGATGGCCTCAAGCACTCGTTGCACCTCTGTTCCTCGTTGAAAAGCATGACGCGCGAAGTGTCTTATATGGAACTTATGTGGCTGACAGCCATGGCAAGCCGACCAACATGACCAGGGGTCGGCAACCCGCAGCTCCGGAGCCGCATGCGGCTCTTTCATCATTATGTTGCGGCTGTGTGGCTTGGGAAAATTAATTCTAAGTGTCAGATTGAAGTGTATTATAACGTCTTCCAAAGACACGACGTCAGACGTATCTTAGCTATATCCCTTTTTATTATTCCAATACGGCTAATGTAGTCAACGCCAATTACAGTGCAGTTCCGTCATAAGTATACACGGATCTTTGATCCTTCGCCGTCTGCTCACTACTCTCACTCGCACACCCCTCAACAACACAACTGAGCAAAACACAAATGTCACCACAACACAGATACCCCGTTACAGTATGTTATTTGTCTCGCAAACTTGTATCATGTCTCCTTATTAAGTCAACGTTTTTAACATCTCTCTTCAGCCCTTGTGCAATTTCGGTGATCAGCATTTGCCTTCCTCAGAGACGTTTGATAGCACAGCAACAGCATGCCTGCCTTCTAACATGCCTGCTGCCAGCGACACCAAAACTGCACAATATCTGAAGTATTTTATTTGTTGTGTGTTCGTTTGTTTGATTGTAGTTGTGAATTGTACGATTATTGTGACCTCTAAATATGAAAATAAAATTATATTATCACTGTCAGCCGAAAATCTTGGACCTCCAAATATGGCCAAATTCTTTTTTTTTTTTTTTTAATCATAAATCGATTCTAATTGTCCCTCCATACTTTGTCTGTAATTTTTATGCAATTCTATCCAATTTAAAGTGGTGAAAATAGCAAATACTCAAATAAAGCACGATTTCACGGATGGAAGCATGTGCAACATGGCCGTCTGCTGATTGCAGCCTTTTTTAAGCAATAACGAGTGAAAATAGTAAGGTTCGCTGGATTACTTTGGCTTGTTTAATAAGGATTGATGAGATGCTTTGGTAGGGCGGCACGGTGGTCGACTGGTTAGCACGTCCGCCTCACAGTTCAGAGGTCGTGGGTTCGATCCCGGCTCCGGCCTCCCACATTCCAAAAACATGCATGGTAAGTTGATTGGATACTCTAAATTGCCCCTAGGTGTGATTGTGAGTGCGGATCTTTGTCTCTGTGTGCCCTGTGATTGGCTGGCAACCAGTTCAGGGTGTCCCCCGCCTACTGCCCAAAGACAGCTGGGATAGGCTCCAGCACGCCCCGCGACCCTTGTGAGGATAAGCGGTACAGATAATGGATGGATGGAGATGCTTTGGTGCAAAAATACCCCCTCACGTGTGTCGTGAGGTAAGTCCATGTTTCATTTTAATATGCACCTTAGACACAGTTAGTTGGATCATTGTTTTATTTACTGCATCACTCATGGCTTTAAATCTGAAAGAAGGTGTTTTGTGAAGGCGTTGGAGCCAAAACGAAGATGGATTGTATTGGGCAAGTGTGTTTGCTTGTGTGACGTTTCAAAGGCTGGGGGCACGATGGGGGCTTCACATGTGCACGGACTTTGAAGTACTCGGATGTCGCTGCATGGCTTGGTTTTAGTACGCAATAAATTATTTCAAGTGTCAAATTACCGATTACATGTATTTTGTAGGTAGTATTATGTGGACGTGAGTGTGCAATAGCAATATAAGGTATTATACAACTTGAACTTAATGGTGCCTGGGAACTCAAAAAAGCTCAAAAAGCGTTTTTTGGAGGTTAGTGTCAAAAGGTATTTGCAGCTCCTGGTGTTTTCTTTTCTGTGAAAACCGTGTCGAAATGGCTCTTCTTTGGATGTTCAAGGTTGCCAACCCCTTGCTTGACGGTAACGGTGTAAATGTCAATATCAACAATGAATGACATGAAATGCAATCAAATGGGTCAAGAATATGGCATGTAATTGAAAAGCTTATAGTGGATAAATATATATATATACATACATCGACATGTATACATTATGCTTATATAAACGTAAATGCAGAGGCAGTAGGCTGTCTGAGGAAAATATTGATACCCTTGTTTTGCTAGCAAAGAACTTACAAATGGCTGAAGAACTGTCAAAACATTAATTCAGACATAATTTTCTTTTAAATAGTGTTTAACAATGTTTGTTATGCGTGCAGATCATATTCACAAGTACAGGCCAGAGTTAATTTGAAACATGGAATATTGTTGAAAATAAACGTTCACTGTACGTAAAGATTAAAAAAGAGGGAAATACGTAACAGTCTCCTTGCAAATGTTGAAGACACAGTTGTTGCATATTTAAGTGAAAAAAAAAAATCCAATTTCCACCATTCCTTAAATTGTCAATGTTTTTTTTAATTAATTGTAACCATTTATGGTCACACAGGGTTATGGAGTTGGACACAGTGCTGCTCCCCTCCTGTGTGTGAATATGAAATTGCATTTAGAGTTCATTTTATACGCTTGTCAACGGGGCTACGGGCCAGACTTTATTAATTTTATGACAGAGGCTGTGGGGCGGATAAAATTTTACCATGGGGCGCATTTGGTCCCTGAACCAGACTTTGGACATGTCTGTTCTAAAATAATCCCACACCGGCTTCTTCTATGTCCATTCCTGACAGGACCTCCTTCGGCGCCACAGAATCTAGTCTACAACATCAACCACACAGCACTTAGTCTGGAGTGGAGCCCACCGTCTGACACTGGTGGCCGCAACGATGTCACCTACAGGGTTCAGTGCCGGCATTGTAGCTGGGAACCTGAAGATTGTAAACCATGTGGACCAAATGTCGGATACTTCCCTGCGCAGTCACAATTAGTGGACACATATGTGAACATCGTTGACCTCTTGGCCCATGCAAACTACACTTTTGAGGTGGAGGCTGTCAATGGTGTGTCTGATCTAAGCCGCACGCAGAGGCTGTTTGCTACAGTTAGCATTGCTACTGGACAAGCAGGTAAGGACTGACATCTAATAATTTATTCAACTGTTATTGTGTGTAAAAGCCAGGTATGGAAAAAAACAGACCAAGAGTTTGCCAATTAAAAATACACGCCTGCCACAGTGAATTAATTATTTCAATGTATTTACTCATTTTTAAACTTGGTGTAAGTTTTAGAAGGAAATGAGCTGGATGTTTTAGTTCTAGTAACTGGTCAACTGTGCTCACAGGCCGCTGAGCTGATACTGTATCGGTGATGTAAAGCACTGCTCTGTCACTGGTGGGGTGGAATTGTCATCACAATTTTTGTTCACACTATGTTCCCAATGGCCATGGCAGCCTGTTTCAGGCCACCGTGGACCAAATGGGATGGATGTGAGCCGTTAGGGAATGGATGGGCAAATGCCATGTTTGCTATCAATGCCCAAACAGATTTTTAAACTTTCCCTAAAGTCACGATATGGGTGACAAACCTAATTGGTTTTAGTAAAATGAGATCAATGCAACAATATGTTAAAGTATGTAATAGGGCATTGGTTCTCAACCTTTTTTTCAATTATGATGACCCTGTGAAATAGTTTTTCAGTTTTTCAAGTACCCCCTAACCAGCGCAAAGCATTTTTGTGTTGAAAAAAAAAAATACTTAAAGCAGCACTGGGCAAGAAATCGACTTTAATAAAAAATGTTCACAGCTCTTTTGATGAAACATTGACTTACAAGTTGAAGGTTACTTCATGCCCTGAGGGGGTCTGTATCGTTTTTACTGGCACAAAGCAACTTTGAGGAGGATGGGATCAACCCTGGCACACAAAAAAATACAAATGTCCTGAGTTGCTTTACGGCATACTCACCTCCTTCTTTCGGTATAAGGACGGCTCAGGATTTCATGAAACTTCGTGCTGGAATGCATGGGAAATGTGGTTGATTTTTGTCAAAACACTACCGCTTGTGTCCACATGGCGCCGCCATAATCAACAAAAACTGACATATGACACAGTGTTGCTTTGAAACAGAGTGCTGTGCCATCATTGTCTGATTTATTAAACTTTGAACTCCATTTGTGATATTCCTATTTGGAAATAAAAAGCTACAACAAAACAAGTAATAAATAATTAATTTGTGCACATTCAAATATTTATCAGTCTAAAATGTTCTCCTTTGGGATCATGGTACAGATCTGTTCTCACAAAGGAACCATGCATTTTTAATTAAAAGCAGAAACTACAAAAAACAAATCTTCCATCCATCCATTATCTATACCGCTTATCCTCACAAGGGTCGCGGGGCGTGCTGTAGCCTATCCCAGCAGTCTTTGGGCGGTAGGTGGAGGACACCCTGAATTGGTTGCCAGCCAATCGCAGGGCACACAAAGACAAACATCCGCACTCACAATCACAGCTAAGGGCAATTTAGAGAGTCCAATCAACTTACCATGCATGTTTTTGGAATGTGGGAGGAAACCGGAGTACCCGGAGAAAACCCACGCAGGCACGGGGAGAACATGCAAACTCCGCACAGGGAGGCCGGGGCCGGATCGAACCCACGACCTCTGAACTGTGAGGCGGACGTGCTAACCAGTCGATCACTGTGCCGCCGGAAAAAAATAATAATAATAAAATAAAAAATCTTAAAATATGTATTTAATAATTTAAATAAGACCAAATACATCATCAACTGTCAACACTGACTATTGCATTGTCACACTGAATTGAATTGTTTTTGCATTTAGGCTAACATTTTAGTGAGACACTTGTTTGTGTTTCACTGAGGATCTTGTCATTCTTGGTGGCAGGGAGGCAACTGCTCTAATCAAGCTCTTTTTTACATGGGTGCTACTTTTTAAATATACACTCACTATACTACTCACAAACAGTTAGGGATACTTGGCTTTTGGGTGAAATTTCAAAACGAGCCCAAATGCACTCAAACCTTTACAGGTGAACTTAGTGTGACCTTCTCTAAGTTTTTTAATGCACATGTACAACTGTTCAATGTTTCCGTTATTTTTGCACAAATTGCTGTTCTTTCACGAGGAGCTTAACGGCAAAATTCACAACAGGTGTTTGAACCTTGAATCAACCAATACATGTCCTGGTTCAATTAGAGCTGGTGTTTGACTCTTTTTAACCCCAAAACGTACTAATACGTCTTTTAAAACACTAGGCCCCACCTCCCCCAGACGTATAAGTACATCTTTTACGTTTTTTGGGCGTCATAGTGTGCAGTAGTGACCGATACAACCGCTGAATGAAGATCAACCTTGTTTGCCATGTGTAAAAACATTTGAAAAAAAAAACGGAGAGCAGGTGGCAGTGATCAACCAGGTTCATGTCTCAGCGAAGTGCAACAATACAGGGGTAGGGAACTCCTGCTCCTCAAGAGCCATATCCTGCCTGTTTTGGATGTCTCCTTACTACAACACACCTGATTCAAATGGCCAGCTCATCAGCAAGCTCAGTAGAAGTCTGAAACGATCCATAACATGTAACAAGAAGCCACCCCCTTCGTAGCCCTACCATGATCATGCTCCATGAGTTAGTTGCGCATCAATATGTCCTGCTACACTATGAAATTGCCAGTAATACTAATATTGTATGTACAGGTCATGCATCTTGTAGATGTGGACAAATAAATGCTTTTATGTAGTACCCGCTCACTTGGTTGGCCGATTGAGTGTTATCGGCGTTGGGTGGGGCAAGGAAGAGATGGCACACTGCAGAACTAAAACATATATGTGCAACCGTTTATATTTGTATAATTTGCTGGTTGTGCAAGTTGAAGTGTTTTGAAGTAATTTGGGGTGGCAGCCATAAACATCTGCAATGCCGTGATCTTGACGTGAACACAGCCTGCTCACTTCCTGCAGCTCTTCAAATTCGACAAAAGCACAGTGAAAATAGAATATGGTGTAAGACAAAGCAATTCTTTTATTTTGTACCACAAAAAAAGGAAAAAAAAATGGTGTAATTTTGTAGGGCGGTGGGTACACACACACACACAGACACGTTCACACAGTGGTGTTCTGTTACTGGACTTCTGTGCTCGTCACGGATTGTCCATAACAAACACCATGTTCAAACACAAGGGTGTCCATATGTGCACTTGGCACCAGGATACCCTAGGCCGCAGTTTGATGATCAACTTTGTAGTCGTATCATCGGATTTGAGGCTGCATGTTTTGGACACTCGGGTGAAAAGAAGGGCGGAGCTGTCAACTGATCACCATCTGGTGGTGAGTTGGCTCCGATGGTGGGGGAAGATGCCGGTCTGACCTGGCAGACCCAAACGTATTGTGAGGGTTTGCTGGGAACGTCTGGCAGAATCCCTTGTCAGAAGGAGTTTTAACTCCCACCTCCGGCAGAACTTTGCCCACATCCCGGGGAAGGCGGTGGACATCGAGTCCTGTCATGGCAGCAATCCCTGAATCCGCTGGTGGACACCAGCGATTTCTCTCTCTCAATTTACCGGCCGATCTATGTTCCTACTCTCACCTATGGTCATGAGCTGTGGGTCATGACCGAAAGAATAAGATCTCGGATACAAGCGGTCAAAATGGGTTTCCTTTGCAGGGCTCTCCCTTAGAGATAGTGTGAGAAGTTCAGCCATCCGAGAGGGGCTCCGAGTCGAGAGGAGCCAGTTGAGGTGGCTCGGGCATCTGATTAGGATGCCTCCTGGACGCCTCTATGGTGAGGTGTTCTGGGCATGTCCCACCGGCAGGAGACCCAGAGAACGACCCAGAACATGTCTCCCGGCTTGCCTGGGAATGCCTTGGGATCCCTCTGGAAGAGCTGGAAGATGTTGCTGGGGAGATGGAAGTCTGGGCTTCCCTGCTGAAGCTGCTGCCTTCGCGACCCGACCTCGGATAAGCGGAAGATAATGGATGGATGGATGGATGGATGTATAGATTTTCGATTCGATTTGATTTTTTTTTTTTAATCACTACCATGCCTGCCTCTGTGTGCTAGTGTGGTGCTGCAGCCATTCGCAAATGCAATATGCGATGATGTATGGCGAAAGCGTGTTAAGTAGGGCTGCCACAAACTATTATTTTGCTAGTCGACTAATCACCAACATTAGTGCTGAGTTGCACTCACACTATGAAACTAGAGAATGCCATTTCTGAAGAAATTGCGTGTGAAGGCGAAGGAAGCTGAAAAGAAACTGCGGAATGCATTGGAATGAAGTTGAATGAAGTTGAATGATACTGAATAAAGTTGAATGTTACTGAATGAAGTTGAATAAAGTGGAATAAAATCGAACGATACTGAAGAAAGTTTAAAAAAAAATTGAAACAATTAAGGAATTGATCCCACAAACTCCCGGTTGGGAAACAACCACTCTACCACTGAGCCATTCAGCCTCCGATATTGGAATGTGAGTTAAATGACCTGAAGGTTGTGAATGTGCCATTGGGAAGGGAATTTTTTAATGTTTTTTCTAAGGTTGAATAATTTGAATTTTTGGGAAGTAGAAATTGTGGGTCGCGTTCAAAAAGTTGAATTTTGGGGTATCCATAAATGTTAGGGGTGAAAACAAAAAAAAAGCCTCTGTGGCATGAATTTTTGGAATGGTTGAATTAATTGAATTTTGAAATGTGGAATTGTGGGTCATGTGGAATGTGAGTTGAATGAGCTGAATGTTGTGAATTTAAAATTGGAATGGTTTAAATGTGAAGTGTTGAATGTGCCATTGGGAATGAATGGTGAATTTTTAAATGTTTTTTAAGGTTGAATAATTTGAGTTTTTGGTTAAGTAGGAATCGTGTGTGATGTGTAATGTGAGTTGAATGAGCTGAATGTTGTGAATTTTAAATTGGAATGGTTTAAATGCCAAGTGTTGAATGTGCCATTGGGAATGAATGGTGAATTTTGTAATTGTTTTTTTAAGGTTGAATAATTTTAATTTTGGGGAAGTAGGAATTGTGTGTGATGTGTATGTAATGTGAGTTGAATGAGCTGAATGAAGTTGAATGAGCTGAATGAAGCTGAATGGCCTCCATGAGTGGGAACCGAACCAGCGCAGCAGATGGGGAAGTGTTGAATGTCCCATTGGAAATGAATGGGTTTTTTTGGTGGGGTGAAAAATTGTGAATTTTGGGGGAACCGTAAATGTTAGTGGCAAAAAAAAGGAAACTCCGATGGCATGAATTTTTTGAATAATTTGAAATTTGAATGGTGTGAATCGGATGAAGTATGTGGAAGTAGTAGAACTTTGAATTTGCCATTGGAAATGAATTTTTTGGGGGGGGTGAAAAACAGGGAATTTTGGGGGAACCATAAAAGTTAGGGGGAAAACAAACGGACCCCCAGAAGCCGTGAATTTTTGGAATCCATTAAAGTTGCAATTGCGAGAATCGGGTGAAAACTGTGGAAGTAGAAGCACGCCAAAAAGAGTGTGAGGAATAAAATAGAATCTATGAAATAATAAAGTTGAAGGTGCACAATAACGTGTGTGAAGGCCTTCGCTTTCACATAACTAGTATCTATGATTACAAACAAAAAAAATACTTGTAAACATTTCACTTTTTTGGGCAGCAATCCTTTTTTTAATGTAGAGGAGAGTGAAATCAAATGAGTAAAATTAGGAAAAAGCTCCACAACCGAGTGTGACCGCATTGGAACGTACCTTTTCAGCTGTTTACGTTCCAAATTGGACGGCGTGTTGTCAGCCAAGAAAATGGGGCTATTCCTCATCCAAATAAATGTGTACGTCTACTCATTTCCACTCCAGTCTCTGTAAATATCCTGACTGGTGTTAAATGCCTTGCTCGTCCTAACCGTGATCAGCAGAGAAGCAGTGTTTTTTTTCTTTAAACAAAGAAGCATTGTGCGCTGGTCCCAGGCTATGTAGCTCTTCTCACTTCCACATTTCCTCATTCTCATATAAATCAGCCACGGAGAGGTTAATCCTTTTGATATGTTGAAGTGGGCATTAGTAGAGGTGTCCACATAAATTTTGGTGGCAATTGATCACCGTTTTTGGACGTTATGAGCAATGAAAGTACAATGATTTCCAATGGAAAGTTTGGAATCGGTTACTCCAGGGATAGAACGCTAGGGGGCGTGGCCATTCTCCTTTATTAACAAGGGGTGTTATTCATGGAGTCACTTATTTCCTAATTTCTCCCAAATGTATTGATCAAATAGAAACTGACAACTCTTTTCATTTTTCAAAAAATATATAAAATGAACTTGTTCGTGAAAACATGGCCATCGTCCCTTTAACCTTAATCAAAACGTTTTGTTTTGCTTCTCTAATATGCGTAATTTAATGTACATGTTCAAAATGTGGTATACACCTGGTGTGGAAAAAAATAGCAATCTTTATCAACCTAAACTAGTACATTCAGTCAATGTTATGTCTTTTATTCTTAGGTGTTGACATTAAGTGTCAATGCACTTTGACACAAATAAGAATGAGGGAAAAAACGTTGAGTGGTGTTCCTGACCAACTTCACTTTCAAAATGGGAGGGGAAAAAAATCAGAGCATAAAAATATGAAGTTCAACACAGAACGTTTTAAAACAGTTTTTGTTGAATGTAATAACAACCCCACTAAAAAACAAACAAACAACAACAACAAAACAGCAACATCAGCACAAATACACAGCAAAACTAGCATATCATGTGAGCTCATATGATGTTCTATTTTATGTGTGCGTATAATGTGGATCTTTGCAGTAACACTTTAAAAATGTGACTCTAGTGTTAATAAATGAATGCTTTGTCATGACAATAGTAATTCTTATTGGAACTCTTAACTTAAAGTATGTTTCCTGATTAAGTAAGGTAGTAAATTGAATTTACAGAATACATGCATGTCAGGATGGTTCCATTTCTGCCTCATTTGTTGGATGTGCCAAAGCGGTCACACTGTGAAGAGCAATTCTGTTCCACCGTGAGCCATATGGATTATGAGGAAAACTTTGCTACTGCCCATGCACGCTAAACAAATGCTAAGTAAACGCACACACTCCGAAATTACATGCAAATTACATGCCTGTATTCCAGAGTGACGCATGTGGCACAAATCTACGACGGCGTATTAGTGTCACCCAGCGAGAGAAAAAGACAAGATTTAAAGTCATCATGAAACTGAACATGAACAGACTTTAAATCGCAACATGACGAGATTCAAAGTCGTCATTGCGCTAGTTGACGAGTCCTGAAGTAGGTCACGTAGCTCGGTTGTGACACCAGGATACACCCAAACATCAAGTCATAAGTCTACATATCAGTGATGAAAATGCACTTTTCATAATTTGCAGTTTTGTTATTCAACTTTATTCCAAATACGGTGTATGAGAATGGGTGTTGTCATGACGACGTCAATAGACATCATGATGACGTATTTTTTCTCGCTCGGTGACACAATACACCGTCACACAAATCACCTTACATCAAATAATATTGTTTTTCTCATTCTGATTGCTCTAGTAGTTGGCATTGTTACACCAGTACTTACTGCCGCTCAAAATGTCATTATATATGTCATATCATTAAATAATAGGAAACATTTAAATGACATAAACATTCCCAAAAATCAATGTAAGTCTAGTCATTTCTCAAGGGTTCACATTTTTCCCCGGATGTTTTATTTTAGTTTTTTTAGTTTTTTCTTGGGCGGCACGGTGGTCGACTGGTTAGCACGTCCGCCTCACAGTTCCGAGGTCGTGGGTTCGATCCCGGCTCCGGCCTCCCTGTGTGGAGTTTGCATGTTCTCCCCGTGCCTGCGTGGGTTTTCTCCGGGTCCTCCGGTTTCCTCCCACATTCCAAAAACATGCATGGTAAGTTGATTGGACTGTCTAAATTGCCCCTAGGTGTGATTGTGAGTGCGGATGTTTGTCTCTGTGTGCCCTGCGATTGGCTGGCAACCAGTTCAGGGTGTCCCCCGCCTACTGCCCAAAGACAGCTGGGATAGGCTCCAGCACGCCCCGCGACCCTTGTGAGGAGAAGCGGTACAGATAATGGATGGATGGATAGTTTTTTCTTGCCCTCCTCTGGGTTAAGATGAGGGGATTTCATTAATATTTTGCCAACTATGGGCATGTGAGGCCCTATGAGACTTTCTTGTGATTAAGGGCTTTTTAAATACATTTGACTTGACATACATTTATTTTAAATTGTTAAATATTGCCGTAAAAGGTAGTTATGTTTGGCAGAAGCTGTATTCCATCCATCCATCCATTATCTTCCGCTTATCTGAGGTCGGGTCGCGGAGGCAGCAGCGTCAACAGGGAAGCCCAGACTTCCCTCTCCCCAGCAACTTCTTCCAGCTCTTCCGGAGGGATCCCAAGGCGTTCCCAGGCAAGCCGGGAGACATAGTCTCTCCAGCGTGTTCTGGGTCGTCCTCGGGGTCTCCTGCCGGTGGGACATGCCCGGAACACCTCACCATGGAGGCGTCCAGGAGGCATCCTAATCAGATGCCTGAGCCACCTAACTGGCTCCACTCAACGCGGAGGAGCAGCGGCTCGACTCTGAGTCCCTCCTGGATGGCCGAACTTCTCACCCTATCTCTAAGGGAGAGCCCGGACACCCTCCGAAGGAAACCCATTTGGGCCGCTTGTATCCGAGATCTTGTTCCTTCGGTCATGACCCACAGCTCATGACCATAGGTGAGAGTAGGAAAGTAGATCGACCGGTAAATTGAGAGCTTCGCCTTTTGGCTGAGCTCCTTCTTCACCACGACAGACCGATACAGGGTCCGCATCACAGCAGACGCTGCACCGATCCGCCTGTCGATCTCCCGTTCCATCCTACCCTCACTCGCAAACAAGACCCCAAGATACTTGAACTCCTCCACTTGAGGCAGAATCCCATCCCCGACCCGGAGAGTGCATGCCACCCTTTTCCGACTGAGGACCATCATCTCAGATTTGGAGGTGCTGATTTTAATCCTGACCGCTTCACACTCGGCTGTGAACCGCTCCAGCGAGAGTTGGAGATCGTGGCTTGAAGTATCCAACTGTACCACATCATCTGCAAAAAGCAGAGATGCAATACTGAGGCCACCAAACCGGACCCCCTCGACACCTCGGCTGCGCCTAGAAATTCTGTCCATAAAAGATATGAACAGAATCGGTAACAAAGGGCTGCCTTGGCGTAGTCCAACCCTCCCCGGAAACGAATCCAACTTACTGCAGGCAATGCGAACCAAACTCTGACATTGGTGGTACAGGGACCGAACAGCCCTTATCAGGGGGCTTGGTACCCCGTACTCCCGAAGCCGCGAGGGACACGGTCGAATGCCTTCTCCAAGTCCACAAAACACATGTAGACTGGTTGGGCGAACTCCCATGCACCCTCGAGGACCCTGCTGAGGGTGTAGAGCTGGTCCACTGTTTCACGTCTGGGACGAAAACCACATTGCTCCTCCTGCATCTGAGATTCGACCTTCCGACGGACCCTCCTCTCCAGCCCCCCTGAATAGACCTTACCAGGGAGTCTGAGGAGTGTGATCCCTCTGTAATTGGAGCACACCCTCCGGTCCCCCTTCTTAAAAAGGGGGACCACCACCCCGGTCTGCCAATCCAGAGGCATTGTCCCCGATGTCCACGCGTTGTTGTAGAGGCGTGTCAACCATGACAGCCTCTCAACATCCAGTGCCTTTATGAACTCCAGGCGGATCTCATCCACCCTGCTTTGCCACCGAGGAGCTTTTTGACTACCTCGGTTACTTCAACCCCAGAGATAGGAGGGCCCACCTCAGAGTCTCCAGTGGAAGGCGTGTCGGTGGGATTGAGGAGATCTTGGAAGTATTCTCCCCATCGACCCACAACGTCCCGAGTTGAGGTCAGCAGCACCCCATCTCCACTAGAAACAGTGTTAATGGTGCACTGCTTTCCTCTCCTGAGATGCCGGATGGTGGACCAGAATTTCCTCGAAGCCGTCCGGAAGTCATTTTCCATGGCCTCCCCGAACTCCTCCCACACCAGAGTTTTTGCCTCAGCAACCGCCAAAGCTGCATTCCGCTTGGCCAGCCGGTACCCGTCAGCTGCCTCCGGAGTCCCGCAGGCCAAAAAGGCCCGATAGGACTCCTTCAGCTGGACAGCATCCCTTACCACTGGTGTACACTAGCGGGTTCGGGGATTGCCGGCACGACAGGCACCGACCACCTTGCGGCCACAGCTCCAATCGGCCGCCTCAACAATGTAGGCTCGAAACATGGTCCACTTGGACTCGATGTCTCCCACTTCCCCCGGGTTGTGGGCAAACTTCTGCGGGAGGTGGGAGTTGAAACTCCTTCTGAAAGGGATTCTGCCAGACGTTCCCAGCAAACCCTCACAATGCGTTTGGGTCTGCCAGGTTGGACCGGCATCTTCCCCCACCATCGAAGCCAACTTACCACCAAATGGTGATCAGTTGACAGCTCCGCCCCTCTCTTCACCCGAGTGTCCAAAACATGCGGCCGCAAATCCGATGATACGACTATAAAGTCGATCATCGAACTGCGGCCTAGGGTATCCTGGTGCCAAGTGCACATATGGACACCCTTATGTTTGAACATGGTGTTCGTTATGGACAATTCGTGATGAGCACAGAAGTCCAGTAACCGAACACCGCTCAGGTTCAGACTGGGGGGGCCGTTCCTCCCAATCACGCCCTTCCAGGTCTCACTGTCATTGCCCACGTGAGCATTGTAGTCTTCCAGCAGAACAATGGAGTCCCCAGGTGGAGCGCTCTCCAGCACACCCTCAAAGGACTACAAAAAGGGTGGGTACTCTGAACTGCTGTTTGGTGTATAAGCGCAAACAACGGTCACGAACTTTCCCCCCCACCCTAAGGCGGAGGGAGGCTACCCTCTTGCCCACCGCGGTAAACCACAATGTACAGGCGTCAAGCCAGGGGGCAATAAGTATGCCCACACCTGAGTGTCCAACCCCTCTCGAGAGGACTGGTACCAGAGACCAAGCTATGTGTGGAGGTGAGCCTGACTATATCTAGTCGGAACTTCTCAGCCTCACACACCAGCTCGGGCTCCTTCCCTGCCAGAGAGGTGACATTCCATGTCCCAAGAGCTAGTTTCTGTAGCCGGGGATCGGACCGCCAAGGTCCCTGCTTTTTACCGCCGCCCAGCTCGCAGAGCACCTGGAGTCCATTTTATTTTTCATCATAAGGGGTCATTTGAGCCGAGCTTATTCTGGTCCCTCACCTAGGACTTGTTTGCCATGGGTGACTCTGCCAGGAGCATAAAGCCCCAGACAACTTAGCTCCTAGGATCAGTGGGACGCGCAAACCCCTCCACCACGGTAAGGTGACGGCTCATGGAGGCGAGAAGAAGCTGTAGTAAGCAAGTTAAAATATAAACAAGAGCTAGTGTTCACAAACACTGTCCATCCATAATTGTTCTGTGAAGCAAGTGCAGATTAAAAATATTTTTTTTATTCAATATTTTATTCAAGAATATCGTCAAATTATCATTATTGAGTTTTTTTTTTTTTAAAACTATCAAGATATATCTATATATTTTTTTATCCCCGTATCGCTAAAAAGGGAATTAGAATTTAATTAAATTGACTTCGGAATGCAAGTATTGCGTTGTCTGTACCTTATTTATTTTTTCCTGTGGATATTTATCAGTTTCTAATAAGGGCCACTGATTGTTGATGGAGTCGTTGCAGCTGATTAATGAGTTGGTTCATTCATGTAGGAACAAAGGTCTTATTCTTGCCATGCATATTCTTCTCTCAGCAGTGCCATCACTGGTCAGTGAGGTCATCAAGGAGAAAGTGCAGCAGCGCAGCATCCAGCTTTCATGGGAGGAGCCGCGACAACTCAATGGGGCCATCACAGAATATGAAATCAAATACTATAAAAAAGTAGGTAAATGTTTGTCTTTCTTTATACTGTATGCTGTATATAGGTGTGTGTTTATATATATATATATATATATATATATATATATATATATATATATATATATATATATATATATATGTGTATGTATATATATTAGGGTGTAACGGTATACGTGGGTGTATTGTGTTTTAATAGGTTTTGGTATGGCATGCTTGGTTCGGTCCACCTTGCGTACCGTTTCTGATCAGCTTTTATTATTAGCGCGAGCTTACGAACGGGCGCTATTGACTGTTGCACGCGGGAGAGGAGGGTGGCGGCACAAAAGAAAGAGCCAGAGCTCGAAGGTCCCCCCCGAACACTGCGATCTCCTGTTTGGGAACATTCTGGCTTTCCTGTTAAAATCGCCGATGAGGAAAGGTACGTGGAGGAGTGCCAAAGTTGGATGCCGACATTGCAAATTGAGATCGGCGGCTATGTTGCTGGTAGCATATCTAACATGCACGGCATCATCCGACTGTGAATGTTTCTTAGACAAGGAAGCAAGCGAGATTAAATAGCGAGATTTATCATATTGTAGTGTCTTCCAGAAACGCGCAGTTGTCAGAGCTAGTTTAATGATCAGGTTCTTATTAATCCAAGTACAACTGCTCACACTCTTCTTCGTTCTCCGCTGCTCCTCTCGCTTGCCGTACGATCATCATCAACATCACAACTCAGCAACACACAAATCCGACCACAACACAGATAACCCAATTCGTTAAAATATGCTGTTGAACATTCAAAGATGTCAATGCCTAAAAAGTGTATACAATTTCATAAAGACTTTTTAAAGTTTCTGTATTTTTTTCATTTTAAAAAGAGTTTTAATATAGTTAGCAATAATTGTAACTGTTATTGTATGCATTTTTTTTCATCACAAAAAGTGTATATATGTACTGTAATGACAACTTGTCTTTGACTTGAATACTTAGATGTGTCATAGGCTGTTGGTGCTGAGTGTTTAAAGATTTCAGTGTCTTAATAATTTTCAAAATTAAGAGATCTTTATTGTTAGTGTATTTTTTATTCTGGTGTAATTTCTTAGAATACCACCGAATGGTTCGCTTTTAATTATTTTTTCTAAAAAATGTACCGTTTACTTCTCAACTTTTTCGAAATAAACAATAAAATAAAAAATCAGTTATTTTGTTCCAAAAATATACCGAAACCGAAGTTTAAAAAAAAAAAAAAAGTGATTTAGCGTACCGTTACACCCCTAATGTATATGTTTCTTTGTTGTTTGTTTGTTTATTGAACATACAAACAGAAAACAGAAAACAATCACGTATGAAGTTACAAAAAGAATTAAAAGAGAAGACATAACTGCTCAACATTAAGCACAGTTTACATGTTCGAAAGGGAGTAGGAGGAAGTAATAATTTATCTAGTCCTACCCCTTGTTCTTTGTGTATTTTCAAATTAATACAGTAATTGGTCATTCATGTAGTATGTCTCAACAAGAAAAGAAAAGTCAATATATAAACCTACTCATTTACTTACCGTACTTTTACGTGTGTATGCCTACATACATGCAATATTTAAGCACACACTTTGGCACATTCATGTATCATTATACTCTCATACTCATAATTAATATTTCATTACATTACACTCAATTTAACACATTTACACAAAATTACGGCATTTGGGCAATTAACTGAATTTTAGCCGATTTATATAGTCTTTTTGTACTTTACTTTTGAACCTGTTTTTGAACACAGAAAGTGATTCACATGTTTTCAGGTCAATTTCAATTCAAATTATTCCACAAATTTACGCCTCTTCTTACAGAAACACACGTTTGCTTAATCAATCAATCAATCAATCACATTTTATTTATATAGCACTTTTCATACATAAAAATGCAACTCAAAGTGCTTTAAAACATTCAAAGCATCCATCCATCCATTATCTGTACCGCTTCTCCTCACAAGGGTCGCGGGGCGTGCTGGAGCCTATCCCAGCTGTCTTTGGGCAGTAGGCGGGGGACACCCTGAACTGGTTGCCAGCCAATCGCAGGGCACACAGAGACAAACATCCGCACTCACAATCACACCTAGGGGCAATTTAGAGTATCCAATCAACTTATAATGCATGTTTTTGGAATGTGGGAGGAAACCGGAGTGCCCGGAGAAAACCCACGCAGGCACGGGGAGAACATGCAAACTCCACACAGGGAGGCCGGAGCCGAGATCGAACCCACGACCTCTGAACTGTGAGGCGGACGTGCTAACCAGTCGACCACGTGCCGCCACATTCAAAGCAAAACATAGAATTATCTTCAATCAAAAGAAAAGATAAATTATTTAAAATTGATGACACAGGACCCATTGATACCTTTTTAAATTGCATTTTAGATATCAAGTCATGGATGGCAGATAATTTCCTACAGCTCAATCAGGACAAGACTGAGGTTTTAGTTATCGGTCCCGAAGGTCAGAGAGAGAAGCTTTTACCAAAACTACACATTTTTAATCCCTCACATTGTGTGAAGAACCTTGGTGTCATTTTTGACTCTGAGCTCAGTTTTATTCCTCATATTAAAAATGTAACCAAGATTGGTTTTTATCACCTTAAGAATATCGCCAGAGTCCGCCCGTTTCTCTCTCAGGCTAACACGGAAGTGCTGATGCATGCCTTTATTTCCTGTCGTTTAGATTACTGTAATGCCCTGCTCTCTGGCCTCCCGAAAAAGAGCATTTCACCACTGCAACTACTGCAGAATTCAGCCGCTCGGGTGCTGACGAGAACCAGAGGGCGGGAGCACATTACGCCAGTTTTGAAATTGCTGCATTGGCTCCCTGTGTGTTTCAGGATCGATTTTAAAGTACTTTTATTAGTTTATAAATGTGTTAATGGTCTTGGGCCATCTTATTTATCTGATTTGCTTTTATCATACCAGCCCTCGCGGATCCTGAGGTCCTCTGGCGCCGGCCTTTTATTTATTCCAAGGGTGAGGACCAAAATGCATGGCGAGGCTGCATTCAGCCGTTTTGGTCCTCACCTTTGGAATAGCCTGCCAGAGGACGTCAGGTCTGCAGAGACTGTTGATATTTTTAAGAGGAAGCTCAAGACACACCTTTTTAGTCTGGCTTTCAACAACTTTTAAATAATTTATCTTTTCTTTTGATTGAAGATAATTCTATGTTTTGCTTTGAATGTTTTAAAGCACTTTGAGTTGCATTTTTATGTATGAAAAGTGCTATATAAATAAAATGTGATTGATTGATTGATTGATAAAAGTTGTAAATAGTAATAAAAGTACTTTAAAATCGATCCTGAAACACACAGGGGGCCAATGCAGCAATTTCAAAACTGGCGTAATGTGCTCCCGCCCTCTGGTTCTCGTCAGCACCCGAGCGGCTGAATTCTGCAGTAGTTGCAGTGGTGAAATGCTCTTTTTCGGGAGGCCAGAGAGCAGGGCATTACAGTAATCTAAACGACAGGAAATAAAGGCATGCATCAGCACTTCCGTGTTAGCCTGAGAGAGAAACGGGCGGACTCTGGCGATATTCTTAAGGTGATAAAAAACAATCTTGGTTACATTTTTAATATGAGGAATAAAACTGAGCTCAGAGTCAAAAATGACGCCAAGGTTCTTCACTCAATGTGAGGGATTAAAAATGTGTAGTTTTGGTAAAAGCTTCTCTCTCTGACCTTCGGGACCGATAACTAAAACCTCAGTCTTGTCCTGATTGAGCTGTAGGAAATTATCTGCCATCCATGACTTGATATCTAAAATGCAATTTAAAAGGGTATCAATGGGTCCTGTGTCATCAGGAGACACGGCAATATACAGCTGCGTGTCATCAGCATAGCTGTGAAAGCTGATGCCGTGTCCCCTGATGACATCCCCGAGGGGAAGCATATAAAGATTAAAAAGTAGGGGGCCTAAAATCGAACCTTGAGGAACCCCACATTTAATTTCATGGGTTTTGGAGGAACAAGTATCCATACTTACAAAGAAATATCGGTCTGTGAGATAGGAATAAAACCAGTCAAAAAACAGTGTAATGTTTGTTCTTGTTTTGTATTTTTTTGTAGAGACTTGTGCCCCTGAAATCATAGCAACTTTCTCTGATTTTGAACAGCTTCTGAGTATTGTGGCAGAGCAAGTTATTGTCCATCTCCATTTTTATAAATTGGAATGACTTTTGCTATTTTCATTTTTGATGGAAAGATACCGGATTTGAATGACAAGTTACATACAGTATGAAATATTTTTCTTTTTAGATTAATTTGCTATACCGTATTTTCCGGTCTTTAAGTCGCTCCGGAGTAAAAGTCGCACCAGCCATAAAATGCACAATAAAGAATTAAAAAACATATATCAATCTCACTGGAGTATAAGTCGCATTTTTGAAAGAAATTTATTTGATAAAACCCAACACCAAAAACAGACATGTCATTTAAACTTTAAATGACGAACAATTTAAAATAAAAATAGAATAGAGACAACAACAGGCTGAACGGTATGCTTACGTTACATTACACAACGCCCCCCTTCCACCACTCGGAAGCCAAGTTGCCTCCGTTGCGTAACGCTGATGAATGTGTCCATATAAATCAAAATAGTAAAATTGTGCACTTAGTACACATCATTTCCACGGAGCTACGATGGTAACATTTAACTAACATTCACACATGTAGAATTACAAGAAAGTTACGGTAATATTAGGACTGTATGTGAATTTGGGGGGATTCGCCGGAGAACTTCATCCAAACAGTCACTCGAATCAAAGATCGTGACCGGACACAGATATAGGGAACAACGTGGCTTTAATAGCACTCCAATCCATTCCACAGAGCTCAGCAACTCGCCCAATCCCGGCGCGTACACGACGACGAAGACAGCGCGCATCTGCCGCTAACGGCTATCCATCCATCCATCCATTATCTATACCGCTTATCCTCACAAGGGTCGCGGGGCTTGCTAAAGCCTATCCCAGCTGTCTTCGGGCAGTAGGCGGGGGGCATCCTGAATTGGTTGCCAGTCAATCGCAGGGCACACAGAGACAAACATCCGCACTCACAATCACTCGTAGGGGCAATTTAGAGAGTCCAATCAACTTAACATGCATGTTTTTGGAATGTGGGAGGAAACCGGAGTACCCGGAGAAAACCCACACAGGCACGGGGGTGAACATGCAAACTCCACACAGGGAGGCCGGGGACGGGATCGAACCCATGACCTCTGAACTGTGAGGCGGACGTGCTAACCAGTCGACCACCGTGCCGCCCCGGCTAACGGTTAACAGACTCGAAACGTCTCTTGTTAAGACCCCTTAGCTGTCCAACAATATGCCCGAGATAAATCCACGTAAAGAAAGGACCCATTAGCTTCCCAAAAACATGCCTGGTGTAAAACACACAAATGAAACAGTAAACCAATACCTGTGTAAATGAAGCACTAATGAGGAATTTACAATAGGTAAAGATAACTTTAAATTCATCAAAACGGTCATAGATCGATTAAATAAGTCTTTTATTTATCGATGACCATATACAATGTTTCCAAGTCTCCAAAAGTATTTATGTATTCGGACCTAATTATCTGTTCGTCTTCTCCGCTCTCCGCTCCGTACGTGTGTGCAAGACCACAGGCACTGCAAGTAGATGTATTGATAGACAGTCAAATTGTCTATCATACATTTTAATTACTTATTTAACAAAATATTAAAGTTAACTGTTTAAATCATGGTGGCACGGTGGCTGAATGGTTAGCACGTCCGCCTCACAGTTCAGAGGTCGTGGGTTCAATCCTGGCTCCAGCCTCCCTGTGTGGAGTTTGCATGTTCTCGCCGTGCCTGCGCGGGTTTTACCCTTGTGAGGATAAGCGGTATAGATAATGGCGTCATTTTTGACTCTGAGCTCAGTTTTATTCCTCATATTAAAAATGTAACCAAGATTGGTTTTTATCACCTTAAGAATATCGCCAGAGTCCGCCCGTTTCTCTCTCAGGCTAACACGGAAGTGCTGATGCATGCCTTTATTTCCTGTCGTTTAGATTACTGTAATGCCCTGCTCTCTGGCCTCCCGAAAAAGAGCATTTCACCACTGCAACTACTGCAGAATTCAGCCGCTCGGGTGCTGACGAGAACCAGAGGGCGGGAGCACATTACGCCAGTTTTGAAATTGCTGCATTGGCTCCCTGTGTGTTTCAGGATCGATTTTAAAGTACTTTTATTAGTTTATAAATGTGTTAATGGTCTTGGGCCATCTTATTTATCTGATTTGCTTTTATCATACCAGCCCTCGCGGATCCTGAGGTCCTCTGGCGCCGGCCTTTTATTTATTCCAAGGGTGAGGACCAAAATGCATGGCGAGGCTGCATTCAGCCATTTTGGTCCTCACCTTTGGAATAGCCTGCCAGAGGATGTCAGGTCTGCAGAGACTGTTGATATTTTTAAGAGGAAGCTCAAGACACACCTTTTTAGTTTGGCTTTCAACAACTTTTAAATAATTTATCTTGTCTTTTGATTGAAGATAATTCTATGTTTTGCTTTGAATGTTTTAAAGCACTTTGAGTTGCATTTTTATGTATGAAAAGTGCTATATAAATAAAATGTGATTGATTGATTGATTGATTGATTGATTGATTGATGGATGGATGTTTATATTGAATTCATGTAGTACTCTGAATTAGAACTGCTGTGATTATTTTTGTAGAACTGATTGTCTGGGTCCAAATTTTTCTCAGGATCGAATGTCTTGTGGTCAGTATATTCGAAGGTTTTGAAGTCAATTTTTTTAGTATGTAGATTTACGATTACAGTAGGGTCTCTAACAGTTTTGTTTATCAGGTTTTTCAGTGTGCTGCTATGGGTATGTAATTGTGGTACGGTTGTTGTCACCATATACTGTGAGCTTATTATATTGAATGTTTTGGTGCCTTTTTTTTCATTTTTATTTTTTGTTTTCTTTCCCATAGTTTTGTGGATTAATTGCCACTATGGAGTTTAGGTGTGCTTGTGTGGGGATAGGTAATCAACTTGTCCTGTCACAAGTATGCAATTTCTCCTTTTTCTCTTGCAGCTCTCAGTTCAGGCAGCACTTTTCTTTTTCTTTTTACAGCATATGTATAGTCCTCATTTAGGAAATTTCTCATTCCCTTAAGATTCTTGGCTTTTTGTAGAATATTTGATTTGTCCTTGAATCTTTGGAATTTTACTACCACAGGTATTGGTCTAGCTTTGCTGTCTCCTCCAGGTTTTCCTGTGCGGTGATCCCTTTCTATATCAACCACTTTTCATTTTCATTTATCACTTGACGACTTTTTCTTCAGTCTCCGTCCATGACTCTCTTGGTGACGCCGGAATTCCATCAAATACTATCTTTTTTTTCTCCTGGGTTGTCCTTCCAGGTAGTCCATTTTGTCTGTGAGAGCCAGCAGTCTTTTACATACTTTACAGACATCCGCTTCTATGGCTTTGTTGTATTCGGCCTGCTTATCGTTGTCCGTTTTTAAATTGTCCACCTATTTTTGTGTGTATTGTAAGCTTGATTTTTGGAGGACCAAAACTGTCAAAATCAAAAATAAATAAAAGTGAAAATGAAAACGAATATAAAAAAATATAATTGAAAAAATAAAATAAACTATACATAAATTGATATTTAACTATTTTCGTTTTGTCCTTTTCGTATTTGCATAAAATGTAAATATGTAAATGCAGCTCCACATTACCTCAAGGGGGAGAAAAGGTCAGGCTTAAATAAGCTTAGCTTCTGCCTGTGCCATTCTGTCATGGGTTATTTGAGTGTAAATTGTTGTATTGTGTGTATATTATGGATTGTACTGGATGATTGATGACAGAATAAACAATGTACTACTACTGTACTACTATTTATTCCCACATTCATTTTGCTATTTATTTTTTTATTTTTAAATATTTTTTTTTATTTTTGTATATTTTTGCTTTTATTTTGTGTTATATATTTTTGTTGTTCTTATTTCCATATAATATATATATATATATATATATATAAAAAAAAATTTTTCAAGTATATTTTTTATTTTCACTTTTTTTTAATTTATGTTTTATTTTGGCAGTTGTGGTCCTGCAGTGCAGAAAGAAATGTTAAAAAATGCAAATGATGGGGTGGACTTAAGTGTGTCTTGGGTTGAACTATTCGCCTATTGGTTGATTGACATTTCAGTGCAAGAATCAACTAGGTATGATCGGCCTGCTAGTGAGCAACAGCGAGAAGTCTTGTGTCTTGACCGTTAACACCACACGACTCTCAATGGCGGTAAATATGGATTTGATCGTGGATGGTCGTGCAGGTGTGCAGCAGAGGGCTTGCGGCCTTCGCTTGCCACCTGCTTGCGGCGGCGGTTCGATCGTGGAAGCTACCGCAGATGGGCGGCGGAGGCTTCGCGGCTCTGCTCGCCACCCACGCAAGCTAGTGAGGCGGTTCGAAATATTGAATAGTTAGGCGAATAGTTCAACACACTTTGGACCGCCCCCTCATTAGAATAACATTTCTTAATTTTAGCATGAAATGCAGAAGGAAATGTCATTCAGATGTGAGGGCGGTCCTGAAAAAAGAAAAAGAAAGAAAAATATGGAAATACAAACAAGTAAATGTCTAAAACAAAATAAAAGTAAAAATAAACACCCCAAAATAAAAATAAGTAGCAAACTAAATGTGGAAATAAATACAAAAATAAATGCACAAATATAGTTCAATATCATTTTATTCATATTTATTCTATTCATTTCAATTATCATCATGTCATCTTCCAAACCGCTTATCCTATACAGGGTCGCGGGGAGTTGCTGGAGCCTATCCCAGCCGTCAATGGGCGAAGGCAGACTACACCCCGAACTGGTCGCCAGCCAGTCGCAGGGTACACATAGACACTGTCACTGAGCGGGAATCGATCCCACGCTGCCCGCACACAACTCAGGCGTGTGTACCACTACACTATCAGTGGACTGCTCATTTCAATTATATTTTTTATATTTGGTTTTATTGTCACTTTTATTTATTTTTGATTTGGGCAGTTTTGGTCCACAGATTTTACCTCCTCTATCTCTCATCGAAGTGCATCCAGTCTGTTATTTGTCGAGTCCACAATAATTGTTACAAAACCTTTTTCCTGTTGCTGATGTAGTAGTGCTATGAACATATCTTTTGTTTTTGTTTCATCAATTAATTTACCTGACTCAGTGAGACATACTTTTAACTAATTAAATGTCACATGGGTATAAATAACCACTGTTAACATTAAACTTGTAGAGTTAATCCTTTGTTGCTTGTTAAATGGAAATCTTGTGACATACTGTATGCTGAGATGACATGCATGTTTCTCTTATGTGATATCAAACATTAGGACAGGTCCATATTTTCCCTGATTTGGGGTAAATCCAATTTCATAGACTATTGGAAAGTGGCACCACTATATTGGTTAAAGTATTTTCATTGTATGTTGACTTGGCCAGATATGACGACTCAGACCTTATTTAATGTTTGCTCTCACCCAAACAGAAAATGTTTAATTTATTCTCATTTAACTTTTACCATAGGATCAGAAGGACCGAACCTATTCGACAGTAAGGGCCAAATCCACATCAGCAACTGTGAACAACCTGAAGCCCAGTACAGCCTATGTTTTCCAGATAAGAGCCTTCACACAGGCAGGATATGGAACTTTTGGGCCCAGATTAGAGATAACGACAAAGGAAGAGGCAACTGGTAA
This sequence comes from Filicampus tigris, assembly GCF_054856515.1. Taxonomy (NCBI): domain Eukaryota; kingdom Metazoa; phylum Chordata; class Actinopteri; order Syngnathiformes; family Syngnathidae; genus Filicampus; species Filicampus tigris. Next base: position 1,066,644 of record NC_141236.1, on the reverse strand, counting down.
GGTCTACCATTGCATACTTTATTATTGTTGAGTGTGACTGTTATTCAATATGTGCTGTATTTCTCTTTATATGTCCCTCAAAAATGTCAATTTTATTCACGGTGCAATATTTGTTTTTTTATAAACATTCTAACGTTCAGTTTCAATATCTTTACCCACAATATTGTGTTAAGTAAGTAATATTTGAAGCACAAAACAATTGGAGGTGGGGAGGGGGAACTAAATCATCATTTACAGCCTTAAAGGCCTAGATACACCAATCGGACGTCGGTTGATGTAGCGAACACTGTCATAACATCAGCCCCCAACAGGAAGCGTCTGGTGGGCATTTCAGCATGTTGAATCGGTGTCGTGAGTCATGACATTTGGCCTCTCTGATTGGCTGTTAGCTAGCAAATCAGCACACAGGGCAATAAGAGAAAGTGACAAATGCAGATAAACAGTGCCTTTGCTGCCTTAATAATCTTCTTACAAGTACAAGAGCGAGGGTTGACAATGTAAGTATTTCACGATACTGTGTCAAGAGCGTAGTGGTTTGCTTCACAGAGGAGTTCACCGTTAGCGAAAAATAAAGCTGAATTCATACTTTACGTTTTTATAACCCGTCCCGGGCCAATAGCTTTCCGGTTGGCATTCTCTAACCATGAGGAATAGTGACTACCGCCGCCAATGGTATGGAGGGGTATTAATCTCACGCATGCGCAGAAGTTACTTTAATGGTCAGCATCGCTGTCTGTCGTTGCGGTGTATTTTTTCAGCACCACAGGGGGTCGGCGTCGGTCCTAGTTGGCCAACGTCGTATTTGTCTATCTAGGCCTTAAGAGTGGAGATAGGGACATTGCTCTCTCTTGACAGGTTGACTTGCAGTTATAAAAGATGGATTATATTTAATGAACAGTAACAACAGATTATTTATTTTATGTACTTATATTATCGAATTTAAATGTAACACGTGTTGTAGGTATCACCAAGAAAAAAATAGCTGAGATTACAGATTCATTTGCCTAAACCAGGTGTGGGCAATTTCATTTCTTGAGGGCCGGTATCTTGGATGTTTTATGTCTCCCTATCAGCTCATCAGCAAACTCTGCAGAAGCTGAATTAATGATCCTGATCATTTCAATCAGGTATTTTGTAGCAGGGAGACATACTGTATAAAACATCCAGAATACCAGCCTTCCAGTCCAAAATTATCCACCAACTGTAATTTTCAAAACAATCTTCTCTTGACTTTCACAATTTGCACCATTGCCTGATAGTGGGAGAATTAGACCACAGCATATCATCAGTGCAGTTTGTAACACAGAATTTACACTTAAGAGATATGTCATGTCATGTCATCTTCCAAACCGCTTATCCTATATAGGGTCGCGGGGAGTTGCTGGAGCCTATCCCAGCCGTCAATGGGCGAAGGCAGACTACACCCCGAACTGGTCGCCAGCCACACTTAAGAGATATGCTCAACCTTATTGTTATCACCGCTAACTATAGTTATAGCCAAGGGAAATTATTTGTTTTAAAAAAAAAAACTATAACAAATTGCTACCATTTATGCTGACATAATGTCACTGGGGAAAAGACGATGCAAAATGAAAAACATTTGTGTTGTGAGCATATTCCCAATTGAAACTAATCACTCACACAAGATGGAGGGCCGCTGTATGTAGAGTATTTGTTCATTTCATTGAGGGGTGCTGATGAATTAAAACAGCTAAAATCTACAATGTTCGAAACTATTTTTAGCTTTTTCATTCATAAATCTAAACTGAATAAATGTTATTACATTTTTTAGCACCATCAAGATGTTTTCATTCTTTCTTTGAGCAGTGACACTAACATGCATTTTAGAATTTACTGTACTGTAACTTACTTAGGCAAACATACCTGTAGAGTATTGTAGTAAAATGACAACTTAGGAGACACCAGAGGTGGACGCGTCAGTAAATTTTGCCGGTCCGTCATTCGCCAGCAGCTGGACACCCGTCCGCCATCGTCAATCCGTGATTACCTCAAGCCTGACCAAACTGTGCTCGTCAGTCCGTCATTCTGTCGTTATTTTAACCTCACTTTCATCATTGGTAAATTACAGGTCATCGCCATCATTTTAGGACTGTCAGTATATTTCACCAGTCGAACAGTCCATCAATCGTCAGTCCGTCTGTCCGTCACTCTGTCATCGTTATTTTAACCACGCATCTGTCATCGCTAAATTACAGTTTGGCCCCACTGGGTCATTCCATGCCAAATCACCCAGTTAGTGTAACAGAACGGTTTTGATTTTAATGAAACTTGCTGTACTTGTTGATAGTGATGGTACAACTCTAAATTTCACATTTTAGGTCAATCAGAACATGGTTTTGGGAGTTTTAATTAGTTTGCCAAAAAGGGGCATGGTCACCTTCCTTTGAACCCTTGAATCTCAGGAAATACTGGGTCAATCTTGACAAAACAGGTATTGTTTGAAAGGGAATCCAACAAGGAACCCAAATTAGCAATCATTCAGAAGGTTGGTAACTTTACATTTTGACCTAAAATTTGACCTTGAAATTGACCCTGTGGATCACATGACCTTGACAAAGTTTATCATGAAATGTAATCTCTCACGTTTTCTAAAACAAGTTTCATAGATGTAACATTTATATTTGAGCAGCAATATGGAGTCAAAGGATCCATGCCCTGAGATTTGCAATGATTATTCAAGAAACACACAATCAATGTTCAACTTTCAATTAATATTCGATGATTTTTAACTTTCAAGGAATATTAATTGAATAGTAACTGAATATTCAATGAATATTTTGAGGTATGTACGCATTGAGACCTTATTGCTGCTAAACAATAAAAAAAATAAAATAAAAAAAAGGTCATGTCTGAAACTTGTATAAATTCTAGAGAACATGGTAGGGATTACATTCCATGAAAAAAATTAAGACAAACAACCTTCCACACTCACAATCATATCTAGGGACAATTTAGAGTGTCCAATAAACCTATCATGCATGTTTTTGGAATGTGGGAGGAAAACGGAGTACCCGGAGAAAACTCATGCAGGCACGGTGATAACATGCAAACTCCACACAGGAAGGCTGGGGCCGGATTCGAACCCACAACCTCTGCACTACTGATTAAGATGACATACCAAAAAAATAACCAGTCATGAAGATCATCAAACACCAGGCATGTCCAGCCGGTCCTTTAGGGCTGCTGTCCTGTCTGTTTTCCATCTCTCGCTGCTGCAACACACCTAGAGAAATGGAAAACAGGCAGGACAAAAGGAGACCCATATACAACAAAGAAAAAATTGAATCGTCCAGGGGTGTGTAGTGGCAGGAGGGCTGCGTTTGTGGCAGGCAGGCAGGATTTGGAGGTGTATGGAAGGAGTAAAGATAGCATATCAATCCCAATGCTATTCATTGTGTTCAGTCATGTCTTAATGACTGCAGTCTTTCTCTTTTAAAGTTAACTCTGAGCATTTCTATTTTTCTGCATGTTTGTCTGTGTATGTTTTTGTGTGCGTGTCCCTCTCACCAGCTGCAATTGTCTCCAGCGAGCAGAACCCTGTCATCATCATAGCAGTGGTAGCAGTTGCAGGAACCATAATCCTGGTGTTCATGGTGTTTGGCTTTATCATCGGGAGAAGGTATGCTCTCTCAGGCCCCATTGACACGCCACTTTTATGAGTCTGATTGCCAATTAGCTTTTCTGTCATTCACAAGCCTTGTCGTCACCCGCATACACGCACACCCATCCTGTCATGGCATGTTGTGCTAATGGACTGTGATCTTTTTGTTCCCTGAGGTCCAACATAATTATCTGTGTTGGATGATAGACTAGTTTTTCAAGGTGGTTTCTTAGGAATCTGTCACATGATAAACAGGTTTAGTGTCAAAGATTGCACGATGATGCAGCAAATCGAAAACAAAGTGTTTTTGTAAATATTTGATTTTGTTAACAATTTGTTTGTTTTTTCTGTCTGATCTATCACACAACAATGACATTGCCAATAAAATGCATTGTGATTTGGGGTTGCATTTACAATTTGGAGTTCAGCCATTCATGAATGGGCTATTGAATCCTTGTAAAGAGAAAAGTGGGCTATGTGCATTTGTTGGTGTGTTGGGATACGGGTTTTCACTCAAGTCACTCAAGTTGCCGACCTTAAGATTTCATTGACCTGAGCTGAGGGCTTAATCAGGGAGCAGTTGAGGAGGAGACAGAACAGATTTTCATAGGGGCCAGGTAGATGAGTATGCTAGTAAATTCATTATTGTCAGATCAGTGTCAAAAGTATTCACGTTCATGTTTCAATTTTCTGATTAATCTTACATTCATCCACCCCACCCCAAAACGTTTGACTTAAGTTGAAGGACAAAAGCTTGGGCTGCATCACAGGAGCATATTGTGCCCTATCCCACCTCCCCCCAAAAACATTTCTATGATAATGATTATAATGTTATATTAAAATGTAACATTGAAGGCTACCTGTTTCAGCTGCATACATGCCCATTAAAAATGATCTGATTTAGGAAGCCTACAAGGCTAATAAATTCAAGTAAATTAAAGTTTGCAGCGTATTTCAATAGAGCTGTTTTAGAATAACTCCTCCAAGTACAAGCAGGGATGTGAGATGGTTGTCTGGTTTTCTGGCAACGAACATCCTCACTGCTGCTACTCGGTTGGGACACGGACATCTTACATATATATATATATATATATATATATATATATATATATATATATATGTATATCCATAATACATCCATTATCTATACCGCACAAGGGTCGCGGGCTGGAGCCTATTCCAGCTGTCTTCGGACAGTAGGCGGGGGAGACAAACACACAGAGACAAACAAACATCCGCACTCACAATCACACCTAGGGGCAATTTAGAGTGTCCAATCAACTTACCATGCATGTTTTTGGAATGCGGGAGTAAACCGGAGAACCCGGAGAGAAACCACGCAGGCACGGACGGTGAGAACATGTAAACTCCACACAGGGAGGCCGGAGCCAGGACGGAAGAGACAGACGGATGGATATATGGATAGATAGATAGATATGGATAGGGCTCAGGTAATGACCAATCACGGCTCACCTGTTTTCTGAAGCTCAGCTGTGATTGGTCGTTACCTGAGCCCTGAGCAGTTGTGATGTCATTTTCTACAGAAGTGACAAAATGGCTTCCCCCCTGAAATGGCTAAAAAGGGGTGAATTTTACTGCTTAACTCATATTTCACAGATGTAATTAATCAGAATGTCATGTTTCAACTAGTGGGCCTGCAGAGAACATATTATTGAAAAAAAATATGTTTGGCTTGATTTCCTCTACTTTGTCAACATACTGAAAGAAACCAAAGCTGTCCAAGCATGATAACAATTCTTCGGTAAGGGGCAGATTATTATTTTCAATGTGGGTGTCACCCTATAAGATTACATTGGGTGAGAATGTGGATAACAGGTTGAGTAAGGCGGAAAAGTCATTTAAAAAGTTACTGTGGGTTGTATAGATGGAACAGAAGGTCTTTTGATTTGTGGTGGAGATCTAAATATACACCTACAACCAATGTTGGATTCCTCCTTTTGTAAGAGTTATGACAAGAGGTCTTGTACAAGAAAGTGAATAAGCTTTTTGGGGAGGCAGGTCTCATTGATATTTGGAGGGATTGTTTTCCCAGCAGACGGGATTATAATCACAACCACAAGTGTCATTTGGACAATGGACCTAAGTGATCATGCGCCTGTACATTTTTCCGTTGACTAGAACCTTAGGCCTAGAAATAAATCATGGAAGCTGAATGGTAGTCTAATTAATGATCCTCCTTATAAAAACAACATTAAGAAATAAATAAACCTCTATCTGGAGCTCAATGATAATGGAGAGGTTGAACCCCCCCCATTTTGTTGGATGCTCTGAAAGCTGTTATAAGGGGTCAAATTATAGCAAGAGGCCAGCATCCATTGCCACAGTACACTGAAATGACCCAGATGCAAGGAAATGCAGAGTTGAATCAAGTTTTGTTCCAGATAATAAGTCAGTCCTTACTTAGATCATCCAAAAGCTCAAAAATTGCATTGCTGACAAGACCGTATGTCTCAATAATTATTGTTCATGGCATTTCAGAAACGTTTAAATAAGCAGAAAAAAAATGGGTTCTCCCCGTCGCCTGTCATTTTGCTATGACTGCTACTAGCCACAATAACTGCAGTCATGGTTAACCACATCTGTGCCCATTTGCACCAGCTCTTCAGACATGGTTTTTAAAGACACAAAATCAGCCATGCAGTTCATCTCCGATTTGGTAAATCACATCGCTGCTAAGTGAATCTATGTGCATCTACTCCTGCCAGTATTTTGCACGTTCAGCTCAAAACGCAAAATGAATTACGTAGCAATTTTGCCCGTTTGGCAGATGCAATCCTGGATGCATCAAGTTAGAAGATCAGCCTCCTCACGATTTGTGTGAGCAATTAAGTTTGCATCCATCCATCCATCCATCCATTATCGATACCGCTTATCCTCACAAGGGTCGCGGGGCGTGCCGGAGCCTATCCCAGCTGTCTTCGGACAGTAGGCGGGGGACACCCTGAATTGGTTGCCAGCCAACCGCATGGCACACAGAGACAAACATCCGCACTCACAATCACACCTAGGGGCAATTCAGAGAGTCCAGTCAACTTTCCCTGCATGTTTTTGGAATGTGGGAGGAAACCGGGGTATCCGGAGAAAACCCACGCCGGCACGGGGAGAGCATGCAAACTCCACACAGGGAGGCCGGAGCCAGGATCGAACCCACGACCTCTGAACTGTGAGGCGGACATGCTAACCAGTCGATCACTGTGCCGCCCAATTAAGTTTGCACCACATGCAAATCTTTTGTAAATGAGGCCCTTAGAGTGGATAACTTTTTTTTTTAACGTCTATGGAATATTCAAATGTTCATTGAAAACATGGGCTGTTTGTTTAATAAAAGATTTATGATGGCAGTGTTGGCAGTTTGTTTTTGACTTTTTTTCACATGGGTATAATTGTTTTGAAATATATATTCATTGGAGGTCAAAAAGCGTCAGTTTTGTTTTTATGTTGCACTCATCATGATTAGACACTTTTCTAAAATACAGTCTACAGGCCTACTGTAGTTATAACAAACTATTGGTTTCTGCATTGACATTCACGCAATTTAATGTGTTTATTCTCTGCCATAATCTGATTGTGCCACTCTCTTCTTATGCCGCTGCAGGCACTGCGGGTACAGTAAAGCGGATCAAGAGGGAGACGAGGAGCTTTACTTTCAGTGTAAGTGCATATGCAGTACATGTTCATAAAAAAATGATGGTGTGCCTAGGAGGGTAGTAGAACCCATGAGGAATGAACAAAAAATTAAAAGCCAGACAGTTTAAAAAGCAAGAGGGAGTGTGGACAGGTTGCTTTGTTGTAAGTGCTTCTTCTGGACAAATTCTATCAGTTACAGTTTTTCAAACACTGATACAACGCCCCCTAATGATGCCCCCGGAGACACCACTTCAGACAACTTCCCCAATTGAAACAGGGATGATGCACTCAGGTGGCAAACTGCTGAGTTGAAAAAGAAAGGGCTACGACAGTGCTGTGGGTCCTGATCTGTTACTGCTAAATACCCTCTGTTCCAAAAGTAGTGTAACAGTGAGGCAATTTTGCTTCACACTCAAAATATGAAAACATATTGTAAAAGGAAGATAATGAAGCCTTGACTTTAATGTTGATTGGTGTGTTGTAGGGCAGTCACTATCGCATATTTTAAAAATCGATTATTCTATGGATTATTCCATTCCAAAGTAAAAGCAAATGTTAGCAAATTAGCTTATTTTGATTAAACACCAAAGATTGCAATCATGAAGGACTACAGAAAATGAATTACTGTTAAGAGGCTGAAACCTGAGGATTTTGACAATTCTAAGTTAAACAATGGCTCTAAACGATTTCTCAATTATTATAATCAATATAATCAATAATTTGATCATCAGAGGTGGTAAGTCATTATATCATCACCCTCTTAAAATAATGGCCTGAGTCCTTTTTTCATTTTTTTCAGAAACTGAACCACACTCTGATTATCTTATATGTATTAAGAATTTCATTTCAGGCGTAGATTTGAATGATCTGTTAACTAAGGATGCAGCCAGTTTTAGCAGAGGTGGCCAGCATCCTGAGAGATTATTCAAAGTATGACTTCAGCCATTATTTTAAGAGGCTGATGATATACTAGTCACAAGTAAGTCTCAAGTCATAACCTTCAAATCTCAAGCAAGTCCCAAGTTACTGTGGTAAACAATCAAGCAAGTCAAATCGAGTCACGACCAAATTTCAGACAAGTCATTACTTGGTTCAAGCAAGTGCTAAGTCGAGTCTTACTCAGTCACAACATATGTTAGAGTGATAATATTTTTTTTTCCCTGATCATTCTACAAAAAGCACATTATCTCTAAAAAAATGAATCTACATTTACATCTCAAAAAATGAAATGGAAAAACAATTAACCTATAAAAGTACACTCATTCACTGCCATTGACAAATTTACTTGTCTTTTCACAGTCCAGCCATTCAATCCCAGGAATGTTTTTTTTTTTTTCCAATTTTTTCAAACGTTAGGGTAAAAGAGGGTCTGAAAATGTCTGGCAGTGAATGAGTTAACCCATTAAAGCCTAAAGCCCCTCGTGAGACATCTCTCTAAAACCTACAGTCGTCTTTGGAGTCACCCTTGAAAACCTGACATTTTCGCCACCTACAAAATAATTAATATTTCAGCCCCAGATAGAAACATAACTCCAAAAGAATTTGAGAGCTTGGACATCTGGCTTTCACACAGGCATGAATTTATTCATCTTTACTGTTTCAATTGAAGATGCAAGTGAAGAACTATTTTTAATTAAAAAAATCGAGTAGTAATTACGGGCGGCACGGTGGTCGACTGGTTAGCACGTCCGCCTCACAGTTCAGAGGTCGCGGGTTCGATCCCGGCTCCGGCCTCCCTGTGTGGAGTTTGCATGTTCTCCCCGTGCCTGCGTGGGTTTTCTCCGGGCACTCCGGTTTCCTCCCACATTCCAAAAACATGCATGGTAAGTTGATTGGATACTCTAAATTGCCCCTAGGTGTGATTGTGAGTGCGGATGTTTGTCTCTGTGTGCCCTGCGATTGGCTGGCAACCAGTTCAGGGTGTCCCCCGCCTACTGCCCAAAGACAGCTGGGATAGGCTCCAGCACGCCCCGCGACCCTTGTGAGGAGAAGCGGTACCGATAATGGATGGATGGATGGAGTAGTAATTACAATGCTGTATTTATTCTCTTACAAAGACTTTGAAATCGTCATTGTCTACGAATATATATCTTAACCATGCATCACGTTTGGCTGGTTTCACAGCTTTAAAGTCCGCGAGCGTGTGATCTATATCACTGCCGTGACTTATGGCAGAGCTCTCGCGATCAACTGTGAGCCCATTATTCCTCGAAAAAAATCCGGATATCCTCTGACAACTCACGACACCGTCACATGCATGTTCTGATGCAGTTCATTGGCTAAGAGACCGAGAATTAGATTAAAAAAAGAAAATGACGTATACGCTAGTGTTGTTCTGATACCACTTTTTGGCCCCAATACCGATTCCGCTACCTGGCTGTGCAGTATCGTCATCGGCCGATACCTCGCTGTTTAAAAAAAAATCCAAAATAAGCGCAATTTTTTTTGTAATTCTAAAGAATTGCACACTCACTCGGATGTAAAATTATTCATATTTAAATCATCACTTGCGAATGATCTGTTTTAACATATACACACAAAATACATATGTTGAATAAACAGCCTATTTTCATAGCTCTTCGTGCTTGTGAGAGTGAAACATGGGATGCATACTGTATTCACATGAATGTACATTTGTAATAAAGCAAGGTGCAGCATTTGTACTTCTAAAATACATTCAGTGATTCTAACCGACCCCCCCAATGCGTGACGTCACATTTGTATGCTGCCAGAGGGGCAGGCGGTTGAGTGAGTGAGATAACAGAAGTCCGTCATGTGTTTCTAAAAATGGTTAACATCTGTGCTGTTTATGGTTGCCCTAATCGGTCAACTAGAGATTTTATTTTGTGATACCGGCAGTGATTCAAATTAACCGGAGGCAAAAACGAAGTTGTTTCAAAGCAGACGCGCGCAATGGCTGTCAAATCTTCACAACATACAAGGTTATGATCTGATGACTTTATATCAGTTATTTTCTTTTTACTTTTCATTCAAGATTTACTTTGCACTGCTGTTCAACATTAATCTGTCAATTGTATAGGTATACAAATTTCATATACGTTGATGGAACATTACATTATAGAATATTTTGCTGAGGGATGTGTTGTAAACAAACTCGTCTCTTTGTTAGCAGTTAGCAAGCTAGGGCGAGCTCGAAAATCTTCGACGGGTCATAAAGACGAGTTTATCTGGACACACACCATTTCATGAAAGACGTTTTACGCCATTAAACTAGTGATCGATGTACTGTGTCAAAAAAAGCAACATACTTTGCTACGAGAGAATGATCCAGCCGACATGCCCCCAAAGTAATTGCAGGCTCTTGATAGCATCAATGTCCCCCCAAGCAACTGCCTCCAATGTGGTGATGTATGTCCTTATAGCGACCTTTTTCACCAAACTAGACATAAGTAGACCGATGACCAGTAACGCTAATAATGGATAAGGCTTCTCCTTGTATTTTCCTTCTGCATGCTGCTCTCAAATATGCGCGCTGTGTTCAAATAATGATACCAGTATCGATAACCGGCGTCTGCGTTTTATTTGTGAGTACCACCCGATCCGATACCAGCGTTTTAATGCGGTATCGGGTAACCTACCGATACCAGTATCGGTATCGGAACAACATTAGTATACGCTCTCTCGGCTTTAAGAGCGAAACACGCAACAGCGCTCCCGGCTTTAGTGTTAGAAACGCGGTTATGCGCTCCCGTCCTTAATGGGTTAAATCAAGATGAAAATAGCTCACGAGACCTTTCTGTCTGAGGCCATGGCAGTTAAGCGCGCAGACATATTTGCTCCTTCTTGGCATGCTGAAAGTGGAGCTGTGATGTCGCGTTGTTGCAAGGCGAGTCTGGATCACTCTTGGCTGCCGTTGGCAGTACCTGCTCGCACAAGGATTCTGGTCTATGAAAAAGCTATAATGGCGGAATACAAAGCATATGGATGTCTCACTAACAAGCGAATAAACAATGATAAGCAGAAATGGGCGGTGAAAAAGGCACGCTAAATGAATATTTCCAGATTCGAGTCACATCACGTCATGTGTCTCACGTCAATGTGTGACGTACAATGGGCACGGAAAATATTGAGACCCCTGGAAATGTTTCACTTTCTAAGATTGCAGCCATTTTAAAGGTTAATTTTATTTATCACTAATGGACACTCAACACTCCATCTTGATAGAAAGAAAACTTAATTTTTTGCAAATGTATGTGTCCTGTGAGGATCGGGATTTGGACCCATACGCAGATATGACACGAAGTTGAAAAATAAAAAGTCTTTATCAACAAAAATCCAAAATAACAACAGAGATCAGGACTGGAAGAGAGTTTGCATCCTCACTCCAAGAAGGTTTGACGTACTGACAATGTGTCAGTGTATGACTCAAAAAATTAAACTGTAAGATTTCAGGCCTATATGACATCAGACACCATAAAAGGATAAAAGGACCATAGCAACTGCAGGGATACTGATACATCACGTAAACAACCAGTCATAACAGTACCCCCCCTCAAGAGGCACCACCTGGTGCCCAGGATCTAAAACAACAACAGACACAAGGGGCAAAAAAACCCCAATGAAATTTAAGTATAAAACAACAAGAATTAAATTAACTAAACAGACACAAAAGAATCCTGATGAAAACATGAAACCAAATTCTAAAGCAAAACCAAAATCAAGAACAGATCGGAGAAGGCCAGAAAAGAGGTTTCTGGTGGAACCAGTCCAGTGGGCGTCCAGGAGGCCAGACGAGAGGGTTTGTCAGGAACAATCTGGTGGGCGACCCGGAGGCCAGACGAGAGGGTCAGGGCAGGGACAATCTAGTGGCCCTTCTGAAGGCCGGACAAGAGGTTCTCCGTGGGGCCAGTCCGGTGGACGCCCAGGAGGCCAGACGAGAAGGTCTTGGCTGGACAAGTCTGGTGTGCGACCCGGAGGCCAGATGAGAGGGTCAGGGCAGGGAAAATCTAGTGTCCCACCTGAAGGCCGGGCAAGAGGTTCTTGGTGGGGCTAGTCCTGTTGGCGTCCAGGGGGCCACACAGGGGATGATGGCAGCCTCAGGCCTTGCGCCGCTGTAGCAGAATCCAAAAGCAGCCGCAGAGGTTGCGCCACCAGAGCCGAGTCAGAGGGCAGCCAAAGGTCTTGTGCCGTCGTAGCAGAATCCAAGGGCAGCCGCAAAGGTTGCGCTGCCGGAGCCGTCGTAGCAGAATCCAAGGGCAGCCGCAGAAGTTGCGCTGCCGGAGCCGTCGTAGCAGAATCCAAGGGCAGCCACAGAGGTTGCGCTGCCGGAGCCGTAGTAGCAGAATCCAAGGGCAGCCACAGAAGTTGCGCTGCCGGAGCCGTCGTAGCAGAATCCAAGGGCAGCCGCAGAGGTTGCGCTGCCGGAGCCGTCGTAGCAGAATCCAAGGGCAGTCGCAGAGGTTGCGCTGCCGCAGCCGTCGTAGCAGAATCAAAGGGCAGCCGCAGAGGTTGCACTGCCAGAACAGAATCGAAGGGCAGCCAAAGGCCTTTCGTCACTGGAGCAGAATCAGAGAGCAGCCGAAGGCCTTGCGCTGTCGTAGCAGAATCGGAAGGAGGCTCAAAGCTTGCGCCGCTGGGGGTGAGTCAGAGCTTGGTGGTGCTAAGGAGCCAGGATGGGGACCTGCATTTTCTGAAGCGCCAGGAAGATGAGCCTGGCATTGCAGAGGCACTGGGACGGGGGCCAACATTTGCTGAGGTGCCGGGAAGGGGGCTTGGCACTGCAGAGGAGCCGGCATGGGAGCCTGTAGTTGCAGAGGTGCAGGGTAGAGGGCCTGGCACTCCTGAGGTACCAGGTGCCGAGGAGCCAGCATGGGAGCCTGTAGTTGCTGAGGTGCCAGAAAGGGGGCCTGGCACTGCTGGGGCACCGGGACGGGGGCCGGCATTTGTTGAGGCACTGGGAACGGGGCCTGGAACTGCCGAGGAGCTGGCATGGGAGCCTGTAGATGCCAAGGTGCCGGCAAGGGGGGGCTGCATTTGCTAAGGCAACAGGAATGGGGCCTGGAACTGCCAAGGAGCTGGCATGGGAGCCTGCCACCATAGAGGTTGGAACGCATACGAGACACGAGGGGCTTGGAGTACAGATAGTGAGGAAGGTAAACTAGAAGAAACGCGATGAACGGGACTAGGTGAAGAAGTACGCAGTGTACGAGGTGCCGAGTATAGTGGCTTGGGTATAGGTTCGTAAAGACGTGTCTTGGAAAAAGCTGAGGAGGAACCAGAATCTCTACTTGGACACCTATGTTGGCCACCCCGCGGGGGTCCCGTGTAAATGGCCAACCGGGCACCCAAAGAAGGGTCTGAAGGGAAGGGTTCAGTGGTGGACACTAAGGGTACAGGTTCGGAGTGACGCGACTTGGAAAAGGCAGATTTACGAGAGGAACCAGAACATCGACTCGGATGCCTACGTAGGCCACCCCGCGATCATCCTGTGTAAATGGCCAACCTAACGCCCAAGCCAGAGTCTGACGGGAAGGGTTGTGGAGTGGACACTAAGGGATCATCATCAAAAAAACGTGACACAAACTGACAAGGGCTTGAATAATGACCGTGGAAGGGACCGGGAAAACCAAAATCAGTGTCAAAATCTGAATCGGATACTAAGGAATCATCATCGGAAAAACGTGACAAAAACTGACAAGGGCTTGAATAGTGACTTGGGAAGAGACTCGGAAAACAAAAATCAGTGTCAAAATCTGAATCGGAAACTAAGAGATCATCATCTTACAAAAACTGAGAAGGGCTTGAAAAACCAGAAAGCATAAAATCAATGTCAGAATCAGAATCAGAAAGGAGATTAACCAAATCATGGCCATCTTCACAGTCAGAAAAATCTGAGTCTAAGAACAAAACATCGGGTGTCAAACTAGAAGGGAAATGTGCAAAACTAGGACAAGTAGATGGCAAAGATGAGAGAGACGTGGAAGAAAAGACAGAGGCACACTGGGACATGCGATGGCTTGAGTGACCCATCGTGGAGGAGTGACACGAGAGGTTCCGAGTGAAAAAGCAAAGCAGCAGCCGGTGAGACAATCACTCCCCGATTGGAGGTGGGGGGAACAGGTGGTGACGTCTCTGGCTTGAGGGGAGTGTCTGAGTCTGCTGGGTCCATGACTGGTCAACGTTCTCTTAGGATCGGGATTTGGACCCATACGCAGATATGACACGAAGTTGAAGAATAAAAAGTCTTTATCAACGAAAATATAAAGTAACAACAGAAATCAGGACTGGAAGAAAGTTCGCATCCTCATTCCAAGAAGGTTTGACGTACTGACAATGTGTCAGTGTGTAACTCAAAGATTTAAACTGTAAGACTTTAGGCCTATGTGACATCAGAAAGGACAAACCATAAAAGGATAAAAGGACCATAGAAACTGCAGGGACACTGATACATCACGCAAACAACCAGTCATAACATTATGAAAAAGAAAAAATGAAATATACGGTCATAAGTATTCAGACCCTTTCCAGTGACCTTCTTATTTAACTCACATGCTGGCCATTTCTTCTGATCCTCCTAGAGATGGTTCTGCTGGACTTTATTAGGAAAGGCACACACCTAAGACTCTAAATAATACCTTACAGCTCACAGTGCATGTCAGAGCAAATGAGAATCATGAGGTTGAGGGAACTGTCCAAGGTGATCAGAGACAGAATTGTGATAAGGCACAGGTCTGGCCAAGGTTACAAAATAATTTCTGCAGCACTCAAGGTTCCTAAGAGCACAGTGGCCTCCATAACCCTCAAATGGAAGAAGGTTGCGACGACCACAACTCTTCCTCCAACTGGCCGCCCAGCCAAACTGAGCAATCGTGGGAGAAGAGCCTTGGTGGCCTGGGTAAAGAAGACCCCAAAGATCACTGTGGCTGAGCTCCAGAGATGCAGTAGGACTCCCAGACTATAAGATATAAGGTCTCATCAGACCAGAGATCGAACTTTTTGGTGTTAATTCTAAGCGGTATGTGTGGAGAAAACCAGGCACTGCTCATCATCTGCCCAATAGAATCCCTACAGTGAAACATGGTGGTGGGAACATCATGTTGTGGGTGTGTTTATCAGCTGCAGGGACAGGACGACTGGTTGCAATTGAAGGAAAGATGAATGCAGTCAAGTACAGAGATATCCTGGAGTAAAACCTCTTCCAGAGTGCTTAGAACCTCAGACTGGGCCAAAGGTTCACCTTTTAACAGGACAATGACCCGAAGCACAAAGCTAAAATAACAAAGAAGTGGCTTCAGAACAACTCTGTGACTGTTTTTGTCTGGCCCAGCCAGAGCCCTAACTTAAACCCAATTGAGCATCTATGGAGAGACCTGAAAATGGCTGTCAACCAACGTTCACCATCCAACCTGACAGAACTGTAAAAGATCTGCAAGGAAGAATGGCAGTGGATGCCCAAATCCAGGTGTGAAAAACTTGTTGCATCATTCCCTAGACCATATATGTCAAAGTCAAGGCCCGCGGGCCACATCTGGCCCGCAAGAATGTTTTCTACGGCCCCTGGGATGATATTGCTTTATCATTAGATCGGGCCCGCAGACCGCAGCAAGCCAGTGTGGGTAGCAGATGTGATTGGGTCCTCCGTGCCTGCCGATGACGTCACGCTTTAAAATATATTGTAGCATCTTCCAAGAACACAGATGTAGTTTAATTATCACGTTTTTATTAGGCCAACCTGCTACTGTGGGCCACAGCCGACGCCAATACAGTACGACAACCGTTCAGTCAAAAAAGTGAAACGGCTCTCCTCCTCCGCTCCTCTCGCTTCCATCCCCTTCCATCCAGCGATCTGCGCGATGCATTCACTAACCTCGGAAACACACCCCGGCAAAACGCAAATTCGACCACAACACAGATAACCCAATTCGTTACACTATTTCTGTAATATATTTCTTTCCATCTATGTTTTCCACCCCCTGGCTGTTGTGTTTACTAAATATAAAATAAAATAACCAACATTACCGCTACTTTTGCGAGGATCATCCTTCGGTTGTCCACGTGCTGACTGAAGACTTCACGTCACTGTTTCGTGGCTTTCAGAATCGTATTGTGGTGAAAAGTTATTCCGAATAAAACACGCTTTATTAAGAAATACTTTGTGTTAGAAAGCTTACGTTATTTTACTATTCGTAATTGTTGGCATTTGATAAATTCATTGAGTTTCGACGTAGTGCTGAGATGTCCCACACCGTGAGCAGGCATTGAACGCTCTTAGAGCGCTAACTGTTGATAGCGAGTGACGTGTTTCTTTTCTTTTTCCTCCTTCAACACAGCTCGTAGTTTGTTCATGCCAGAAAACTCAGTAGTTGCAGATTGCCCGTGTTTCACCACGTTTGTTGTTGTGTGTAAATGTTAAAAGGTGAGTTTAATCGTGTCAGGTAACTGCTGTGCATAATAGCATAAATATGTTCTCGTGAGTGATGTCACGTTGAACACCAGTTAGTTATTTCGGCTAGTATGCTAACTATTCTAGTGATGAAACATATGAATGTGTATTCACTGTATTGTATGTATTGTTTGGCTGTTTAATTGCTTACTACAGTGAATTGTAACGTTTAGTCAGATTGTTAACAAATGGATGCACATTGGATGATGTTGCTAGGTTATTCTTTGTCTGTGTTGTTGTAGACCACAATAAATAGACGTGTCTCACAAAAGTAGAAGTAATGTACTTTATTTTATTTTTTATTTAGTAACTCCGAACATAAAAACACAACAGCCAAGGGGGTGGCAAACATAGAGGCAAAGAAATATATTATAGAAATATAGAGTGACATCAGCAGTCGCGAAGGGCCCGATCCAATCTGGACATTTAAAAAAAATTAAATGAACATTCTATCAGTCCGGTCCTTGGCTTGTAGCAATTTTTTTTATTTGGCCCTCCGTCCATTTGACTTTGACACCCCTGCCTAGACGATTCATGGCTTTACTAGCTCAAATGGGTGCTTCTACTCAATACTGAGCACAGGGTCTGAATACTTATGACCATGTGATATTTCAGTTTTTCTTTTTTAATAAATATGCAAACATTTTTACATTTCTGTTTTTTTTCTGTCAAGATAAGGTGCTGAGTTTTATTTTTGCAAATGGCTGCAGTGACACAGAAACTGAAACATTTCAATGGGTCTGAATAGTTTCCGTATCCACTGTATGTACAGTATGTGGGAGAAGCGCATGTGCCGTGTGACACCCCGCTGCATTCGAAAACAAAACACTGAATCGAGCATTAAATTAAACTGTTAGGCAATCAATGAAGCCCAGCTAGACAGTTTATCGCCCTTATCTTTGTTACTTCATTGCTTGCTTCATGCTGTCACAGCAGCAGTCCAAGGCAGTTTGGTCGCTTGCACGTCGGAGAATACATGAAAATACACTGGTTAGCTTTGCGCTAGCTAGCAACTTTTACGACAAGCGGACAGATTTAAAATTAGTCCAAAAGGATAAGCGCTTGAGAAAATTGATGGTTAGAAGAACATCCTGAGTTGTGCCATTGGACAATGTACAGTAGGCGATCCTGGTGATTGAAATAAGTAACTATCTTAAATTTAAGATTGATGCTGCGGTGCCGTTAGAACGTATGTACACTTGATGTGTTTTCAAAAAAGTGAATTTGAGGCTTTGTAATATAACATATGGTGTAGATAAAGGACTACAAAAGTGTGCTTCATTTACCATCATGACAAAATTTAATGGTACCTTTTTTATCTGTGACATGTTTTTCAACTAAAGTACCATTAGTAATCCATTCAAATGGATTCAGGATTAAATAGTTAACAAACAGCAAGCACAGATTTGAGGTACGAGTCCAGCCCCTAAGCAATATATATGACACTATGTATAACAACCACAACAATCTGGAGTATCACTCAATAGCAACACTTCCTACCATAGGCTAATTTGACAGCCTAACCCTAACCCCAACCCGAACCTACCTCACTCTTGGCATTGTTGGTAGGATACCTTGACAGGTAGGTAGGAATCTCAGGACACCATGGCTGCATAAGAAGCATTTAAAAGTACTAGAGGGACTAGAAAGTCTGCGGAGGGAGTTGGTAGTCTGTGTTGCGACAGCCTCAAAACATCACTGCACTAGAGGAAACTTGCATGGAGTAATGGGACAAAATACCCGCAACAGTGTGTGCAAATCTGGTTTAGACCTACAGTAAACGTTTCACTCCTTTCATTGTCAATAAAGGTTAATTTATGTGTTAAGTTGAACTTTTGTTATTGACCAAATGCAGTACTTACTTTCCACCATAATATACACATAAATCCTTTAAAAATCTTAAAGTGTGATTTCAGAATTTTTTTTTTACATTGTGTCTCACAGTTGAAGTGTAACTATGATAACTTACAGACCGTTGTCATCATTTTAAATGGGAGGATTAGCACAATCGGTGTCTGACCTAAATACTTTCTGCCCCACTGTATGTGCACAGAGAGCAGAGCTCTTTTCAGAGAGACTTTTCATGCAGTTTTTAGCTAGCATGGATTTTGGCCTCTCTCCAACCCAACAGCAGCTCATTAGTCAATCAGCAGTATTCCATCGTCTTGATACAAAAAATGATTTAAAATAACTTAGATGTCAACACCCAAGTGAGATCTTTTGAACGTCTCTTTTGGGGTGAATGATGGGAATCGATTCACAGCTGTGAGAGAATTGTTGGTTCTTTTCTTTTTTGCCAATTTGGTATGGTATTCGGAAACATTGAGTCTCGTTACACGTAAAAAATATAAGGTACAATTGTAGAAAATAATTGTAAAAAACTTTCTTTGAAATTGGGTCATTTTGTATTAAACAACCCAAAACATCCGCTCGTTTTGTTCAAAACTACCCAGAAAATTGGCTTGTTTTGGACAAAACAACACAGAATGTTGGGTCAGACTGACCCAAGTAGTGGAAATTAGGTTATTTTTTTGACCCAACAATTTATACAGTGTAGTGTTTGAAATCAATTCAACATTAGTTTGAATAGGGTTCTGGAAAATAATTTGAGGTAAAATTTTCATTTTTACCATATTTATTCATTCCAGAAGTGAAATGGAGAGACTATAAAAATTTTGCAGAGTACATTTTACTCTTATCAAGGATAATTATACTCCGAAAAAAGCTATTTTTCGTCCCAGAGTAAAATTTACACTTGGAATAAAGAAACATATTCAAAGCAAATTTTACTCAAAGTAATGGATTAATTGTCCTCCAAACGATTAAAATTGTTTATTTGATGAGAACAAGTTACTCACCCACATTTTACAGTGATGAGAGTAGGGGGCTTCATGTACTCTCAGTAAATTTGATTCATCCTCAAAATGTACTCACACTTAAATGGCTGAGGGAGGCAATTTTACAGCAAAATATTGAAATACAACTCAATTACTGTACTGTAAAAATGACTCCAATTAAAAAAGAAATACCAATTTTACTGTGAAGGGTTTAGCATATACACAGACTCTGTGGAATTACTTTGACCTGTACCTTTGCAATAGATAATTAAGACTGTCCCTCATCCCACGGTTAACATCCTACTCACAGGAATATCCCTCTTTGTCCTTCTATATCCCTCTTTGTTTCATCTATATCCCCATATATGATTTGCTGTGCGGCCTCCATGCTAGCCAATCAATACAAAGTTCGGCTGTGAGCAGAGCTTGGGCTGAGCACAGTAAAAGCGAAGCGGTTAAAGAAATAAATGGGAGCAGTCGTGCATGCCAGCTCTTCTACTTCTTCTTAAAAAGGGGAACCACAACCCCAGTCTGCCAATCGAGAAAAACTTAGGAACTCCGGGCAGATCTCATCCACCCCCAGGGCTTTGCCACCCAGTAGCTTTTTAACTACCTTGGTTCCTTCAACCCCAGAGATAGGAGAGCCCACCTCAAAGGCTCTGCTCCCCCATTGGAAGGAGTGTTGGTGGAATTGCGGGGGTCTTCGAAGTATTCTCCATACCGACTCACAACAACCTTCGTCGAGGTCAGCAGCACCCCATCTCCACTACCCACAATGTTATTGGTGCACTGTTTCCCCCTCCTGAGATGCCGGATGGTGGACAAGAATTTCCTCGAAGATGTCCGGAAGTCTTTTTCCATGGCCTTGCGGAACTCCTCTCACTTTTTTTTTTCCTCAGCTGCCTCCAGAGTCCAACAGGCCAAAGAGGCCTGATAGGATTCCTTCCTCAGCTTGACAGAATCCCTTACCGCCAGTGTTCATCACCATGTTCAGGGATTGCTGCCACAACAGGCACTGACCACCTTACGACCACAACTCTGACCGGCCGCCTCAACAATGGAGGCATGAAACATGGCCTACTCAGACTTAATGTCCCCTGCCTACTGCCGGAGGAGGGAGTTTAAACTCTCTCTGAAAGGGGATTCTGCCAGACATTCCCAGCAAACCCTCACAATACGTTTGGGTATACCATGTCGGATCGCACCTTCCCGCACCATCGGAGCCAACACACCACCGGGTGCTGTCAAGTGATCAGTTGACAACTCTGCTGACTCAAAGTCGATCATCAAACTGCGGTCTAGGGTGTCCTGGCGCCAAGTGCACATATGGACACCGTTATGTTTGAACATTGTGTTCATTATGGACAATCCGTGACGAGCAGAGAAGTCCAGTTACAAAACACCACTCAGGTTTATATCGGGGGTCCGTTCCTCCATTGCCCATGTGAGCATTGTTGTTCCCCAGCAGAACGATGGAGTCCCCACGCTCTCCAGCACACTCCAAGGACTCCATAAGGGTGGCTACTCTGAACTGCTGTTTGGTGCATAGGCACAAAACAATCAGGACCCATTCCGCCATCTCTTCCACCGAATTGAACCCCAACATACAGGCACTAAGCTGGAGGGCAATAAGTATGCCCAAACCTGCTCGGCAACTCAAGAGTGGAAGCATGTCCAACCCCTCTTGAGAGGACTGGTACCTGAGTCGAAGCTGTGTGTGGAGGTGAGCCCAAATATGTCTATAACTTCTCTGCCTCGTACACCAGCTCAGGCTCCTTCCCTGCCAAAGAGGTGACATTCCATGTCCCTAGAGCAAGTTCCTGTAGCCGGGCATCGGACTGCCAAGATCCCTGCCTTTCGCTGCCGACCCGCTCACACGGCAACCAACCCCTTTGGCCCCTCACACAGGTGGTGAGCCCATGGGAAGGGGCACCCACATTGCCTTTTCGGGTTTAGCCCGGCTGGGACCCATGGGTGCAGGCCCAGCACCAGGCGCTCGCCAACAAGCCCCACTTCCAGGCCTGGCTCCAGAGGGGGGGCCCAGTGACCCACATCTGGGCAAGGGAAATCGTTATGCAATTTTGTTGTTCATCATGTCGGAGAGCCGTGCTTTGTATGGTCCCTCATCTAGGACCTCTTTGCCATAGGTGACCCTGCTTGGGGCATAAAGCCACTGACAATTTAGCTCCTAGGATCATTGGGAGACTCAAACCCTCCCGGTAAGGTGACCGCTAATGGAGGGGGACGTTTTTATTGTCGTCTTACATAAGCTTGAATGAACTTGTTAGTACTGTAAATGTGCCATTTTTCATCCATCCATCCATTGTCTTCCGCTTATCCGAGGTTGGGCCACAGGGGTAGCAGCTTAAGCAAGGAAGCCCAGACTTCCCTCTCACCAGTCACATCATCCAGCTCTTCCTTGGGCATCCCGAGGCATTCCCAAGCCATCTGGGAGACATAGTCCCTCCAGCATGTCCTGAGTCATTGTCAGGGTCTTGACAATAGGCGAGGGTAGGAACGTACATCAATTGGTAAATTCTCTTCACCATGACGGACAGATACAGAGTCTGCATCACTGCAGACGCTGCACCGATCCGCCTATCGATGTCCCACTCCATCCTCCTCTTACTCGTGAACAAGACGCCAAGATACTTGAACTCCTCCACTTGGGGCAGTATCTCATCCCCGACCTGGAGAGGGCACGCCACGCTTTTCCGACTGAGGACCATGGTCTTAGATCTGGAGGTGCTGACTTTCATCCCGACTGCCTCACATTCGGCCTGCGAACCGTTCCAGTGAGAGTTGTACACAATCAAACACCTTCTCAAATCCACAAAGCACATGTAGACTGGTTGAGCGAACTCCCATGCACCCCTCGAGTACCTTGCTGAGAGTGTAGAGACGGCCCGCTGTTCCACGGCCAGGACAAAGTCCACACTGCTCCTCCTGAATCTTAAATTCAACTTCTTGACAGACCCTCCTCTTCAGCACACCTGAATAGACCTTACCAGGAAGGCTAGTTGGAACACACCCTCCAGTCCCCCTTCTTAAAAAGGGTAACCACCACCCAGGTCTGCCAATCCAGAGGCACCATGCCCGATGTCCATGCGATGTTGCAGAGGCGTGTCAACCAGGACACCCCCACAACATCGAGAGCCTTTAAGAACTCTGGGCGGATCTCATCTACCCCGGGAGTCTTTCCACCGAGGAGCTTTTTAATTACCTCGGTGATCTCCACACCAGAGATGGTAAACCCCGCCTCACACATCCCTGGTTCTACTTCCTCATGGGAACGCATGTCGGTAGATTCAAGGACGTCTTTGAAGTATTCTCTCCACCGATTCACAACATCCTGTGTTGAGGTCAGCAGTACCTCATCCCAATTCTATACAGTGTTGACAGTGCACTACTTCCCCCTCCTGAGACGCCGGATGGTGGACCATAATTTCTTTGAAGCTGTCTGAAAGTTATTCTCCATGGCCTCGCCAAACTCCTCATACGTCCGAGTTTTTGCCTCGGTGGCCACCACGACTGCTTTCCGCTTGGCCAGCCGGTACCCATAAGCTGCTTTGGGAGTCCCACAGGCCAAAAAGACCCGATAGGTTTCCTTCTTCAGCTTGACGGCACCTTACAGGGTTCCACTCGTATTCAATGTACGCCACCGCCCTCGGGACGTGGGAGAAGTTATGCCGGAGGTGGGAGTTGAAACTTTTGAAGTTGAAACTTTCATGCCTCGCAATATTTTCACGTGACCTTGATTTCGTCTGCTAAAGCTGATTTCCGATCACATGACAGCAGCCATTCCAAAATAATGTGTAATGTGTAAAATTATATACAGATGTGTACGAGCAAATTAAAGCTTTCATAAGATTCAGTTCACCACGGAGGCGACAGCTTTGCTAGAGCCAGCTTCTGTAGGTGGGAATCGGACTGCCAAGGTCCCGTCTTGTGCCGCCGTCAAGCTCTCTTTGCACCTGACCCCTTTGGCCCCTTCCACAGGTGGTGAGGCCATGGGAAGGGGGACCCACGTTGTCCTTTTGGGCTGAGGCCGGGCCCCATGGGTGCAGGCCTGGCCACCAGATGCTCGCCTTCGAGCCCCATCTCCAGGCCTGGCTCTAAAGCGAGGCCCCGCTAGCCTGCGTCCGGGCAAGGGAAAATGTTTTCCAATAGTTTTAATCATCATTGGGGTATTTTGAACCGTGCTTGGTCTGGTGCCTTACCTAGGACCTGCTTGCCATGGGTGACCCTGCTATGGGCATAAAGCCCCAAACAACTTAGCTCCTAGGATCATTGGGACACTCAAACCCCTCCACCATGATAAGGTGATGGCTCATGGAGGGGTAAATGTGCCATTTTCTTGTAAGATACAGTATATCTCCCTAATAAAAGATGATTCGATTCTTACCTTGATATAGTGTATTTTAAAGTGGAATGATTTGGTTTGATTCGATGCACTAGCATCTTTTCAATCAAAAAATGATTTTTCCAATCTTTTATATATCGTATTGTCTAAGGAATGGTATGAATTAAATCATGCATGTATCAATGTTGATTGTCAGAATGATGCTGCTCTTTCAAATTCCAATTTTTTCACCATGCTATCATTACAGTACATTTTACACTTACAGGCTAACATTTGCTCGCTTTGTCAATGAACAATTATTCCATGCCAAATTGTAATGTAGCTGGTACAACAATAGTCTAAAATAATGTACTGTAGGATATATCTAGCAACGTATCATTCAATATAGCACAACCCATCCTGACCCTGTTGTATTTTATTATTTTAGCTATCAGGCTCGCACACATAACGTGATATGATGTCATGTCATTTTCAACACCGCTTATCCTGTAAAGGGGTGCAGGGGATGCTGGAGCCTATCCCAGCTGACTTCGAGCGAAAGGCAGACTACACCCTGAACTGGTCGCCAGCCAGTCACAGGGCACCCACAGGGACGAACACTCACACACACCGTCACTGAGCGGGAATCGATCCCACGATGCCCACACACTAGTTGGGCGAATGTATCACTACACCATCAGCGACCTCACATAATGTGATGTCACCACATAATTACTGTCTGGTGTGCATAACCAAATCATGTAGTAATTGCAAATTTTTCATAAAACATTTAATTCATTCACCTCTTACAACAATAATGGGAGTGTTTTGGTGAATCGAATAGGTTTATCATTTACTTGAGCCTGGGCCAGTCAGATCTCAGAAAAAATGAGGATTAACCCGAAGAGGGATGGCGGAGGGTGGTTTGAGGGTAAACGCAAGACCCAAAAATCTAACCCACTGCTTGCTGGTTTGGATTTTAAATTGAAATAATAATCCATTTTTTTATTTTTTTTATTATTCAGTTAAATTTCCAGGCACCAAAACATATATTGACCCTGAAACCAATGACGACCCAAACAGAGCTGTTCATCAATTTGCCAAGGAGCTGGATGCATCCTACATTCAAATTGAACGGGTTATTGGAGCAGGTGAGTCTCAGCTTTCTATTTAGTCCGTTCTAGCAGCTTTGATACAAACAGTCAAATATTCACTCCTTGAAGACAGGATGTATCTTTAGTAGGGGTGTAACGGTACATGTGGGTGTATTAATACGTTTCGGTATGGCATGTTCGGTTCGGTCCACCTTGCATACCGTTTCTGATGGTTTTTATTATTAGCGCAAGCTTACGCACGGGTGCTATTGACTGTTGCATGCGGGAGAGGAGGGCGGCGGCACAAAAGAGGAGCCAGTATACCAGAAGCCGTGATAAATCATAAATGCATGGATAAATGGCATTATTATGGCATACGCAAACAAGCCAGAGCTCAAAGGTCCCTGTTTGGGAACATTCTGACTTTCCTGTTAAAATCGCCGATGGGGAAAGGTACGGATAAGTCCCAAAGTTGTGTGCCGACATTGCTACATGAGATCGGCGGCTATGCTGCAGGTAGCACGTCCAACCTAATAACACTTAAAACGGCATCATCCGGCTTTGAATGTATCTTAGACGAGGAAGCAATCAGTCTTTTTAGCCAAAAACAAAGTACAACAGCTCTCTTCGTCGTTCTCCGCTGCTCCTCTCACTAGCCGTACGATGCATTCATGAACCTCTGAAACATCCCAACTCAGCAACACACAAATCAGATCACAACACCGATAACTCAATTCATTACAATATGCTGTTGAACATTCAAAGATTTCAATGCCTAAAAAGTGTAAATAATTTCTAAAGTCTTTAGTTAATGTATTTCATTATTAAAAAGAGTTTTAATATAATTACCAATAATTGTTACTGTTATTGTATGTATTTTTTCCATCACAAAAAGTATATAATGAGCTGTAATGACAACTTGTCTTTAACTTGAATACTTAGTGTCATAGTCATAGGCTGTTGCTGCTGAGTGTTTAAAGATTTCAGTGTCTGAATAATTTTCAACATTAAGTGATCTTTATTGTTAATGTATTTCTTATTCTGGTGTAATTTCTTAGATTATCACCCGAATGGTTCGCTTTTATTTATTTTTTCTAAAAAATGTACCATTTAATTGTCATTTTTTCAAAATAAACATAAAAAAAATGTTTTTTTTTGGACCGAAAATATACCAAACCGAAGTTTCAAAGAAACCAAACCGAAATGTGATTTAGCGTACTGTTACACCCCTAATCTTTAGATATTGTAAATTGACGTGTGCAATAGCATAGAGGGTAAAACTTCATTGTAATTATTCCATGGTTTGTAGGATACATACAAGAGGCAGTCAGTGGGCTCATCTTGTTGCTCGACTTGCACCTTCCAAGGTCCTCGTTCCTCACTCCTCTGTTCACATGCTATCCCTTCAAATCAGAAACTCCATCAAGGAGCGAGGACATTAACACCCCAAGTGTTCACTTTATCCCTTTTGTGGGAATAAATTAAAGTCAAATATCACTATTGTTATGCTTCACAACTTTGCATATCGTCGCTGTCCAATGAAAAACACTTGTGTCCAATTTTGGAAAAATGTTAAATTTTTACGTTAATGCGATGTCTGTAATGCGGAAACACCATTCACGTAAAAATAAAAAAATTGAGAAAAAATGGAAATAAGTGAGGCGGCACGGTGGTCGACTGGTTAGCACGTCCGCCTCACAGTTCAGAGGTCGTGGGTTCGATCCCGGCTCCGGCCTCCCTGTGTGGAGTTTGCATGTTCTCCCCGTGCCTGCGTGGGTTTTCTCCGGGCACTCCGGTTTCCTCCCACATTCCAAAAACATGCATGGTAAGTTGATTGGACTGTCTAAATTGCCCCTAGGTGTGATTGTGAGTGCGGATGTTTGTCTGTCTCTGTGTGCCCTGCGATTGGCTGGCAACCAGTTCAGGGTGTCCCCCGCCTACTGCCCAAAGACAGCTGGGATAGGCTCCAGCACGCCCCGCGACCCTTGTGAGGAGAAGCGGTACAGATAATGGATGGATGGATGGAAATAAGTGTTTTTCACAGGATAGCGACGATATGTAAATACAGTCATGATTGGTCTACACAAAGCCGTCTCCCCAGCCCCCATTGACTTGTGAATATGCACAGTATAAAGTGTTGAATCGATATGTTGCTCATGCATTAGGTTGAATACAAAAAAAACTGTGTCGAACCATCAAAATTTCTTTAGGTGGCCAAATGCATTTGAGAAAATAGCAGCCTAATGACTACAAACCTTAGAAAAAGGTTGTTATTACATTGCAAATATGCTGTCATTAATTCAACACTTGTGATGTTAATTTTAATGCTGGCAAAGTCTCTATATACAACCATACTACCCTGTGTTTTTGTAAAATTGACCAAAGTATTAAATGTTCAACACCCAGTAGTGTTACAGCAACAAAATGCAGTGTTAACAGTGCAGTATGATGTTCATGCCAGCTGTCTGCCATTTCAGACAGCTCATATGAAACAGCAGTTGGGCACAAATGTATGTTCTTTCATCATTTTCATGTGACAACTGCCCATCATGATGCCAATACTAAAATCACGTCAGACACACCTATAACACTGAACAAGTCTTCCTCGATTCTAAATGCATTCAGCTAATCATCAAAACCCATCATAATAACATTTGTGGTAACAAAAAGCCTTATCATCATGAAGATCCTAAGAGTAGGGAATTAATGTTAAGTACCCGTACATTCCGCACCATTCTGACATTTAATTCCATAGTTTTTCACCCAGGGAGTAGTGGCAAGACGACATATTCGGCAAAACCCCAAAACCTGATAAGATAAGATAATTTTTATGAATAACGGCATGGGTTTGAGGCCGGAAGGGTACCCAGGTCAAGGGCCGGTTTTTATTCACAAAGCATAAAACCAATTCAGTGTAATTTTGCAGGCGTGTGAACTTTTCGACTTAAAAGTTAAGACTTTTTCCAAATTGCCTCTTAATTGCTTAATTTAGGATACCCTAAATTAAAAAAATAGCTTTAGCCTGGATCAACAGATATAAAGAAGAAGAAGAAAAGAAGAAAAAAAAAGAAAAAGAAGACTACTGTATATTCATGAAACTGGACCTGTCTGCTTTTTTGTAATAACTACTCACATCTTCCATTTCACTTTCTTGTTAGAAATAATGCATGAAACCAATCACAGTAATGTTTCAAACACGTTTGTCCTACACAATATGGATAATTTGATGAATTTTGGTTACATTTGGGAATGAGTGTGGTGCTGGCGGTACCTTGGCTAATGTTAGTTCCCAAACTTCTGAGTCACATAAACACAGGCAATTAAAGATAGAAGTCAACCCAAACATTTTTTTCAAGAATATGTTCTATGCAGTCCCATTCTGATTAGTATTGCATTAATGGAATATGAGTTAAGCAGTAAAATTCACCCATTTTTAGCCATCTCAGAGGGCGGCCTTTTTGTCACTTCAGCCTCAGGGCTCAGGTAATGACAAATCATAGCTCAGCTTCAGAAAACAGGTGAGCTGTGATTAGCCTTAGCCAAAAATTTAAGAATGAAATCAGACATCTTTTCATATTTTGTGTTAGATATTTAAACAATAATAACAAAACAATGAGACACTTTTTTGTTTTTATTTTTTGATTGCCAATTGGAAAATGGAAAGAACAAATTATTAATGAAAATGCTTTCCCTTTTCCTTTACCTTCAACCAATATTCCATGCTATACAGGACAGTTCGGGGAGGTGTGCAGTGGGCGGCTAAAAGTATCCGGAAAGCGGGACGCTGCAGTCGCCATCAAAACATTAAAAGTTGGTTATACAGAGATGCAGAAAAAGGACTTCCTGTATGAGGCAAGCATTATGGGACAGTTCGACCATCCCAATGTTGTGCATCTTGAGGGAGTAGTGACAAGAGGTAATATGTGGAACAGTTTACTTTGGGCATTATACAGTATCTTATTACGCTGGCCATGCTGCCTTATAAGTATTTACTCAAGTAAACACTATTAAGATTAGACTATTGTGTATTCAACACATACCAATAAACAAAATATGGTAAAATTATATTTTGTAAGTTTATTGTAGAGCATTTTGTGATCAAACAACTTTTCATTTTCTAATGTGCGGTATGTAATCAGTGCTCTTTTTTTCTCCAGGAAAACCTGTGATGATTGTTACCGAGTTCATGGAGAACGGCTCATTAGATGCCTTCCTGAGAGTGAGTATCATGAGTATCTCAAAACCCCACGAAGGAGCAATGATGTCTTATCTTTGTGTTTTTCTCCACACAGATACATGATGGTCAGTTCACAGTCATTCAGTTGGTTGGGATGCTGCGCGGCATAGCAGCAGGAATGAGATATCTCGCGGATATGGGATATGTCCATCGAAATCTGTCTGCTCGAAACATCCTTGTCAACAGCAATCTTGTATGTAAAGTGTCTGACTTCGGTCTCTCCTGGATGATAAATAATGATCCTGAAGCTGTCTACTCAACTACCGTGAGTTGGATGCAATTAGAAATTAGCTCAATATATGGTCAGCCAAGGTTAGATGTTTTGGCGACAAAGTTAGAGAGAGCAGACTGAGATGGTTTGGACATGAGCAAAGGAGAGATAACGAGTATATTGATAGAAGGGTGATGAGGTTGGAGCTGCCCGGCAAAAGAGCTTGAGGAAGACCTAACCTAGCTCTCTTACGTATTTAGTTAAACTCCCCTTCTTTGTATGGCTTTTTAGCTTATGCACTGTTCAAACTTCCAAGCAAGTGGAAACAAGTGCTTCATAAATTTTGGGAACAACTGTGTCTACTTTTCTGCCTGACCTTTCAAAGAGAGCAACTTGTGCTTGCGAAGTTCAGTCCCCTTTGGAAAATTCCTGGTTTATGTTTGTGTGGAGGGAAGGGGAGTACCGCTGAAGATATGAAGCCTTGCTCAAATGATGCCAAGGATATGAGGCAGAATGACCCTGTAGAAAGCCTCCTAGTACAGACCAGCATATGAGCTCACATGATATGCTATTTTGCTGTGTATTTGTGCTTGTGTTGATGTTTTTGCTGTTTTTTTGTTTGTGTATTTTTTTGTGGGTTGCCATTACATTCAACAAAAACTGTGTTAAAACGTCCTGTGTTGAACTTCATACTTATGTTATGCTCAGATTTTTTCCCCTCCAATTTTGAGAGTGAACTTGGTAGGCAACACTACTCAGAAGTCAAAAGTTTTTTCGCTACATCTCATTTTCGTTGAGATGCAGCTGTTACCTTGCTTGCCGAATGTCATCTGTTCATTCGCCGCGTTTGGACAATCCCATTATATACGGACAACAGCGTGCCTATATTTAGAATTGCTGACGTAGCAGCTGACCAGGAAGTAAAGAGTGAGGCTTTTCCCACTGGTTTAGATGAGGAGGCTGCACCTTGACAAAGAGTATCTTTCATTGTTACAAAAGAAAGCTCAGTCTGAGCCGCATGAAACCGGGCAAAGAGCTGCATGCGGCCAGCAAGCCGCGGATTGGCCAGGCCTGATATAGCGCCCCATAGTGGCCGAACT
The DNA here is from genome assembly GCF_054856515.1 of Filicampus tigris. NCBI lineage: Eukaryota > Metazoa > Chordata > Actinopteri > Syngnathiformes > Syngnathidae > Filicampus > Filicampus tigris. Next base: position 1,036,150 of record NC_141236.1, on the reverse strand, counting down.
CTGCAACTGCAGTTAAAATATGTGGCTGCCATAGAGGGACATCAATCGCTCAATCAACACAGCTGGAGCTTTATGCTGTGTTGCGCGGTATCAATGGCTCTAGCTGTTTGCGGGCCCAAAATAAGCTGGAGGCGCCGACCACACAATTTTGAACGCAGGAAAAACCCTGCAGAAGACTTAGATGGAAAAGGGTGATGCGCTGTGGTGACCACAAATGGGTCAAGCAAAAAGGAAAAGGTCTTTCAGCATTCATGTACAATTTCTTGTTGGAAAATTGTCACTCACCTATATTTTCCTGAACAGGGTGGAAAAATATCAGTACGGTGGACCGCTCCAGAAGCCATCCAGTTCCGTAAATTCACCTCTGCAAGTGATGTGTGGAGTTATGGTGTTGTCATGTGGGAGGTCATGTCCTTTGGAGAAAGGCCATACTGGGACATGTCTAATCAAGATGTGAGTAGTTATCTAAAAATTCTAACTGCTCAAAATGGGCATATTATGGAAATATACTTTTTATTCCTTTTCAAACAAATAGTTGGGTCTCTGGAGTGTCTCCTTCTAAGTCAATTGGCGATTGAAAATTGAATGTTCACATGTATTAAACTACTTTTTCTTTGAAGGGAGCAACTTAATAGTGTAGTGGACTTTGGGGGGTGGTCGCCATGGAGACGGCAGTAAATGATTGGGATGGGCTGCATCTGTGTCCGGGTGTGAGCGCTCGCAGCTGTAGGTGATCGGGGTGGTAGCCTATAAGAGCGGGGCAGAAGATTGAGGGAGAGAGTTCGGGGAGTCGTGCAGACAACAGCGGAGAGGCGAGCATGCAGCACCAGGTCCACAGGACGACAGCCGTGCTCGCAGCGAGGCAGCTCGGGTAAACCAGACTATGGCCGTGCACTCACAGTGGGGAGTGGGTCGAAGATAGGGTATCGTAGGTCCAGTGCTTCCAGTGTTAGGGGCCCATGCAGTGGGCGAGCGATAGCTAGGGCTTGGTAGTTAGGAGTGCCGGCTGACGGACCCGCCTGCCTATCAGGCCAAAAAGGAAACAAGAACCACAAGAAGGAAGGAGATACTGTATATATTGGGGTTTCACACGTGTGCATGCGTGTCTGTGTGCATGTGTAGGTAAAACAAAAAGAATAACCAAATACAGATTTGTAAGTGAAAGCAAAACATGTGGTGAGTGTTGACCTTCTACACAAGCCTCGCAAAATTGTTAAGTGCACCCCTGACTATGAGAACACCGGCATTGTCTGATCTTGGAAAGGGCTGTTACTGCCCTCCTGTGGCCACAAATATTCTCAACCCTACTGAGTTACCTGTTTACACTAATGTAGAGGATGCTTACAAATCTGTCCCCCTCCTCCACCGAGGACGGTCTGGCCACATTCCATTGTTCCTTCTCTCAAAATACAAACCACTCATCAGACACGTGGAACTCACTGTGAGTATTACAATTATGGCCAGAGGGGGCATACTGTGCACTGCAGCACAGGTACTTGAGTTTGTTTGGACTCCCATACGGACAGACTATGCATCCTCTGTCCTGGACTTTATCAAGATTAAAATCAATGTTGTCATCACCCTCAAAAGGATGACCAGATTCTTTCATTTCAAGCCTTTGCTGAAAAGAAAAGTTTGGCTTGCTGGAAACACATGATACTTGCTTTCAGATTTTGTGATGGTCAGTCCAACATCTTATCAAGGGCTGACCTGTAAAGTGGCATCAGGAAGGCCAAGCACAGCACAACAAATTTTGGATTGAGGAGCATGTTGCAAAAACAACTCCGACCCCCAGCACATATGGCAAGGCATCCAGGCCATCACAGACTATGAACCCCTACCTCCACGACCAGGGACGTCTTCACCCTTGATGAGCTTGATAGCTTCTATGCTCAATTCAACAGAGACAATTCGGAGGTGGCCATCTAGGTTGTGATCACTAATGACCAACAGCTGTCGTATTGTTTATAAGAATAAGAAGGCCTTTATTGATCCCACAGTGGGGAAATTTTATTTATTTATTAACTGGGGCTTTATTCCATCCCATTTAAGTAGCAAAAATTTGCTATTATTCTCTGTTATGAATAGCAGCGAAGGGGTTTGCCTCAAGACGTTAGCTTTGCGCTAATGTTGGACTCATCCGCTAGCTATCTTGTATTAGCTAGCTAGCTTACTCAGGAATTCAACACCTAAGCGTCTTGCAGATTAGTATTATTTAACTTTTTTGTTTTACGGCCTATATAAATTAATCTCTTATCACTACGAAAAGTGAATAAAGTTAGCACTCACAAAGTGATTGCTGCACACAGCCCAAACTCTGCATTGGCCATGGAGGTCTACATGGGAGACGTTTTTACCAAAATTGTACTTTTGATAATAACATTTATAACACAACAAAGTCCACTTTGCTTGCCATGTTTTAGACATTTTCACATCTCCTTGGCCTGGTGCATAATTATCTTCGGAATCCAAAAGAAACATTGATCTTTTTCTCTCTTGGCATTGTTATAAAGTGACGGCGCAAGAGTCCACCATTTTAAGAGCAACTAAGAAGCGTGTTACGCGTGTCTCCCTTGAAAAACGGTGTCATTCCGTATTTAGTAACGTAGGTACGCATCCCGTATTGAGTTGTAAAGGGACGCACTTTGTCCCGTAATATCGTCAGGGTAAAAAATTATCTGTAAAATGTCGATGGAATGAATGAACAACAGTTCCTTTATATGACAACGATCCGGTAACGATCCTAGGCCCTACCCTGCTCTGTGACCAATGAGCTGGCAGCACATTTGTGCATATCAGGATACAGAATCCGCTTATCTTATTGGTCGAGGTAATGTCGCTTGCCAAAGTAGATAGCGGAAGTCAACAAAACAGCATGACAAATTTGTTGTCCATCAGGCAACGCCAGAGGTAGATATGGTATCTAAAGAATTATTTGTTTTTTAACCCTCCGATCAAGGTTAATATGGGAATGTGCAATGAATGTCAGCATTGTATGGATAAATTTGGGTTGGAATAAACAAGTACGATTGATTGACAAGTACGTTAAAGAGAATGATAATACATAAAAGTATTAAATATAATGAATAATAGATAAAGAATACACACACAGACATACATTTATTACAAGTTCAAACAGGTATGCATAATTTTTACTGTATAGGCAGTCGATATACTACACTTTAATTATAAACATAGTAAAAAAAATGTTTAAAAAATTGTTTACATCATTTTTGTCTTTTATGAAGAGTAAGTGGACAAATATGTGAAAACGTTCTGCTGAACTGGTTAAAGGTGAGCTCATTTTGAGCCTCAACTATGACATGTCTTGCTCAGCGTTTTATTCTGCAGTAGTCAAGGGCGTTTCTGCCAACAAACACATTTTTCCTGCACTCTGCAACATCTAATGAAACTCACCTTAATTTTCCCTATATCAATATTTTAAAAGTTAGCATTGATCGTTGGGACTGTTTTTAGCCTTTGAACCATTTTCTTCCCACCATGTGTTGTAATGTAATGTTTTTTTTAACTAACTGGCCGACTGGTTAACACGTCTGCCACACAGTTCAAAGGTTGTCTGTCCATTCCCAAGCTCCGGCTTTCCTATGTGGAGTTTGCATGTTCTCTCCGTGCCGGAGTGGGTTTCTTCCTACATTTACAAAAACATGCATCTTAATCAATTAAGATCAAAGATTAATTTAAGACTCTTAATTATGGGTGTCACACTAAAGGTCAAGGTGTCAGATCCGGCCCTCGATATCATTTTAAGTGGCCCGCAAAGGCAAATAATGTGTATTGCAAATTTTCTTCACTTTTAACAACACTGACATAATGCAGTTATCGCAAGCAGTTTTTGGTTTCCAATCCCTTCTCCAAAATAAATTGAAAAATAGTTGAACAAACAAATATTTACGGGCTTCTGATTTCGAGACTAGTTATCCCTCAATTTGTTGTGTACGTGAGATAATATAAGGCCATCATACATTTATATGGGTTCAGAGTCATTACGGCCGTCCAAGGGACACCAAAACTATGGCATGGCCCGTGACAAAAATGAGTGGGACATCCCTGCCCTAAATTGTCCATAGGTGTGAGTGTGATAGTTTTTCTTTGTCTATATAGCTAGGTTCACACCGCAGGCAAATGCGACCCAGATCTGATTTTTTTTGCCCGTATGCGACCTGTATCTGATTTTTATGACAGTCCGAACGGCTCAATTCCGATTTTTTCAAATGCGAACTGGGTCGCTTTTATATGTGGTCCTAGATTGGATATGTATCCGATCTTTTCCAGTGCGACCGTGGTCTGAACAGCCAGGTCGCATATATCCGACATTGACATCATCCGGAGCCTAAAATGTGCTCCGCGCAGGCAGAGGGAAACTGCTGGAAGCAGGGGATTGAATCCACAAAGTTGTTTTGAGTAACACTATTGACTTTATATTTTACTTTAATTTAATCCACCTTGAAACATTAAGCATAAAGTGGACATTTATGGCGATCATAGTAATTCAGCCACGGCTCAGATAGATTCATTTTTTACGCACGGTTAAGTAGGAGTGTGACAAAATCTCGATATGGTGATAAATCACGACGTTTTGTCTTTCGATCGACTATCGATATGCCTCCACCAAGTATCAATATTTTAAATTAATATACGGCCGCTGTAAAGACTCCTTTATTGTTCATTGTTTATTGGGCAATTACTTGGCAGTCCACTAGGGGCGCGCCGCAGAGGAGCAGCGGGGAAGCGGGCGGAAGTCGTCAGGCGAAGAAGACAAACAAACAATGGGAGAGAACATGGATTTAGCGAGCGAAAGACTTAAGTTAAAAGATGCGCCGGCATCATACAAAATGTGTGGCTGCATTTCGGACTTTGCAGTAGTACGGCTGGAACTAAGATGGCGAAGGAATTTTGTATATGCAAGAACTGTCTCACAAAAAAATAAGGTGCACTTGAAACACGCCGAATATGCACAGACACTTACAGCGGCACCACACAGCACCAGTCGCCATCCAAAAAGTCACCCAAAGACTGTTAGATTTGCATCCTGGCCAGACCAGTGTGGGTTCTCTACTGCAAACAAAACTCCATTTTAATTCTCCCGGGACAAAGTCGATCACGCACAGCATCTGTGTGTATATTTGCAAGGATCTCCGCCCATATAGTGTAGTTGAGAATGGTGGTTTTCGCTAAATGATACGCACTCTCGAGCCACACTACGAAATAAAGTCAAAAACGTTTCACTTACAAAACAATTACAACTTTGTAGGAAGAGACCAGGCTTCAGGTATTGAATGCACTCGAGTCGTAAGAACGAGTGGGTGTTACCTGCGATGGATGGACATCACGGGACACACTCTCTTTTACTGCCACCACCGCGCATTTTATCAGTGATTGGGAACTCAAATCAGACGTTCTTGAAACCCGGGAATTTGCATGAAATCCACAGTGATATGCACATTGCAATAGTTTGTTGGATTTAACATTGCGTATATTAAAGTTATTCTTTGATTTTCTTGTTTTCCCTTTAAATCTGCAGGTAGAGGCTATGCAGTAGATTTGCATTTTACAGCAATATTACATAACAATTGTCACTGTTTATAAATACAACAGAATGGAAATGTTCCTGACATGTTGCACTACAATAGTGTCTAACTGATTCACTACCAGACTTTTTCAGACCTACTGTCAAATGACATATAAATACGTCATTGGGATGGAATGAGTTAAGACACTCATTTTTTTGGCAGAACTGTTGCAATAATAAACTGTGTCTGTAAGGAAGACATGTATTTGTTTATAAAAAATTGCACTTGAATTTAATTTCAGTTTCAGTAATGGTACAAAAAAATAGTTTTTTTCTTTGAAAAACATACATTTTGAATTGTAGTATCATATATTGTCGTGGATTGATTTCCTGACCAATATATTGATAATCGCTGTATCGGCATATCTTGAGATAATCGTTATCGTGAGCCTTGTATCGCAAATCGTATCGTAAGGTACCCCAGAGGTTCTCACCCCTACGGTTAAGACGTGACTTCATTGTGAGTGATGTCTCCATGAAATGAGATATTAAAGCCTCACCTCATAATTTCCCCCAAATACTGTATTTATTTCTACCTTCTACCTAATCGCTTGACTGTATAAATACCCCGACACGCCGGACCACATTTACTTCCGCAAACACAATGTCGGGTCTGACGTCGTCTCTTCTTCTGCGCATGCGGGCCGCTTTGACGGTATGTGCAGCATACAGCAGACAAGACCAAGGTTGCATTTTTAATGTAATATGAACGCTTACACAAAAAAATCAGATTTTTTTCAAAAAATCTGAATTGAGCATTAAGACCTGCGGTGTGAACCTAGCCTATGTTCCCTGCAAATGACTGGTGACCAGTTCAGGCTGTACGCTGCCTCTCTCCTGAAGTCAGCTGAGATAGACTCCAGCACACTTATTTCCTAATTTGTTTTTGTTTTGTTTTGTTTTTTAACTTTTGTTTATCTAGGTAAGGTAATTGAGAACAGATTCTCATTTGCAGTGCCAACCTGGAGTAAAACAAATACAAAGCAGTTGAGAGAATTGGTGGACTATTTAACAATATCAAACTGTATGTTTGTATTTGAAAATGCTTTTGTTTTACTCTGTTGTAACAGAAGCTAGATACTCAAGCCGGTTTTCAATCTCCAGGTCATGAAAGCTCTAGAGGAGAGCTACCGTCTTCCAGCTCCTATGGATTGTTCACCGGGCCTGCATCAGCTTATGTTGGATTGTTGGAAGAAAGACAGAGGAGAACGTCCCAAATTTGATCAGATAATCAGCATTCTTGACAAGATGATTCGGAACCCCAACACACTAAAAACACCAATTGGAACCTGTACAAGGTGAGGAACATCAAACATGAACACCACATTTCTTTACATCATCAATCAATTAACTTTAAACTTTAAAATCATAGCAAGGCTTGATGAAACTAAGATACAGTCTCACAATTTGAAGTATATAGCAGTGTTTAGTGAGGGGTCGGCAACCACAATACTCAAAGAGCAACTTGGTCCCACTTGCCAATTAAAAAAAAAAAAAAGGCACCAGGAGACACATAAACCCTTTTGACATCTAAAATGAAGGTAACATGGCATACAGTACACACTGCATTTTTTTACTTGTCAATCAGTGAACTGCTACTTCAGTGGAGATATTCTTATCAGGTAAGTGTGGCTGTACTCAGGGGATGTTGGCCAGGACACCACTTAAGGCCAGACTCAAAGTGTGAATGGCAATGAAGTCACTGAGACAAATGTCTGTACGTGCTTGACCTGCTTTTACTTCAAATTTTAAATACTGTGTGTGCGTGCGTATGCGTGTGTTCATGGGTGTTTGTGTGTGGTTTTCCATGCGAAACAATAACCAAAATGTGTGTTAATAAATCAACACAATCTTTAGTCAACAAATTTGCGACATCTCATCTGTTGGAACTTGGGCACCTGCTACTGTCGAGGTGTCTACCAACCTCAAGTGATGCAGCACTATTTGTGCATCTTTTTCCCTCTGACTTTCTCCGTGCATACCCGTGTGTGTGATCTGTATGGCCAGAAACTGAATCTGAATAAGTATTATAATAAATAAATCTGAATTTGAATTAGTAAAATTGAATAATTGCATAAAACCTGAATTTGAATTGCATACATTGGGAAGCATGTGGGCTGTTCGTAATGGTATAATAGACGCGTAAATCCACCAAAAATACAAATTAAAAAATAATTTTAAAAAAGTCAACCTCTATTTTTGCGGAAATTCAGGTTATTTTTTTTTCCCAACCGCTGCCATGCTTGTGTGCTGCAGCCATCCACAAACTCAATGTGCATGATGTTTGGCGCAAGCGTGTAATGTGGGACTGCCACAAACTATTATTTTGCCAGTCGACAAATCACCAACAGTAGTCGCTATTGGTCGACTAATCGGATCATATATAAATCGTGGCATAATTGCACCAGCAAACAGCTCCTCATATATGATCATCGGTAGTTTACAGCTAGAATTCTTTAAAGTATGTCCAAATTATTTATAAAAATAAATGTGTAATTTATAAGTAAGATGATTAACATGATAGTACATTCAACTTGTATTATGTATCATGCTATTTTAAGCTTTCCACAGTTAACTATATTCTTATATTTCTTATGAAATATGAGTTGTTTTGGTGGCTCTTTTTCTAACCCATGATGTCATCCCAAAGCCAGCAGGGCGCACCGCCCACCAAACAGTAAATAGTAAAAAGACGATGGAAGAACGTATTATGGAGCCTTACGTTCTCAATCCAGAGTCCGACCATGAATTTGAAGTACACGAAGCACCACAGAGACCTCGAAGAGGAGGTTTCTGACTGGTTAATAAGATTAAATTAATGGCGTTTGGTGTTTAATTTAATTTGCCCCCAAAAATAAACTTCCACTTCTGGCGAATACTGTCATCTTTTGAAAGACCGAACAAGCATCTAAAATTCTGACAGCCAAACATACATTTTTGCCTTTTGCACATTTTATAAACTAAAACTTTGCAACTGTTAAAAATCCCTCCCCAACTCCGGTGCAAAAATATATGCGATTTACCGACCACTGCTGGCTTCAGGAGAAAGTGGCCATGTGCTTAGTCAGCAGGGACGGTACGGGGCATTGTAACATAACAATGTCAGGACCCGGTTATTTTCTTCGGTCGGGCGGGGCTGGTGCATAGAGAGGAGGAAAGAGCAGGAATGCTTGAAGATGGATGAATGGAGGAATACACCACTTTGGGGGTGTTTTTGGTGAGGAAAAGGCATTTTCACATGGCTAAATGCTCAAAAAAAGCAGATACAGCATGATAAATCTTGTTGCAGCTTGTACCAACATTCTTGACATGTTTTTGAATGATGGAGTAATTAAAATTGAAGGCGACACTATGGCCTTTATTTTTTTCATGTTTAGTGCATTTAAAAAGCAAGGCCCAGGGGGTGGATGAGATCCATCCAGACTACGCAAAGGCTCTGGATGTTGTGGGGTGTCCTGGTTGACGCGCCTCTGCAACATCGCAAGGACATTGAGGACAGTGCCTCTGGATTAGCAGATCGGGGTGGGGGTTAAACTTTTTAAGAAGGGAGACCGGAGGGTATGTTCAAGCTATAGGGGGAATAACACTCCTCAGCCTCCCTGTTAAGGTCTATTCAGGGGTGCTGGAGAGGAGGGTCCATCAGAAAGTTGAATCTCAGGTGCAGGAGGAGCAGTGTGCTTTTCGTCTTGGCCGTTGAACAGTGGACCAGCTGTACACCCTCGGCAGGGTACTCGAGGGTGCATGGGAGTTTGCTCAACCAGTCTACATGAGCTTTGTGGACTTGAAGAAGGCGTTTGACCGTGTACCCCTGGGGATCTTGAGGAGGGTGATCCGGGAGTATAAGACGCCCTCGTACGGGCAGTTTGATCCCTGTACGACCAGTGTCAGAGTTTGGTCTGCAGTAAGACGGATTCGTTTCCAGTGAGGGTTGGACTCTGCCAAGGCTGCCTTTTGTCACCGATTCTGTTCATAACCTTTATGGACAGAACTTCTAAGCGCAGCAGAGGCATTGAGGATGTCCGTTTTGGTGGTCTCAGTATTTCATCTCTGCTTTATGCAGATGATATGGTACTGTTGCCTTTTTCAAGCCGCGATCTTTAACTCTCACTGCACTGCGGTTCACAGCCAAGTGTGAAGCTGTTGGGATGAAAATCAGCACCTCCAAATCTGAGATCATAGCCCTCCATCGGAAAAGGGTGGAGTGCCCTCCTCAGGTCGGGGATGAGATTCTGCCCCAAGCGGAGGAGTTCAAGTACCATGAGGTCTTGTTCACAAGTGAGGGGAGGATGGAGCAGGACAACGACAGGCAGATCGATGCAGTGTCTGCTGTGGTGCTGACTCTGTATCAGTCCGTCATGGTGAAGAGGGAGCTGAGACGGAAGGCGAAGCTCCTGATTTACCAGTCGATTTACCGGTAGATCTTTGTTCCTACCCTCACCTATGGTTACGAGCTCTGGGTCGTGACCAAAAGAATAAGATCCCAGATAAAAGCGGCCAAAATGAGTTTCCTCCGCAGCTCTCCCTTAGAGATAAGGTGAGAAGCTCGGTCATTCGGGAGGAGCTCAGTGAGAACGCAGCCTTTGTGAAACACACTTTTCTAAATAAATAAACAGTTAGTCAGTACTTTGATTCTAGTGTATTATTTTGCACAGAAGTTTATTTTCACAGCCCATTACCTTTATGTGCTCATCCCACAGACCATTTAGACTTATGGAATTGTATGTTTTTATCTGAATGTGACGAGTCAGATGCAAAACTTCAACGCGCATCACCACCCAATAGTTTGACATTACCTAAGGGAATTACAATTAATTAGCTAAGAACAGGCGGCACGCTGGCCGACTGGTTAGCACGTCCGCCTCACAGTTCAGAGGTCGTGGGTTCGATCCCGGCTCCGGCCTCCCTGTGTGGAGTTTGCATGTTCTCCCCGTGCCTGCGTGGGCACTCCGGTTTCCTCCCACATTCCAAAAACATGCATGGTAAGTTGATTGGATACTCTAAATTGCCCCTAGGTGTGATTGTGAGTGCGGATGTTTGTCTCTGTGTGCCCTGCGATTGGCTGGCAACCAGTTCAGGGTGTCCCCCGCCTACTACCCAAAGACAGCTGGGATAGGCTCCAGCACGCCCCGCGACCCTTGTGAGGAGAAGCGGTACAGATAATGGATGGATGGATGGATAGCTAAGAACACATTGAGCTTGCTTATGCTGCATGAAAAAATGGACTTCTTCCATTAGATAATACAAATGTCATTTCTATAGACTGATATGGCAATTATATCGATATCGCTGTAATCAAACTCCATATCACATATCACACGTTTTCCCAATATCGTGAAGCCCTAGTCACCAGCCAATCGCAGTGGGGCATTAGTGGGGCTGCATAGAATGTATTATTGTCAAGGTTTTTTTTACTTGACTTCCTTTTTAACCTCGAGGTGGTGAGCTGTCATGCTACGCCTGTCAGGCCTGCGAGAGAGAGGGTGAGAGGAGCTTGTGTGGGCTATTATCAGGGTTGGAATGGTCACATGATGCAACTACCAGATTGCTGGGGAAGCTCCACAAGGAAAACATTAGGATTCGGGAAATACAGTGTCTACATGAATAAGTAGCTACATCCTGCATGTATTTGCATGAATGACATACAAAACTTCTCAAGATAAATGCTGCTTATATTCTGGAATTAATTCATAAAAATCAAAGACAAGGGAACCTCAATTTGCATCAATTTTGTCACAATGTGTTTACAATTGAAGCAGCAAAACTGTGCGATGACTGTTGTGATTGCCATCATGACACAAGCAAACTTGATCTCTGTACTACAAAATTAACAATTGATTTTACTACTAACTGACTACTAACTGATGTGTTGTCGTGTCTTCCAGGGATGTCACGAGTTTGGGTATTACACTGGTGGACCATCAAAAAAGGTTGATGAGCAGCATTCAGACAATGAGATCTCAGATGTTACATCTACACAATACAGATGTTCCGGTCTGATGGCAGCAACTACAGGACCTTCATTAAAAGTCTGAAATGGAACCTTTTTTGACTGAATAAATGGACATCTGATATCAGACTCTTGGAGCTGCGCCCGGAGTGGAAAAACAAACAAACAATAAAAAGGATAGTAGACACCAAGTAGAAGACGAAATGCGAAAACCAACACTAGCAATCTCTTTTATTTTCTTATTTTTTCAAATGAGCTAATGAACACATATCAAATGCATTGAAGATAATGTTTTTAATTGAATGACTGAGACACCTGCACACTAGACAGCGACACGTCATACCCATCCCATCCCACTCCCACAGAGTCCCGGCCCGCTCCTGGTGAAAACAACTCACTCCCATCCTGCTCCTGTTCAAAATGACTCACACTCCCGTACCACTCCCATTTTGGAGGTCATTCAAAATGGCTGCGCATCTGTCCGAGGTTTCTTTTTTCGACTGGATAATCCCGCTCATGTGAACCTCTTATCGTTAACCTCTACTGCACCCTATGGCAAAGTTTTGTTCTTTCAAATAACTAAAGGTTAAGTGTATACTTGGAGGGGTTTTTCCCCTCATTTCTTTGACATGCCATAGTGCATAAACAACTTACTACATGCTTCCTTCTACTTAGACTTGGAAACAGGGTATACTCAGTATTGTTATATATGGAGGAAAACCTCCAAAAGGTGCATTTTCTATTGACACATTCGGAGACTGTCATGTACAGCTGAAATACTGTACATTGTTTTTGGTTAAGACACATTTTCAATTTGAATCTTTGTGAAAGTGTGCAACACTGATATTTTTCTAGATAGAACTCCTTGACTCTTTGTCAAAGTAGCAATACTATAAGAATTTATCACAACGATTTCTTTAAACCTTCTGCCACCTCGCACCCCAATACCTTGTTTTACCCTAATTTTGCCTAAATGTTGCACAGTTCTGTGTGGGTATTTCAGCTGCAAAGATCGTACAATGTACATATCTTAAAGATCAAGAACGGTGGACGTATTTCTGCCTTAAAAAGCTGTTTGGCATGTGACCACTATTTAGACATACCGTTAAAAATGCTTTCTGTGTGATTCAGTTTTTAGGGTGTGTTGGCTTGTTTTGTTTTCTTTGTAGTATGTCATAGCTCAAACTTGCACTGCAAGAACACAGGTTAAAGTTTCAAGTGCTAAAGTGCAAAGAAGGGATGAACTAAACAAAGCAATAATTACCAGGTTTGAAAAAAAAGGAGATTTCTATGGTGCTACTTGTATGTGCTGAAAGGAGAAGGCCCTTGTGAAAAGTACCATTCAGTCACTACAAAGTTTATATTTGTATCCACCTAACTTGCTGCCTGATAATCAATATAGGGTTGTGGTATTAAAATTGCTTGACTTAGAATGTTTGCTAAATGGCCAGACATGGATTTTATTGTTGAAGATCTGCAGTGTTTTTCACTGCGAATGATGTGAAATGTGTTTAATTTACTCCATGTGACTTTGTATGAATATCAGAAAACAGAAGCTTTGTAGCATGCCGTAAAACTAATTTCAATCACCTCAAACCTCAAAAATATTTCCAGTTGAGTGTTTACAAAGTCTAATCTCAGAAAGATAAGGAAAAGCCAGTTATTGCATTAAGTTTGTGTGTCTTTTCAAAGAAACATATTTAGAATGACTTAACCAAGGTATGAATCAAAGGAGGTCACAGGCACCCCCGGCTTTCATTTGTTGTGGCATTCCTGCTCTCATATTTGAAAAATCCGCCAAGTGGTGATGAATTCCAAAGGCAGGGAAATGAACCAGATCAATGGAGCTGTTTGCTTCATTTACTAAATTTGGATTCTCTGGATTTCATAGCAAATTGGACTTGGAATTTTAAATAGACAAGAAAAATAATACAGAAATCATTCTACTCATCCCGGTAAACTAATTAGTTTAAGTCTTCAAATAACCTAACCGGAATGTTGTTTGACTCTGAAGCAAAGCCCACATAAACACAGGGAGAACATTCACTTCACTCAAATACTCATTTGACAAGGCCAAAACTAGAAAATAAAATAGGAATAAATACGAAGGCTGGAAGTAAAGTTTCCCATTGTAGTTTGTAAGGAAAATTTAGCATTTTGCGCCTCATCACAACACACTGAATAGGCTCGTTGCACCAGCTAGTTAGTAGAGCTTCGGCTCTCTATTCATGCGGCGACGTTGTGGGGTTGCTGTTCTTACTAAGCCACAAACAGCATGGTGAAATAAAAACAATGTAGGACAATATCATTGCATTCTGTGAGCACTGAGCCAAAAAGGAGCAGGCGTGGAGTAATGGGGTATGAGGAAATTGGGGTATCTGGTGAGTGTATGGTTTACAGCTGTTGAACTGTCAACCACGATAGACTTTATCAGTAAGATTGACTAGCGATTTTTTTTTTCTGTCGGAGCAGAAGGAGTCCTCTCTTCCCCGCTCAAAGCCGGTCCGGTCTGAACCTGACAATAACCATCACCTCCGTACAAAAGCTACAAACCATGCTAATTTTTAAGATAACCTAAGATTGACACCGGAATTAAGTGCTTGGGTGATTGAGCACTTTTCACAGACGATAAAGCAGACCGTATCTAACTTTGCACAGCAAAATAGCAGGCAAATTAATAAATGTCTGGACTGTGGAGAGAAAATCTACTCGCTAAACTGAATCAGAAACCAGAAATGAATTACTGCCCTTTGTCAGCAAGGAGGAGTGGCCTCTAAGGTTAATAGTATATCAGTATTAAGATTTATAACATCAGTAATGTTAGTTGCAGAGCTGGGCACTTGACCCTTTTTTGCCGGTCCTGGCCGCGACCCTCCACCCTTGACCTGGGTACCCTTCCGGCTGCGACCCCCCGGCCATATTCATAAACGTTGTCGGCCCCCGCCCCGTTCCGCCTCCCGACCATAAAAAAAAAAAAAAGCCTCCGTGGGAGGGATGCTAACGTCAGATGCTTTTTAAGATCATTAGCTGGCTAATTTACAATTCGAACCCGCTGTGGACACGCTTCAAATGCGCCACCCAACTGCGTGTGCTCACTTGCATTGCGAGCCCCGGGATTGGATTTATCGTATTGTATAATTTGGGTCCAACGGAGGGCCAGAAGTCGCAGTCAACAAGTTACTTATTTATTTTCCACACTTCCCCTCCTTCACCTTCAAAATAAAAGCGTGCCAGCAAACCACTATACACAGCAGGTTCGCTATGGTGCATTTCACCAATTCACGCCATGCTTGAGTGCTGCGCGTAGCTTGACTATACTCGCGGACACAAATTGTTTTGAAACAGTTTCGTTCCAAGTTGGGGGGGCGTTGCTTCAAAAAGACAGCGACAACAATGGATAATGTGCCTGCTACAACCATAAAGGGACCGAGATGACTAGACTATGCATTAAATTTATTGCGAAAACGATCTGGAAGGAGGCTGCTAAGGGGGAACGTGGGTGATTTGCTTCCTGACATGACACCCACGCCGCTGCGAAAGTAGTTTGCTTTGCAGCAGCAGCAATAAGCTGCGTGGTGCATCCTTCTCCGGTTGGTAAACTGTATGTCATCGCAACATGTGACGTAATGGACCGATCAGCGCAGCAACAATGCCTGATGTGTGCGTGGCATGTGTTGCAGACCTGTTGCCAAAGCACAATGCGAATCAATGCGGCAGTTGTCTCTGTAAGAAGAGACGTGAGACAGCAACGTGCGTTCAAGCGTGTTTGTATTTCCTTATCGTCACACTGATATCTGCAGTGTTGCTGCTTAATTTCAGTTCGATACATAGTACATTATAGAAAAAAAGATGCAATACCTCAATTTTGACAAACCTCTATTGGAATGGTTCTTCTCAATGCATTGATTTCTACTGGCTCTTTGATTCTCAGGGTAGAATGCCTCTGTCAATTATTCCCTGTGCCGCAGAAACAGATTTTTGAGCCTAATTGAGATTATGGCCAGGGTGCAATCACTTCAACGTCCTTATTGTTTTTAACCTTCCTCAAACGGAACGTCTTATTATCTTATTTCTTGTGCACTATGAACTTGAGGGTTCTTAAACATGCATAGAGGTTTGTTTATCTCAGCTAAAATCTAAATAAACACATGAAAAAAATACTTATCTTCTTCAATTGTAATGATTGAATAACAAATTACATAAATACAAATTTTAAAAAATGTTGACTCTGTGGTTCAACACTGGAAGTAGTGTCACTGCTTTGGTGAGGTTGTGTATTCCAAAGAGTGCAGCATCGTTGGCACTATTGTTTGTTCTAATTGTAAAACTGGTACATCTTATTTATATTGTTTTTTTTTGTTTGTTTTGTTTTTACACATGTTATTCAATAGAGAACTGAATACAGTGAAAATTCACTACATTTTTGTATGTTGCAGATTGAGAACTGTCATACACAAGATTTCAGTTGTACATAAGTTGTCATTTAGGGCCAAAGATGATAGTATGATAGGATTTCACCTTTATTAGGGATGTTATATTAAATGTTGCCTTTTAAATGTGTACAGTCATGAAAATTATGATGGACTATTTATTTTTCAGTGAACACAATCCGAATGTTCAAACATTGTTTAGCCTCATCTGCAAACACGTCAAGTCCATTAATTCGATTTTTTTTCTATAGACTAATTTCTTGTTACATAAAGGTTCCTTTTTGCTTTGTAACCTTTGTACATATATTTTTGGAAATACAATGCAATCTCAAAATTTTGTGTGTCTCCTGAGTTTTTTTATTTGCTTATTTAAATTGTCACTCTGCTGTATACAGTATATTGTCTTGCATGCATTACAGCACACAGGCAACTTATAAAAACAAACATGCAGGCTAAGTCAAGTCAAATTATTTCTTATTCACAAAAAAAGTCTCAAAGGTTGACACATATCAACATCCCCTAATCTTAACCCCCAGGAGTGGAAGGAAAAACTCAAAATAAAACAGAAGGGGCCACAGATGGGAGAATTCCCACTTCCAGGGTGACCATGCGGCAATGGACACCAAGTGGGCAACATTTAACACAATATGGTGCCATACATCAGTCGGTGCAGATCTTGTCAATCAATCGGAGGAGAATCCGTAAAGTGACATCCAATTGGGTTCATTTGGGTTATCGTCACCTACCCCCCTCTCCATGACGGTGAAGGACAAACAGAAGAAGCAGCAGTCAAAGAGGCCAACATGCAGTCCAACTAATTCCAAGATTATACAAATAAGTCATAAATCGGGTTTTAAACATTTCAACTAAGGTAGTTGCTCTATTTTCCGTGGGTAGGCCATTACAGAGCACTGGAGCCCGACTTTTTTTGGCTCTCGGGATCACTAAAAGACAGGCGTGTTGTGAACAAAGAGTTAGAGGGTGCTAAGCCATGTAATGTTTTCCAAGCAGCAAAACCTTGAAATCACATCTCGAGACAAGATACACATTAAAAATACAGAGCTACATCGAACCCATCATTTTTCGAGTTATGACCTGTTGCTTAGTCCATTTTTGGCTTTGTCTTATCTGATTCACGGGCAAGTGTCTAATGCGCCATCACTTTAGTAAAATGCAAAAACACGTCACCAATGAACTGTAAGCCAATTATTAAAAAGGACAGACAATCAATCATACAAATACAAAATCAATGCACAGTTAAGCAGCCAAGAGCAGATGCTAACTGTTGGGTAGAAAACTCCAATCTTATAAATCTATACTATTGGTCAGTCTCCAAGTGGGTCTGTTATTTATTCATGTATTTTTTGTACACTTATTGACCAATCCAAACGGTTGAAAACAAACATGCCATTTGGGAAATTTTCTGGAAAGTGATGGTTTTGGAGATGTGAGCATTTCGCCTGACGCAACGCAGTAAGGATGCAGTTTTCGGCTCATCGATGTGTAAATAGCCTGGCTAATGGTGAATTAAACTGAAAGGAAAACAACATCCATGACATACAGTAAAATGTGGCCACTATTCAAATTTTTGTCATATCAGTACACATTCCAGAGCGGGGCATAAGGTCAGCGAGGGGGGACACATAATGGGGCTCGTCGCACTGAAAAAAACACTGCAACGACAGACAGCGACGTTGACCATTAAAGTACCTTCTGCGCATGCGTGAGATGTAATATCCCTCCCTACCATCGGCAGCAGTAGTCACTATTCATCATGGTTAGAAAAAGCCACCCGCAACGTGGGGCGTAATATAAAAACATAAACAATGCATTCCGCTACATTTTTCGCTCACGATGAACTCCCACGCAAAGCAAACGAATGGCATCGGAAAAGGACCCAGCGCTCTCCCAGCTCCGTACCTACATCCGGGAGGGGTGGCTTGCAAGAGTCCCGGAGGAGCTAGTGCCTTTTCACCGGGTCCGAGACGAACTGACCTGCTGGAACGGCGCCTGTGTGGCCCAGGGACTACGCATGATTATTCCCAGTGACCTCAGGGTTCGTGTCCTGGCCATGGGACATGAAGGCCACCTGGGGTTCGTTAAAGTGAAGTGCCCCTGCAGGGACCTAGTGTGGTAGCCAGGCATAGACCGTGATATAGAAACAATGGTGAAGGACTGTACGGCCTGCCTGGTTATTGGGAAGACTGGTCCACCACCCCTGCAGCCCTTGCAGTGGCCTGCCGCACCATGGGAGCACACTTCACGGTGTCCCACTCCACCAACGATTCCTCCTCGTGGCTTATGACCCCCACTCAAAGTGGCCAGAGGTGGTGGTCACAGGGTCTGTCACAACTCGTGTGGTCATAGACTTTCTCTCATCTCTGTTCTCTGGGTGGGGCCATCCGAACGCCATCACCACGTATAATGGCCCACAGTTCGTTTCAGCCGAGTTCGCCGCTTTCCTGGAGGAGAAAGGGATCAAGCACATCCACACGTCTTTCTACCACCCGGAGGAAAATGGAGGAGTTGAACATCTAAACCAGTTCTCGAAGAACGGGATCAGGGCCCATCTGGCCGATGGACTGCAGTTCTCAGCCGCGCTGCTCCACACACTCCACCAACGAGCAACACCACACTCAACTACTGGCAGCTCACCAGCACTCCTGATGATGGTCCTGGAGCTGCAGCTTCCTCTGACCCGGCTCCGGGCCCCAGCGGTCACTACAGCAGCAGCAGCACCCTGTCACAACACGAGAGTCACGCAGATGCAGCGTCGGATGAAGCAGCGATTCGACAAGAGACGGACGGTGAGGACTAGGGATGTGCGCGACTAGTCGTTTAACCGTTTAACCATCTACAATATATTAAACATTTAGTATTTTATTAGTCGGTTAAACGCTGCATCAAGTATCACACATCTTGTTCCTCACGCCTCTGCCTCTGTAAACAAGCTGAACACCAAGAGAGAGAATTGCTCACCCACCCCATGCCCATGGTGCTGACGAATGAGACCCTGCTGGACTGGGAGTCAGTACCATTACTCATTACATTATTCAAAATAAATGCCATGCATTGCATTGGCAAATGTATCAGAAATGTATTTCTCTTTCAATTGTTCACCTTTATTCAGTCAGTTGTTGTTACGGCGATAGAATTTAAATTAACAAACTGTCCTGAATGTTTGGGCTAAAATAGCCCCTAAATACACAAAGCATTTGCATTGTAAACTATGAATTCAATATGTATTAAATTTCAAGTTCTCTTGCTTATAGACTAGTCGACTAGTCGCAAATAAAAATTGAGACTAATCGACGGGCAAATTAGTTCAAATTCCCATCCCTAGTGAGGACACCTCCATTCACAGTGGGGGACTGGGTCCGGATTCGCCGCCCCAACCGGGACCGTAAACTGCTAACATTCTGGTATACACTGATGCAGGTCACCACCCAGCCAGGGCCGTCCACTTTCAGGCTGACTGACGGATCAAGGTGGCACGCCAGTCGGCTTCGGAAGGTGGCCCCGCCCCCCATCAGGGATCCAGGGTCCGAGAACACGGTGTCCACGTTTGAGGACTGTATTCTCGCAGATGAAGAGCTGCAGGGCCCAGCCGGACACCCACCTGTACCACTGGAGGCAGGGGCTCTTCCCTGTCCGGATGAAACCAGGGTACTTAAGAGACTATATTTTAGATTAATGGGTAAGGTTCGAGGTTGTTGCCGGTTGATAACATACCCCATGTGTTATGCTGGTAACCAGCATTGCTATCGCCCAGTTCGTTTAGGGTTGCAACCTTTACGTTATGCACTGTCTTTCATAATTTCTTTTGGGAAGGAGGGTAAATGTTATGTACAGGCATAAGTGAGGCCAGCCCTGAGAGGCATGGGTATTCAGGACCCCTTGGTGTGCCTGTGAGTTGTGATCTTAGCGATAGCTACAGATGCTCCAGTTGCTCTCAACGAGGCTTGCCCACCGAATTTTAACTTTTTATTTTCTACAAGGGATGGCAAAAGAGGAGGCGGGACTGCATCAATTTTTATTAATACTCTTTTATCAAAGGAGATCGTTTTTAGCAGCTATTTATCGTTTGAACACCATGCCTTTGTTTTTAGCAGTCCCCCTATTCTCTGCATTACCGTCTATAGACCTCCCCATCATTCCACTTCTTTTATTACAGAATTTTCAGAATTCTTATCCATTTTATATTCCAGTTATAACAGGATATTAATAACTGGCGATTTTAATATACACATGGACAACATCTCGGACCCACTATCCAGAGATTTTTCAAACCTTTTAAACTGCTTGGATTTTAAACAGCACGTCTTGCAGCCAACTCACAACAGAGGACACACCCTGGATTTGGTTATAACCTATGGCTTGTCTGCTGGTGTGTCCTCTGTTGTTGACTTGGCAGTGTCAGACCACTACTGTGTCTATTTTAACATCGCCAGTTTTAACCATCTAGCAGTCCCGGTCAGAACAGTGAAGAAACGCTACCTATCTTCTGAGGTGGCTGCAAATTTTATCGAGATCTTAAAAAACACTCCTGCTGACATTTTACCTGCACCCTGTGATCTTATTGTTGACAATTTTAACCTACATCTTAAATCATCATTAGATTCAGTAGCTCCACTTTTAATTAAAACAACAAAAACAAAGACTGTACCCCCGTGGAGAAACAATGCTATCAAAATATCAAAGAGAAAATGCAGGAGTGCAGAGAGGAGGTGGAGAAAAAGTAAACTTACAGTACACTATGAAATTTTATGCGAACAACTGAAATCTTACAATAAAACAGTAAAACTGGCAAGATCTTCCTATTTCTCAAACCTCATTACAGTCAATAAAAACAACCCCAGGGTTCTCTTCTCCACCTTTGAACTTTTAACTAGTTCTGATTTTAATAAGTCCCCACAGAGACCAACAGATGCTCTCTGTGAGGACTTTGCAGACCACTTCAGAAGTAAAATCGATGACATAAGATCCAGTCTTTTAGCCCGTCAAAACACAAGTTTTAATAAACCCGGACAATCATATTTACATGAGGAAACACTGGAAAGTTTTGCCCTGGTTGATGCAAGGACACTTGTTCGAGTTTTCTCCCAGGTAAACCCAACAACCTGCCTTTTGGATCCAATTCCCACATTTCTTTTTAAGACATTTTATGGATTTTTTGAAGAACAAATTTTAAATATAGTCAATTGCTCTCTTCAGACAGGCGTCTTCCCCGCTGCCTTTAAAACGGCGGTGGTGAAGCCCCTTCTGAAGAAGAGCGGTTCTGACCCGAGCGTTTTTAATAACTACAGACCCGTATCCAACTTACCGTTTTTAAGTAAGATTTTAGAAAAACTGGTTTTCATCCAGTTGAATCATTTTTTAAATACAAATAATATTTTGGAGAAATATCAATCTGGTTTTAGGATGAACCACAGTACGGAGACTGCTCTTTTAAGGATCTTAAATGATATTAGGTGCACTGCAGACGTGAGAAAACTCACAGTCTTGGTGCTACTGGATCTAAGCGCTGCTTTTGATACAGTAGATCACCAAATTTTATTAAATAGACTTAAAAATCTAGTGGGCATCTCTGGTACTGTTTTTGACTGGTTTTATTCCTATCTCACAGACCGATATTTCTTTGTAAGTATGGATACTTGTTCCTCTAAAACTCATGAAATTAAATGTGGGGTTCCTCAAGGTTCGATTTTAGGCCCCTTACTTTTTAATCTTTATATGCTTCCCCTCGGGGATGTCATCAGGGGACACATCAGCTTTCACAGCTATGCTGATGACACGCAGCTGTATATTGCCGTGTCTCCTGATGACACAGGACCCATTGATACCCTTTTAAATTGCATTTTAGATATCAAGTCATGGATGGCAGATAATTTCCTACAGCTCAATCAGGACAAGACTGAGGTTTTAGTTTTCGGTCCCGAAGGTCAGAGAGAGAAGCTTTTACCAAAACTACACATTTTTAATCCCTCACACTGTGTGAAGAACCTTGGCGTCATTTTTGACTCTGAGCTCAGTTTTATTCCTCATATTAAAAATGTAACCAAGATTGGTTTTTATCACCTTAAGAATATCGCCAGAGTCCGCCCGTTTCTCTCTCAGGCTAACACGGAAGTGCTGATGCATGCCTTTATTTCCTGTCGTTTAGATTACTGTAATGCCCTGCTCTCTGGCCTCCCGAAAAAGAGCATTTCACCACTGCAACTACTGCAGAATTCAGCCGCTCGGGTGCTGACGAGAACCAGAGGGCGGGAGCACATTACGCCAGTTTTGAAATTGCTGCATTGGCTCCCTGTGTGTTTCAGGATCGATTTTAAAGTACTTTTATTAGTTTATAAATGTGTTAATGGTCTTGGGCCATCTTATTTATCTGATTTGCTTTTATCATACCAGCCCTCGCGGATCCTGAGGTCCTCTGGCGCCGGCCTTTTATTTATTCCAAGGGTGAGGACCAAAATGCATGGCGAGGCTGCATTCAGCCATTTTGGTCCTCACCTTTGGAATAGCCTGCCAGAGGATGTCAGGTCTGCAGAGACTGTTGATATTTTTAAGAGGAAGCTCAAGACACACCTTTTTAGTTTGGCTTTCAACAACTTTTAAATAATTTATCTTTTCTTTTGATTGAAGATAATTCTATGTTTTGCTTTGAATGTTTTAAAGCACTTTGAGTTGCATTTTTATGTATGAAAAGTGCTATATAAATAAAATGTGATTGATTGATTGATAAATAAAACTTGCTCACCGTCACGTTTTCAGCCTGAGAGCTACTTCTGACATGACCGAGTCAAAATGATCTACCACCTACTAAAAATGCAAAACACATTATTTATAAATACAGTGGTACCTCTACTTATGAAATTCATTGGTTCTGGAAGAAATTTCTTAAGTAGAAAATTTTGGAAGTAGAGAATTGTGTTTTCCATGTAAATGGCCAAATCCGTTCCAAGCCCTCCAATATTCAGACATAAATGATTTATAAAACATAAAAATGCATCAAAACATGTAACAAATACAAACATGTTACAATTAGATTAGTGCACAACAAATGAGAGTTGTGCATAGTGTAAAAAACAAAGAATAAGTATAAAAATGATGGTCGTTTGCCTTTTGATTGCTGTCCTCGTCGCTTTGTTGTTCTCTCTCTCTCTTTGTAAAGAACTGATTTAATAACGTGGCGACTGTTGATTCATTACAGTCATATTCTTTGGCGAGATCAACCAAACGCATCCCTTTTTCATACCTTTCTATTGTCTCGCTTTGTTTGTATGGACAAAAAAAAAGATTTTCTGCTTTTTTCTTTTCCTCATTTCTAATTCACGTAAAACTATCGGAACACCTCATGGCCCGAGGGGCGAATGACGAGGACGCTGCATAGACATATCTATCACATATATATCTATCTACCTGTCTATCTACACACATAGACACATACGGTAGATGTCCCTCTTAGCCAATGGGATGCCAGGAAGATGCTAGGTAATAGCCAATGGCAGAGCAGCTATGAGTATGTTGCGTTCAGGAAACTCCAGGAAACTCCGGAGCTGCAAGTAGCAGCCCATACTATATATTTACCTTTCGTATCTTGAAATTTCTTTAGTAACAAGAGGCAATATTTTCCTGTTGAGGCGTTTCGTAACAATTTCATATGCAGAGACATTCGAAAGTAGAGGTACCACTGTATATTGAAAATTATTTTTATATGTACCGTATATGCTGGTGTACCTTGCATGACTGCATCAACCTATATAGCACAATACAACAAAAAATGTTTTGTAATTACCTTACTCTGATGACTCGCACTGAATGGAATCAGCCAGGGACGCATAGTCCGGACAGTAGCTGCTGATAGCCAGCCTCAAGCAGATTTGCAGCAACAACAATTCGCCCATTCGCTCCATTCGGCACGTATAAAACAAGTCAACTTTTTTGCACACTATGCTAATGCTAACAATATTGCTGTCTTGGTAAAGTTCAAGAACTTAAAAAAAAAAGCCGCCGAGTGAACAAGACGCCGATGCTGATTGACTGCCGCGAGGCGAAATGGCAAAAAAGTTGACTTGTTTTATACGCGCCGAATGGAGCGAACGGGTGGATGTTCGGTGCTTCGCTCCGTGTCCCACTGCGTCCCACCGCTTCAAACCGCGCCCGCCAGCACAAACTACATTGACTCCAATTCAAAGGCGCCGCCAGAAACGCTCCCAACGCAGGTGGTGTGAACGTAGCATGAACGTAGCAATACAGTAGTGAGGACGGATGATAGGCTGGCAATCTACCCACAATGCCTTTGCAATCGACCGGTCGGCGTTCGATCGCGATCGACGTAATGGGCACCCTTGTTCTGATGCATTTCATTGGCTACGAGACCGAGAATTGATTAAAAAAATGAAAATGATTAAAAAAAAGAAAATGATGTGTACGCTCTCCTGGCTCTATAGATTACAAAGATGCAACAGCGCTCCCGGCTCTAGTGGTGGGAAACGCGGTTATGCGCTCCCGGCCTAAATGGATTTCAATACTTTCCAAATGTTTAGCATCTAAAGTCTACACTGCACGAGTTAGCAGAGCACAGTAAGTCACCGGTCCAGAATCCTCCACCAAATTTATAAACAACTTCACATTCGGTATCGACGGTTCAATTGCCATTCCCTCCACCCAGGTTCGTAACCTTGGAGTCATCATGGACACCACTCTTTACTTCCTGCCCCATGCAAACCAGGTCACCAAGACTGCCTTCTTACAACTCCGTGACATTGCTCATCTCCGTCCCAACCTCTTTCACCCATGTGCTGAAAGACTTGTGCATTCTTTCACAGGGGCACAGCCAGAATGTGGCTAATAGGTGGGCCTGGTAAAATCAGGGTGGACTTGAATATTTCTCTCACTGAGCACAATCCTCCTATTCCGTCACATCGTATATTCAAATAAAATGAGAAAGTGAATAATATGAAGTTCAGAACTTCCTTAGACAACCATAATTATGCCATTCTTAATATTCAATAAAATAAAAAAACACAACAAAACACAAATAAAAAAATAATTTAATAATAATTTACTGAAAATTATTAAAGTATATATTTTTTTCATGAATCTCATTGGGTGGGCAGTCTGTTAATCTGGGTGGGCCTGTGCACACCCAGGCCGACCCGTGGCTCCGCCCCTGTTCTTTCATAACGTCATATCCACGACCCTACCGCCCGTCTCCTTGACCCCCCCCAAAATTGTAATTCTCCAGAGACCACATTACACTAGTCCTGCATGAACTTGACTGGCTGCCGGTCAGCCATAGAATAAACTTCAAAATCCTTATCTTCACCTACAAAGCGCTGAATAACCTCACTCTGACCTACATCAACTTCCTACAACGTCACATGCTCTCTTGTTGCCTCAGGTCCGGCAGTGCCAACCTTATGAAAATAGTAAAAAAAATACCAGACCAGCGGTAACCGGGCCTTCTCCGTCCCTCTGCCTACCCTCATCAAAGTTGCCTCTTCCTCTCCTCATTCAAATCCGCTCTTAAAACTCACATTTCAAGATAGCGTCCCCCGACTAACCTCAGCCCTCCCCAACCACACCCCTCCCTGTCTTGTGGCTCTTCTTGTTTTTCTCCTTACTGTCTTTACCAATTTCTCTATCTATTTTGTTCGTACAGTACAGTCATGTTGTGGTTTTCTTCAATGTAAATGATCACTTTCAGCTTAATGAGAGCACTATAAAAATGAAATGTCTTGTCATTATTATTGTCACTATTATTTGGAGGGCATTGCCTAGCAATGAATTTTTACAATAATGTGAACAAAATCTACATTTTTTCTTTGTCTTCTACTTCAATCATTCATTCAGGTGGCTCATTTTTAACCACTGCTTTGTTTTATAGTGAAACTAATGACATTTGTCCCCTTTGTTATTTTAGTAGGTTATTTTTCATATGATGTGGTGACCATGTTAAAATCCTGTCGGTATATATAAAAATAAAACATATTACGTAGGAGTAACTGGTACCTAATTTACGCAATGTGTTGATACTAGGAATGTGTTTGTATTGTAATGACCCTGCAGTTATGTTTTATATTAAATGCTGTTAAGAGTTTTATAAATTGTGATGGTCTATAATGCCATGAATATTTACAAACCAAACACTAATCTGTGATGGAATGAGAATGCGCAGGACAGTCAAAGGGTGTTGAGCGACAGAGCAGATTGTTCAAGCAGACATCTAAGTTTTGTGCTGTTTTGGCGTGTAGAAAAATATATACTGTATATTTAAAAGGAAAAACAATTTGATACTCACACACATATTGATATGCTTAGAACTTATATGATGTAACTAAACTGCTTTGTCTTGAAATCTTGCCAAGACTATTTCAGGATTTTCATTTATGGTTTAGAGTGCACTGAGATAGCATTGGTGGAAAGCAATGACTGCACTATGCTTTAAGTGGAACGTGTAAAGATATATTGCGAGCTTCCATTATCAGAGTAGATTTGCCTCAACTCTGCTCACCTTTGGGACAAAGACTTATTGTTTTCCACAAGACTTTTAGTTTCCAGTCAAGGGATCACAGTGTAAAAGTATGGGTTGATGGTATAAAAATAGCTGTAAAATGTGCAGTGTGTCCACAACAGGGTGGGCTGGCAAACGGGGGAGGCGGGGCTTCCCCCGGCAGGCCACGGCCGGACAAGCCAGCTGGATGAGACAAAAATAATGGAAAGAATTGCAGTGTTATGCCCACTAGGAATATAAATTTATTAAGATCACAATCTATTCTTCGAATTATTAGACAGTCAACGAGCGTATAAGAACAGCCTCGCCTGAATGAATCTAGGTGGGCATTGAAATATGTATAGCACAGAGTGAGTGACTGTGTCACAAAAATCGGCCACTGAAGCTCCTCTATTCTAGACAACTTGCTTGTTTTGATTACATTCGTTATGGCTGAACTAATTAGCTTATTTACCATTGTTTCTGCTTCCTTTCTGCTAGCCTTGCACTGCAGGTTAGAGAGCATTCAAGACAAAAAAATTTATTCGTCATCCGTCTTCACTGTGGGTACCCTTCCATTGTCTGTCATTCGCCTTTTTTCCGAGAGGAAAAAATAGTACCCGTCTATAGGCTGGTCCACCTCTAATATTAAACGGGCGTCCGTCGGCGAGTTCAACGACACTTGCATCTAAATTCTCGCCAGATTTGGAAGC
Source organism: Filicampus tigris (assembly GCF_054856515.1). NCBI lineage: Eukaryota > Metazoa > Chordata > Actinopteri > Syngnathiformes > Syngnathidae > Filicampus > Filicampus tigris. The sequence continues at coordinate 1,008,975 of NC_141236.1, read as the reverse complement.
ACAGATAATAACTGAATATCTTAATTCTCAACTTGGCCGGGAGGCTAAATGTTACAAGATGTCCTCCGCTAATGGTAGATTTGCCTCGTTTAAAGTTACAGCTGAATGCAAGGATGTGGCGGAAATGTATGACCTAGAGATTTGGCCAGTGGGCACTCATGTGCGGCGTTTTTTTTCGAGCCACGCATGAGTGGCTCCTGGCTCATACAGAGCCGACATGAATGTGCAGATAAGTGGGGCTCCATCGGCCAGTGACACGGAGGCTTATTAAACTATACATGGAATTCAAAGTTGTCTCTTATAACTGCCGTGGCCTGCGCTTCGGGCAGAGTGCAGATGCTATAACTCGCAGGATTGTTGTGGATCACCAGTTGGATCAGTGCAATGTACTGTTCGCAAGAGACATTCTTAACCAAGCAGGATTTGGAAGCATTAAATTCAGTAAACAAGAACTTTCATAGGGCTGGAGACTCATGCGTAAAAATTGGCGACGGTATAATACGAGGGCGCATTCCTGGAGCTGCCATCTTTTGGAATAAGAAAATAGACTCTTATTAATATAATTATAGGTTTCGGAGGTACCACGAGATTATGTTTGAGCGGGCTGTTCGTGAAAGCTTTACTTGGAAGTGTTCGATGGAAGTAAAGGCTGTTTTTCTGTAAATCCTCTCTGGTTATTGAATCAATATTGTATACCTTTTGGGCCAAGAGACCGCAATGACATTGTCCCATATTGTTTTTATTTCACCACACTGTTGTGTATGTGTCTGTCTTTTTCAACTTTATTTGGCTGTGTGTGTGCTATGCTGCGCCTGCGTGTGACGTAGTAAAAAGTAGTTTGGCTGTCGCAGACGCCAAACGTTCACTTCATCCTATCACGACAAAATGGGCAAAGGAACAAAATTGATGACTGACGGACTGGGCCGGCCTGAAATAATGACGGATTGACCGCTGGCGAATGACGAATATAGTCCTTGTAAAGAATTTTTATTACTGACAGACCTAAAATAGCAGTGATTAACTGTAAGTTGGCGATGACGGAAGTGCAGTTAAAATAATGATGAGTGACAGACTGACGACGACAGACTGAGTCGCCTTGAAATAACGACTGACCGACGATGACGAACGGGTGGCCCGGCAAATAATGAATGATGCACCGGCAAATTTACTGACGTACCCAGCTCTGCTGCTTGAACTCCTTTCTGTGCTATGCCAAGGGGAAACAAAAGGGAAAAAAAATTATGGAATAGTAAACTGATATCAAAACTCAGAGTGGATCATGACATTAAGTGATGCATGTCTCCTAATTTTTTTTTTCTTGACACTGAAATCCAACGCACCGTCTCTCCCACTGGTTGCTATTTTGATTCCCATTTCCCAGCAAAAGCATTCTGTGCACCCAAAAACTTTAAATATATTTATCATTGAGCACAGTCAAGTCGAAAGACAGAAAGGGGTTTTCCATGTGAAACAATGTTGTATCTCTTGCCAGAGTAATTACAGCCAAAGTGGGCACTCTTCCTTCGAGTGCAATGCATTAGCTCCTCAATAAATGATTTATAAATATGAAGCCCACTCGCCTGTGTGATTACAGTGCAATGAACAAAAGCAGAAAAGTGCAGATGGAGAAGCACACCTTTCTCTCACCAATCTTTTTCAAATGGAGTAAGATGGACATGTTTAGCACTCTGTCTTGACAGGACAGAACACAGACCTGTAAAAGTACAAGGGCAGGCTGCACTGCAGGGATTTCAACAGTGATGGAGTAAGTGGGTTCCGTTGGCCGTAAAACACACAGATCAGCCATCTCCAAAGCATACTTTTCTTGACAACAAAAGTTCTTTTTCACCTTTTCACTAGCCTTTTTGCTATTAAGTGCTGCTATTTTTATCATGTTCAAACATGAAGTCTTCCTAGAATTTTAGCAGATATGACCACATCCACATCAATTGTAAAGAGCCATGATATACATATATAAAGTAAGTATTCTCGAGTAAGGAATCATATTTGCACTGTCCAATTCTTCCTTATAACGGAATTTCCTTATGTGGGAAACGACTACAGTACATGTCCTGTATAAACGTGCAAGTATGTTAACAAAATGCACGTGTAACAAGTTAACAACAAGCAATTTAATAATAATTAAAATTTTATCAAACAAAAACTGCACTATAAAGTACAGGTATATGAACAAAATACAGTACAGTACAACAAAAATGGTCCAAATGCTGTTGAAAAAAATACTGTAACACCAATGCAGTACAGTATTGTACTTAACTAGAGTAAACTGTATTGTAGTTTAATGTTGACTTTTCTCAGACTTAGGAAAAAAATAGTCTATTTTGAGTGGTTGTGTTGGCTTCAGTCTTTGCTGTATGAAAATGATTGTCTGCGTATCATACAGTTTTGTTGCTAATCGCAAGTAACTGTCCCGTTGATCATCACTGATGTCTGGTGATTCTTGTGCATACAAAAGGACACGTTCATTTACGGCATGTATTTCGTCCGTCGAGCCGCAAGCAATTTCGTTTGAGCAAGCAGGCAAACTGCTGGAATCGTTCTGAGCCAGAATCGATTCCGCTTAATCGGATGCATTTCATTCTCTCTTCCACGGTCATTACCGTTCTTCTTTCTTTGGACGCCATGAGCTACAGACGAAAATGTAAATGAATACATTTAAAATCTTTTGCAATTTCAGAAAAACGCATGCCAAAGAAGTAACTTACATGTCGCCGTTTTGGATCCGATGATGGCGGAGCGGTCAAAGTTTTTCCATAGTATCGAGTGGGAACTGCTTGAGTTTGCGCTACTGCAGGCTTTGCTATGGCTTCAGGTTCATGATACAATACCGGAACTTCGTTGTAAGGTAAGGAATTGATCGTTAATGTAACAAAGCAGTCAAAAATTTAATGCATACGTTGTTTTTCCGGGTGAGGGAATTTCCGTGATCAGATGCTGATTAGAGATATTTCTCAGTAAAGGTGTAAAATATTTCACCTATAGGCAATTTGAGTTAAATCAAAATTGCATTGTGTGTATTAATGACCTATGTATATATATATATGTATGTGTATATATATATATATATATATATATATATATATATATATATGTATATATATATATATATGTATATATATATGTATATATATGTATGTGTATATATATACATATATATATATACATATATATATATATATATATACATATATATATATATATATATATATATATATATATATATATATATATATATATATATATATATATATATATATATATATATATAAATATCAGCATCTGATCTTTCCTATTTTAGTTACTGTTAACTAGAATCACTAACTTCTGTAGGGATCTTTGAGCAATGGAAGGCTTATTGACACGCTCTCCCCTTTTCCCTCACTTTCGTTCTCCCGTCAGTTACTTTCCGCACTAGTCCGTAATCATCTTGATTTGCTTCAATAACCCTGACAAGTTTCCATTCATTGCGAGGGACATTGTCCTCTTTGCTCTGATTTCCATGTTGCGCCTTGGTGTAAACCATCAGGGTGAGATTTGCAAGACATTCCTTCCTCCACCTTTTCTGCTCCTTCCTATCCTGTTTGGTGTGGAAGGTTCCGAAGCAGTCCGTACCACAGTAAGCAAATGGTGGTGTAGCATCAACGCGGTCATTGGGTAAGTCTGCCATCCGTTGTCCCTCTGCTGGTGCACGAGCTCTTCTACACTGTACACATCGCCTGATGTGTTGGGCTACAGCTTTACTTCCACCAATAATCCAAAATCCATTTGTTCGTAACTCATTGAGAGTTTGTCCTCTGCCTTGGTGTTGTATTTTGTTGTGATGATGAGCAATGATGAGGTTTGTGACAGCACCATCTTTAGGGAGCATCACTGGATGTCTCAATTTAAGTGACACAGGTGCCTTCCTCAGCCTTCCTCCTACTCTCATGATACCGTCTTGCAGGAATGGATCAAGCTTATAGAGTTGGTGGTTACAAGGCAATTTCCCTGATTTCTGGCTGAGCATGTTCAACTCCTTCTGAAAGACATCCTGTTGTGCCAGTTTAATGAGGGTCAGTGTCGCTCGCCTTTTTCCCTCTACATTTAAAGCGTCAGTGATTTTAATTCTCCTGGCCAGTCGTTGGTTGCGAACAATGACATTGACTGCTATTGTCCATCTTGACAGTCGTGACAGGAGCCCTTGAATATCGAATTGTCTTACATCCTCGGTTTTTAGCACCTGTGTTGTCTTCACCTCCGGATCCCCCACCAGCAGCTCAGGCGTCACCTTGATAGTGGTTATTTGTCTCACCCATAAAAACCTTGGACCGGTGAGCCAATTAGAGTTAATGAGGTCACACCTTCAGGCCTGTGGAGGCGTGGTCTGCAGGGTTGTTGCCTGTATCAACGTAGTGCCGTTGCTTTGTCCATCCATCCATACATTATCTCCCGCTTATCCGAAGTCGGGTCGCGGAGGCAGCAGCTTCAGCAGGGAAGCCCAGACTTCCCTCTCCCCAGCAATATCCTCCAGCTCTTCCGGAAGGATCCCAAGGCGTTCCCAGGCAAGCCGGGAGACATAGTCTCTCCAGCGTGTTCTGGGTCGTCCTCGGGGTCTCCTGCCGGTGGGACATGCCCGGAACACCTCACCAGGGAGGCGTCCAGGAGGCATCCTAATCAGATGCCCGAGCCACCTCAACTGGCTCCTCTCGACGCGGAGAAGCAGCGGCTCGACTCTGAGTCCTTCCCGGATGGCCGAACTTCTCACCCTATCTCTAAGGGAGAGCCCGGACACCCTGCGAAGGAAACCCATTTCGGCCGCTTGTATCCGAGATCTTGTTCTTTCGGTCATGACCCACAGCTCATGACCATAGGTGAGAGTAGGAACGTAGATCGACCGGTAAATTGAGAGCTTCGCCTTTCGGCTAAGCTCCTTCTTCACCACGACAGACCGATACAGGGTCCGCATCACAGCAGACGCTGCACCGATCCGCCTGTCGATCTCCCGTTCCATCTTACCCTCACTCGTGAACAAGACCCCAAGATACTTGAACTCCTCCACTTGGGGCAGAATCCCATCCCCGACCCGGAGAGGGCACGCCACCCTTTTCCGACTGAGGACCATGGTCTCAGATTTGGAGGTGCTGATCTTCATTCCGACCGTTTCACACTCGGCTGCGAACCGCTCCAGCGAGAGTTGGAGATCGCAGCTTGAAGAAGCCAACAGTACCACATCATCTGCAAAAAGCAGAGATGCAATACTGAGGCCACCAAACCGGACCCCCTCGACACCTCGGCTGCGCCTAGAAATTCTGTCCATAAAGGTTATGAACAGAATCGGTGACAAAGGGCAGCCTTGGCGGAGTCCAACCCCCACAGGAAACGAATCCGACTTACTGCCGGCAATTCGGACCAAACTCTGGCATCGGTGGTACACGGACCGGACAGCCCTTATCAGGGGGCTCGGTACCCCGTACTCCCGAAGCACCCCCCACAGAACTCCCCGAGGGACACGGTCGAACGCCAAGTCCATAAAACACATGTAGACCGGTTGGGCAAACTCCCATGCACCCTCGAGGACCCTGCTGAGAGTGTAGAGCTGGTCCACTGTTCCACGGCCAGGACGAAAACCACATTGCTCCTCCTGAATCCGGGATTCGACCTTCCGACGGACCCTCCTCTCCAGCACCCCTGAATAGACCTTGCCGGGGAGGCTGAGGAGTGTGATCCCTCTGTAATTGGAGCACACCCTCCGGTCCCCCTTCTTAAAAAGGGGGACCACCACCCCGGTCTGCCAATCCAGAGGCACTGTCCCCGATGTCCACGCGATGTTGAAGAGACGTGTCAACCATGACAGCCCCTCAACATCCAGAGCCTTTATGAACTCCGGGCGGATCTCATCCACCCCCGGGGCTTTGCCACCGAGGAGCTTTTTGACTACCTCGGTTACTTCAACCCCAGAGATAGGAGAGCCCACCTCAGAGTCTCCAGGCTCTGCTTCCTCAGTGGAAGGCGTGTCGGTGGAATTGAGGAGGTCTTCGAAGTACTCTCCCACCGACCCACAACGTCCCGAGTTGAGGTCAGCAGCACCATCTCCACACGCCGGATGGTGGACCAGAATTTCCTCGAAGCCGTCCGGAAGTCATTTTCCATGGCCTCCCCGAACTCCTCCCACACCCGGGTTTTTGCCTCAGCAACCGCCAGAGCTGCATTCCGCTTGGCCAGCCAGTACCCGTCAGCTGCCTCCGGGGTCCCGCAGGCCAAAAAGGCCCGATAGGACTCCTTCTTCAGCTGGACAGCATCCCTTACCGCTGGTGTCCACCAGCGGGTTCGGGGATTGCCGCCACGACAGGCACCGACCACCTTGCGGCCACAGCTCCGATCGGCCGCCTCAACAATGGAGGCACGAAACATGGTCCACTCGGACTCGATGTCCCCCGCCTCCCCCGGGACGTGGGGAAAGTTCTGCCGGAGGTGGGAGTTGAAACTCCTTCTGACAGGGGATTCTGCCAGACGTTCCCAGCAAACCCTCACAATACGTTTGGGTCTGCCAGGTCGGACCGGCATCTTCCCCCACCATCGGAGCCAACTCACCACCAGATGGTGATCAGTTGACAGCTCCGCCCCTCTCTTCACCCGAGTGTCCAAAACATGCGGCCGCAAGTCCGATGATACGACTACAAAGTCGATCATCGAAATGCGGCCTAGGGTATCCTGGTGCCAAGTGCTCATATGGACACCCTTATGCTTGAACATGGTGTTCGTTATGGACAATCCGTGATGAGCACAGAAGTCCAGTAACCGAACACCGCTCGGGTTCAGATCGGGGGGGCCGTTCCTCCCAATCACACCTCTCCAGGTCTCACTGTCATTGCCCACGTGAGCATTGAAGTCCCCCAGCAGAACGATGGAGTCCCCAGGTGGCGCGCCCTCCAGCACACCCTCCAAGGACTCCAAAAAGGGTGGGTACTCTGCGCTGCCGTTTGGTGCATAAGCACAAACAACAGTCAGGACCCGTCCCCCCACCCTCAGGCGGAGGGAGGCTACCCTCTCGTCCACCGGGGTAAACCCCAATGTACAGGCGCCAAGCCGGCGGGCAATAAGTATGCCCACACCTGCTCGGCGCCTCTCACCCTGGGCAACTCCAGAGTGGAAGAGTGTCCAACCCCTCTCGAGAGGACTGGGACCAGAACCCAAGCTGTGCGTGGAGGTGAGCCCGACTATATCTAATCGGAACCTCTCAGCCTCACACACCAGCTCAGGCTCCTTCCCTGCCAGAGAGGTGACATTCCATGTCCCAAGAGCTAGTTTTTGCTGCCGGGGATCGGACCGCCAAGGTCCCCGTCTTCCGCCGCCGCCCAGCTCACACGGCACCCGACCCCTTTGGCCAATCCCACCAGTGGTGAGCCCATGGGAAGGGGGACCCACGTGTCCTTTTCGGGCTGAGCCCGGCCGGGCCCCATGGGTGCAGGCCCGGCCACCAAAATGTGACTGGACAGTTGCGGCGGCAGCAGTCGCCCTAGCCATAGAATGACGCGATGTGGCTCATGATCGCCTAAAGTCCGAATCGGCTGAGTACGTCTAATAACAACATTGAACCAACAAGTTCAGCACACAAATGCACATATCCAGCTAATATTTAGCTTATATCATACGTAGCTGCAGCATATACATAAATACTGTACATACAGATACATCGTATGGTTACATAGACTGCTTAGAGTAGATAGATTTTCCTTGCTTGCCCTTAAAATGCAGCGTTGTGTTTGTCATATATATTTTCTTTCTGAAGCAAGACAAGGTTAGCCAATCAATTGGTGTTCAGTAGCATGCTTTTAGTGACAGCTAAAAGAAGCGCGTGCGTGTGTGTGTGTGAGTGTATGTGTGTGTGTTTGAAAAGGGCTGAGGGGCTGTTTGCATGAGTTGAATGCAATGCTTGTTTTTTCGATTTAAGGGAAAGTCAACCCAAACATTTTTTTCTTCAAGAATATGTTCTATGCAGGCCCCTTAGTTCAAACAAGGCATTCTGGTTAATATTGTGTGTGTGGAACATGAGTTAAGTTGTAAAATCCATCCATTTTTTTACCATATCAAGGGTCTGCCATTTTATTACTTCTGTCGACTGAAAATGACATCACAGATGTGATGAGGGCTCAAATAACGACCAATCATGGCTCAGTTTCAGAAAACAGGTGAGCTGTGATTGGTCGTTACGTGAGCCCTGAGCAACGGTGATATCATTTTCAGTTGAAAGACGTGACAAAATGGCCACCCCCAGTGATGACTAAAAAAACTGGTGGATTAACTCTTATTCCACAAACGCAATATTTATCAGAATGCCTTGTTTCAACTAGTGGGCTTGCATGGAGCATATTCTTAAAAGATAATATGTATGGGTATTTAAGTATGTAAGTATTTGCATAGGAAAATCAATCCTCTTATTCACGTTAAGGGTATTAAAATTCAAGAAAATAATGGGACAGAAAAATCAAGGCATTTTTTTACAATAAATAAAATATATGAAATAAAAAAATTTAATCGCTTGACAGCACTAATATATATATATATATATATATATATATATATATATATATATATATATATATATATATATATATATATATATATATATATATATATATATATATATATACACATATATATATCCGGATAAGATGGAGGACTTGGGGAGGCAAATTCAAGCCTCCCCTTATGTCTTTCTTCCAGAAGGCTTTGGGTGGGGGAACGGGTAATCTTTGCTGCCATCTAGTGGGCACATTTTGTAGGTGCTAGGAGACCAAGAGAGGAGAAAAAAATACTGTATATAGGTTAGCTCATTGGCTGTAGTTTAGACTCAAAAGAAAAAGAAACAATAAAAAACATTAAAATCCAAACAAAAATTCTCTCTTAATATAAAAAAAATAGTCCTTACCTTTTTAGTCTTTTTTGAAGTTTTTTTTTTTTTTTTTTTTGATGGGCTCAGATGTGAGCTTTAAGGTGCACATCATGCTGAGAATCTCTGTGCTATGTATGATGATATTGTGAAATGTCTTAATGCTTCCACCTCACCCTTTCATAAATATAAATGCAAGGTACCCAATGTCAGGGCCGGGTGGAATGAGTTTGTGGCTGAGAAACATGCTGCTGCTAGAGAGGCCTTTTGACTCTGGTCAATCACAGGCAGACTCAGACAGGGTGTGTTATTAGATAATAAGAAACTCACAAATGCTAGATTTAAAAATGCACTCCATTTTATGAAGAAAAATGAAAATATAATGAGAGCAGACCCGCTTGCTAAAAAGCTTAAAACAAATAACCCAAATGGCACACTTTTGGTTCGCCTGGACCTCTCCTTCGGAAAACTTGTGTAAAATGCTATATAAAATGTCATATTATTGTCAAATTTGAAATGGAATTGGGAGAGCCTTCGAGCTGTAATCCCGTTGTGTTATTCAGTCCACCACTCTTTTTCCAAAATTTTCCAGGCAGATTTTTGGAAAAAAAAATAGGCGGTCATAAAACCTGTAGGAGGTCGACTGGTTAGCATGTCCGCCTCACAGTGCAGAGGTCGTGGGTTCGAATCCAGCCCCGGACTTCCTGTGTCGAGTTTGCATGTTCTCCCCGTGCCTGCGTGGGTTTTCTCCGGGTACTCCGGTTTCCTCCCACATTCCAAAAACATGCATGGTAGGTTAATTGATCACTCTAGTCTAAATTGTCCTTGGCAATTTATGTTAATTGTGAGTGTGAATGGTTGTTTGTCTTTGTGTGCCCTGCGATTGGCTGGCAAGCAGTTTAGGGTGTACCCCGCCTGCTGCCCAAAAATAGCTGGGATAGACTTGCCCGTGACCCTCGCGAGGATAAGCGGATCGGATAATGGATGGATGGATGGAAAATCTGCCTTCTTTTATGCATTCAAACTTCCATAATTCAGTGCCCAGTAGCAATTCAACAGATTCTGACTATTCTACCCCCGCGAATGACGGATGATGGAAGGGTACCCACGCTGCTGATGAATGACGAATAATCAGAGGTGGGTAGAGTAGCTAAAAATTGTACTCAAGTAAAAGTACTGTTACTTCAGAATAATATGACTCAAGTAGAAGTAAAAAGTAGTCATCCAAAATAAGTACTTGGTGAAAAAACTACTCAAGTACTGAGTAACTGTAGCGTCTTATTTTTTTAAAAACAACCATTCAATCAGACGAAAATACAAAATAATCATCTTCAGGCAAATTAAAGTCTATCCAATCAATAAAATGAACTTAGTTTGATTGGTGAAACACAGTCACAGGGTAGAGCCTGGCGCAGGTCTCTGACAAAGTCAACGTGCCTGAGAGAGAGAGAGGTTCAATCATTGCTCACTGTCACTAATACTGAGTGAATCCAGCTGGCTCGGTAAAGAACAAACAATACACTCACCCGTTGACACGTAGCACTTCGCACACACACACAGAACATGTTGGCCAGCCGCGGTAGAGGGCTCCTACAAATCCACACCAAAATGTGGTTTAAACGTGGCACGAGTTAGCAATAAAAAAGGTCGCGGTTATGGCAAAAATGTTATTTCATTACCTGTAGCTCGATCCCGTGGCGACTCCCTCCCACTCCTACTAGCAAAATGAAATGAGAGGGGAGCCAAGATGGCGCTGTGAAGAGTCCTGACTTCGAGAGCAGTCATCAAATTTGATGATAAATGCAAAGAGACTGCTTTTGGAATAGCTTTATGCATATTTACAAAAAGTGATACCGCTTTAGCAACCTTTTTGCTCAGAAAGAGAAAATTTCATCGCAATTTGAACCAGCTATGGCGAGCAGCACTCCCGCAAGCGTGAAACGGAAGACTCGTCAGAAGATGGTGTTTAATGCTACAAGTGGCAATGCTACGAGTGGCAGTACTGCAACAGACAAAGCGACAGGGGCTAACGTGTTGGTGGATTCTTCCCATGACTATGTTGGAGAAAAATTTAACATACCGCTGATGTGCGACCAAGAATTCCCTTGGCTACCCCTCCCTGACAAGCAACCTCCGGCGAAGAGAGGTAAAAATGCCGGTCCTGACAACGATATCATCGCTACTTTGTCAGTGTTGATTAATGCCAGGTCAGATGAACTGAAAGGCTTGGTTCAGAATAATGCGACTCAAATTGCAAGTATGCAGGGTGAAATGGAGGATGTCTGCAAGCAAGTGAGTGAGGTGAAGTTAAGAGTATCCCAGCACGAAAGTACCCTCAGTGGCGAAAAGGAGCATATCAACATATTAGAGGCACGTATCATCGACATGGAAAGGTCCTCGAGACGATGAACTTGAAGTTGCATGGAGTTAATGAGCAAGTGGAAGACAAAGATGTGAGGAGTGAAGTGATTTGTGTCTGCAAAATGATGCTGCCGTCTGATGCTCAGCGACTCCCGGAGGTCATCGATACTGTGCAACACGTGGGGATGAAGAAACCGAACAGCTCGAGAGGAATCATCGTGCAGTTCGCTTCCCGCGTCTACAGAGCTGCTGTATGGGCTGCTGCGAAGAACTCTGCCTTCCTCCGAGACAACGGTCTGCGCTTTACGGAAGACCTCTGCAAAGCTGAGCGAGAGTCCAGGATGAAGTTGTGGCCGCTGGTGGAACAAGCACGCAAGCAGCAGAAAATTGCCTACTTTGTAGTCTTCATTGACAAAAAGGAGATTTTTCCTCCAGCCTGATTAAAAGAACTTGGTAAATATACTTTATTTTTTTCGATTGTGACCAAAATGTTAATGTTTACATTATAAAAAAATAAATAAATAAAATGTTTACATGACAGTGCTGTTACACTGTATCTTGTACTGTATCAAAGGGGTTCACTATTATAAGCAGTCTTTTATATAATTATAATATGATGCTGCTCTAATGTCGTTCTATTAATATTTTGATCTACTTATCTGAGTTATCTTTGGTGTATCTTAACGGTAGGGTGTTGCATCACAATGTAAGGCGAAAATCATTATTTATTTTTGCCAAGCAGTTTAAGTCTGTTTTTTTTTTTGAGGAACCAGAAGACTTGCAAATTCTTTATAGAATTCTGAAATTATTCCATCTGTGCCAGGTGATTTATTATTCTTCAAGAGATTTATTGCATTTTTTATATCTTCTAATGTGATTGGTTCATCGCAATATTCCATTTGACTTCGAACAATTGTTTTAACTGTAAGGGAATTTAATAACCTATGAGCAGACTCCAGGCAAAAGTCTGAAGTATATAAAGTTTCATAAAACTTACAACAAAAACTGGATACCAGAGTGTGGTTCTCTGTGACAGTCCCATTAATGTTAAGCCTATTTATGGTATTATTTTTGCAGCGATGTTTTTCTAAACTAAAAAAATAGTGAGAGTTTTGTTCGCCTTCTTCAAGCCATTTCGCTCTGGATCTGATGTATGCACCCATCGCTTTTAACGTATATAACTCATCTAACTTCAACTGTTAATTATTTAATTATTTAACTTCACCTTATCCTCCTCTGTTAAATTAGTTTTTGTAATAACTGGGATATTCCAGCCACTATACTATACTCTTCAGCTCGTCTCAAGTTGGCTTGAATGCTACCAAATTTCCTTAAGTACTTACCAATCTCATATTTCAGTAATTCCCAATTAAGGCCGTATTGTTTTTCTAATTTCGCTTTGGTCCAATAATACGATATCAATCTAGTAATCTCATTTTTGACATCTCCATTCGATAAAAGCGAACAGTTGAGTTTCCAGTAGGTTGACCGTAAGTTAGTGTTATAAGAGGAGGACAGATTCAATTTAAGTAGTATAGCTTTATGGTCTGTAAGAAGAGAAGGTAAAATATCAACTTTAACATTAGCTCTGTCAAAACTCTCAGAAATTAGCCAAAAGTCAATCCCTGACTGACTCGAACCATTTTTATTACTCCAAGTGAAAGCTCTGCTCTTAGAGTATTTCACTCTCCATATGTCCACAAGACTAAACCTATCCATAAAAGCTTTGAGATTGTCATTAGCTCTAGTGGAGTGGGAGGCCATTTATCCACATTGCCATCCAAAATACAGTTAAAGTCTCCTCCTAAAATCAAGTAAGCGTTTGTAAATTTGACTAGCCATTTTGACAAGATGCCCTCTATGGTCAGTAAAAGGTTATTGTTTTCTGTTCTGGAGTTGTATCCATAAATATTACCCAAAAGGATAATAAAGTCATTGTATTTAATTACTTGACAGATAAAATGTCCACCCAAGTCACACTCAGTAAGTAAGACATCTACACTAAACCTATACTTTAAAGTAGCTACCACACTTGACCGTTCTGTACCATGAGCAAGTCAAACTGAATCACCCCACTGAGACCTCCATAAATTGGCATCTTCCATGGTGGAATGAGATTTTTGTACATAAAAAAAATCTGACTTAAACTGCTGAGCAAAAAGAAATAATGCTTTTCGTTTTACAATGCTACGCAACCCCCTAGCGTTAAGAGACACAAAAGATACTTAGACAGATTAAGAAGAATAACCTTAAACAATTAACTATAAATAAACAGAGCTGGGCGGCACGGTGGTCGACTAGTTAGCACGTCCGCCTCACAGTTCAGAGGTCGTGGGTTCGATCCCTGCTCCGGCCTCCCTGTGTGGAGTTTGCATGTTCTCCCCGTGCCTGCGTGGGTTTTCTCCGAGTACTCCGGTTTCCTCCTACATTCCAAAGACATGCATGGTAAGTTGATTGGACTCTCTAAATTGCCCCTAAGTGTGATTGTGAGTGCGGATGTTTGTCTCTGTGTGCCCTGCAATTGGCTGACAACCAATTCAGGGTGTCGCCTGCCTACTGCGCGAAGACAGCTGGGATAGGCTCCAGCACGTCCCGCGACCCTTGTGAGGATAAGCGGTATCGATAATGGATGGATGGATAAACAGAGCTGGGCATTTGACCATTTTTTGCCGGTCCGGCCGTGATCCTCTACCCTTGACTTGGGTACCCTTCCGGCCGCGACCCCCCGGCCATATTCATAAACATTGTCGGCCCCCGCCCCGTTCCGCCCCCCGAACCCAAAAAAAAAGCGTTCGTGAATGACGTCGCTGCGGGAGAGACGCTAACGGCAGAGGCTTTTTAATTATCATTAGCTGGCTAATTGTGTGAAGGCAAAGCTTCACACATATGTTATTCCTACAGTTTATTGTGTAATAACATATGTTATTCCTATTCTTTATTATTATAATTATTATTGTGTCAAAATGACCCCTTATGATGAGAAAAATTAATGGACGACGTTTTCCCTCGCCCGGACGCGGGTCACCGGGGCCCCCTTCTGGAGCCAGGCCTGGAGGTGGGGCTCGACGGCGAGCGCCTGGTGGCCGGGCCTGCACCCATGGGGCCCGGCCGGGCTCAGCCCGAAAAGGATACGTGGGTCCCCCTTCCCATGGGCTCACCACTGGTGGGAGGGGCCAAAGGGGTCGGGTGCCGTGTGAGCTGGGCGGCGGCGGAAGACGGGGACCTTGGCGGTCCGATCCCCGGCAGCAAAAACTAGCTCTTGGGACATGGAATGTCACCTCTCTGGCAGGGAAGGAGCCTGAGCTGGTGTGTGAGGCTGAGAGGTTCCGATTAGATATAGTCGGGCTCACCTCCACGCACAGCTTGGGTTCTGGTCCCAGTCCTCTCGAGAGGGGTTGGACACTCTTCCACTCTGGAGTTGCCCAGGGTGAGAGGCGCCGAGCAGGTGTGGGCATACTTATTGCCCCCCGGCTTGGCGCCTGTACATTGGGGTTTACCCCGGTGGACGAGAGGGTAGCCTCCCTCCGCCTGAGGGTGGGGGGACGGGTCCTGACTGTTGTTTGTGCTTATGCACCAAACGGCAGCGCAGAGTACCCACCCTTTTTGGAGTCCTTGGAGGGTGTGCTGGAGGGCGCTCCACCTGGGGACTCCATCGTTCTGCTGGGGGACTTCAATGCTCACGTGGGCAATGACAGTGAGACCTGGAGAGGTGTGATTGGGAGGAACGGCCCCCCCGATCTGAACCCGAGCGGTGTTCGGTTACTGGACTTCTGTGCTCATCACGGATTGTCCATAACGAACACCATGTTCAAGCATAAGGGTGTCCATATGTGCACTTGGCACCAGGATACCCTAGGCCGCAGTTCGATGATCGACTTTGTAGTCGTATCATCGGACTTGCGGCCGCATGTTTTGGACACTCGGGTGAAGAGAGGGGCGGAGCTGTCAACTGATCACCATCTGGTGGTGAGTTGGCTCCGATGGTGGGGGAAGATGCCGGTCCGACCTGGCAGACCCAAACGTATTGTGAGGGTTTGCTGGGAACGTCTGGCAGAATCCCCTGTCAGAAGGAGTTTCAACTCCCACCTCCGGCAGAACTTTTCCCACGTCCCGGGGGAGGCGGGGGACATCGAGTCCGAGTGGACCATGTTTCGTGCCTCCATTGTTGAGGCGGCCGATCGGAGCTGCGGCCGCAAGGTGGTCGGTGCCTGTCGCGGCGGCAATCCCCGAACCCGCTGGTGGACACCAGCGGTAAGGGATGCTGTCCAGCTGAAGAAGGAGTCCTATCGGGCCTTTTTGGCCTGCGGGACCCCGGAGGCAGCTGACGGGTACCGGCAGGCCAAGCGGAATGCGGCTCTGGCGGTTGCTGAGGCAAAAACCCGGGTGTGGGAGGAGTTCGGGGAGGCCATGGAAAATGACTTCCGGACGGCTTCGAGGAAATTCTGGTCCACCATCCGGCGTCTCAGGAGGGGGAAGCAGTGCACCATTAACACTGTTTATAGTGGAGATGGGGTGCTGCTGACCTCAACTCGGGACGTTGTGGGTCGGTGGGGAGAGTACTTCGAAGACCTCCTCAATTCCACCGACACGCCTTCCACTGAGGAAGCAGAGCCTGGAGACTCTGAGGTGGGCTCTCCTATCTCTGGGGTTGAAGTCACCGAGGTAGTCAAAAAGCTCCTCGGTGGCAGAGCCCCGGGGGTGGATGAGATCCGCCCGGAGTTCATAAAGGCTCTGGATGTTGAGGGGCTGTCATGGTTGACACGTCTCTTCAACATCGCGTGGACATCGGGGACAGTGCCTCTGGATTGGCAGACCGGGGTGGTGGTCCCCCTTTTTAAGAAGGGGGACCGGAGGGTGTGCTCCAATTACAGAGGGATCACACTCCTCAGCCTCCCCGGCAAGGTCTATTCAGGGGTGCTGGAGAGGAGGGTCCGTCGGAAGGTCGAATCCCGGATTCAGGAGGAGCAATGTGGTTTTCGTCCTGGCCGTGGAACAGTGGACCAGCTCTACACCCTCAGCAGGGTCCTCGAGGGTGCATGGGAGTTTGCCCAACCGGTCTACATGTGTTTTGTGGACTTGGAGAAGGCGTTCGACCGTGTCCCTCGGGGAGTTCTGTGGGGGGTGCTTCGGGAGTACGGGGTACCGAGCCCCCTGATAAGGGCTGTCCGGTCCCTGTACCACCGATGCCAGAGTTTGGTCCGAATTGCCGGCAGTAAGTCGGATTCGTTTCCTGTGGGCGTTGGACTCCGCCAAGGCTGCCCTTTGTCACCGATTCTGTTCATAACCTTTATGGACAGAATTTCTAGGCGCAGCCGAGGTGTCGAGGGGGTCCGGTTTGGTGGCCTCAGTATTGCATCTCTGCTTTTTGCAGATGATGTAGTACTGTTGGCTTCTTCAAGCCGCGATCTCCAACTCTCGCTGGAGCGGTTCGCAGCCGAGTGTGAAACGGTCGGAATGAAGATCAGCACCTCCAAATCTGAGACCATGGTCCTCAGTCGGAAAAGGGTGGCGTGCCCTCTCCGGGTCGGGGATGAGATTCTGCCCCAAGTGGAGGAGTTCAAGTATCTTGGGGTCTTGTTCACGAGTGAGGGTAAGATGGAACGGGAGATCGACAGGCGGATCGGTGCAGCGTCTGCTGTGATGCGGACCCTGTATCGGTCTGTCGTGGTGAAGAAGGAGCTTAGCCGAAAGGCGAGGCTCTCAATTTACCGGTCGATCTACGTTCCTACTCTCACCTATGGTCATGAGCTGTGGGTCATGACCGAAAGAACAAGATCTCGGATACAAGCGGCCGAAATGGGTTTCCTTCGCAGGGTGTCTGGGCTCTCCCTTAGAGATAGGGTGAGAAGTTCGGCCATCCGGGAGGGACTCAGAGTCGAGCCGCTGCTCCTCCGCGTCGAGAGGAGCCAGTTGAGGTGGCTCGGGCATCTGATTAGGATGCCTCCTGGACGCCTCCCTGGTGAGGTGTTCCGGGCATGTCCCACCGGCAGGAGACCCCGAGGACGACCCAGAACACGCTGGAGAGACTATGTCTCCCGGCTTGCCTGGGAACGCCTTGGGATCCTTCCGGAAGAGCTGGAGGATGTTGCTGGGGAGAGGGAAGTCTGGGCTTCCCTGCTGAAGCTGCTGCCTCCGCGACCCGACTTCGGATAAGCGGGAGATAATGGATGGATGGATGGATTATTGTGTGAAGGCCTTTGCCTTCCTACAGTTTATCATTATTATTATTCCACTCCACTTTTTTGGCGTGCGACTCCTTCCACATTTTTCACCCGATTCACTTCATTCAAGTTTCAAAACATTCAGAAAATTCATGCCTTCCGGGGTAGTATTTTTTTACGTTCCCCAAATTTACAGTTTCCACAATATTTCCCATTTTTCACCCCTCAAAAAACCCATTCATTTCCAATGGCACGTTCAACATTTCCCATTTCTACATTCCAATTTCAAATTCACAAGATTCAACTCATTCAACTCACATTGGAAAAGCTATTCAACACACCCACAATTCATACTTCCCAAAAATTCAACTTATTCACCCATAAAAACCCCACAAAATTCCACCATTCATTCCCATTTCCATATTCAACAATTCACATTTACATCATTCCAATTTGAAATTCACAACATTCATTATATTGGTCAAGCTTTTCAACACACCCCAAATTCCCATTTCCAACACATTCAACTCATTCACCCTTAAAAACCCCACAAAAATTCAACTATTCACCATTCATTTCCATTGGCACACTCAACTTTTCACATTTATACCATTCCAATTTCCACAAATTCAAGTCATTCAACTCATTCAGCTCACATTCAGCTTTTCAACACCCGAAAAATTCCTAATTCCCACACATCCAACTCATTCGCTTAGTCTCCCCGGTGCGGCGGCCATCTTGGACAGGGACATTAGCTAGACTGGGGATACTCACCCCGAGGTCTCCACAGTGCGGCGGCCATCTTGGGCAATGACGTTAGCTAGACTGGGAATACTCACCCCGAGGTCTCCACAGTGCGGCGGCCATCTTGGGAAGGGACATTAGCTAGACTGGGGATACTCACACCAAGGTCTCCCCAGTGCGGCGGCCATCTTGGACAGGGACATTAGCTAGACTGGGGATACTCACCCCGAGGTATCCCCAGTGCGGCGGCCATCTTGGGCAGGGTCATTAGCTAGACTGGGGATACTCATCCCGAGGTCTCCCCAGTGCGGCGGCCATCTTGGACAGGGAAATTAGCCAGACTGGGGATACTCACCCCGAGGTCTCCCGAGTGCGGTGGCCATCTTGGACAGGAACATTAGCCAGACTGGGGATACTCACACCTAGGTCTCTCCAGTGCGGCGGCCATCTTGGACAGTGACCCCTAGTGACCCAGAAGTGACCCAAATGACCCTAAAATGAACCGGAAGTGACAAAAATGACCCGGAAATGAACCGGAAGTGACCCAAATGACCCGGAAATGAACCGGAAGTGATCCAAATGTACCAGAAGTGACCCAAATGACCCGGAAATTGACCGGAAGTGACCCAAATGACCCGGAAATGAACCAGAAGTGACCCGAATGAACCGGAAGTGACACAAATGACCCGAAAATGACCCAGAAGTGACCTAAATGACCCAGAAATGAACCGGAAATGACCCAAATGACTCGAAAGTGACACAAGTGACCCAGAAGTGACCACGAAGTGACTCCCAAGTACCCGTCACATTCAGTAATGGCACATTCAACATTTACACCATTCCAATTTCAAATTGACAACATTCAGCTCATTCAACTCACTTTCTCACATTGGGGGTGACATGGATCAGTGGTAGAGTGGTTGTTTCCCAACCAGAGATTGTGGCTTCGATACCTAGCCATTCCATCCTGTTTGCCTTCTTTTTTTTCCTGACTTCCTTCTTTTAATTTTTTCTTACTTCCTCATTTCTTTCTTCCCTTCTGATTTGTTTATGTCCTCCTCATTCCAGGCTATTCTATATCATTTGAGGTCATTCAACTTCATTCAATTACATTCAGTGTCATTTCAACGCATTCCGAAGTTTTTCATAGAGGTCATTCAAATTCATTCAGGATCATTCAACTTCATTCAATATAATTTAACTTCATTCCACTTAATTCTACTTCATTTCAATTCAATCCTTTTCATTCAATTTCATTCAACTTCATTCCACTTAATTCAGTATCATTCAACTTAATTCAGTATCATTCGACTTAATTCAGTATCATTCAACTTATTCAATGTCATTCAACTTCATTCATCTACATTCAACTTCATTCAACTTCATTCCAACACTTTCCTTAGTTTTCATTCAGCTTCCTTCGCCTTCACACGCAATTTTTCCAGAAAAAGCATTCTCTAGTTATT
Organism: Filicampus tigris; assembly: GCF_054856515.1. Classification (NCBI taxonomy): domain Eukaryota; kingdom Metazoa; phylum Chordata; class Actinopteri; order Syngnathiformes; family Syngnathidae; genus Filicampus; species Filicampus tigris. Next base: position 989,353 of record NC_141236.1, on the reverse strand, counting down.
ATTATTCCACTCCACTTTATTGGTGTGCGACTCCTTCCGCATTTTTCACCCGATTCACTTCATTTAAGTTTCAAAATATTCAGAAAATTTATGCAGGGTAGTATTTTTTTACGTTCCCCAAATTTACCGTTTCCCCAATATTTCCCATTTTTCACGCCCCAAAAAAATATTCATTTCCAATAGCACTTTCAACATTTCCCCATTTCCACCATTCCAATTTCAAATTCACAAGATTCAACTCATTCAACTCACATTGAAAAAGCTTTTCAACACACCCACAATTCCTACTTCCCAAAAATTCAACTTATTCACCCGTAAAAACACACAAAATTCCACCATTCATTCCCATTGACTTATTCAACAATTCGCGGCACGGTGGTCGACTGGTTAGCACGTCCGCCTCACAGTTCAGAAGTCGTGGGTTCGATCCTGGCTTCGGCCTCCCTGTGTGGAGTTAGCATGTCCTCCCTGTGCCTGCGTTTATTTTCTCTGGGTACTCCGGTTTCCTCCCACATTCCAAAAACATGCATGGTAAGTTGATTGGACCCTCTAGAATTGCCCCTAGGTGTAATTGTGAGTGCGGATGTTTGTCTCTGTGTGCCCTGCGATTGGCTGGCAACCAATTCAGAGTGTCCTCCGCCTACTGCCCGAAGACAGCTGGGATAGGCTCCAGCACTCCCCCCGACCCTTGTGAGGATCAGCGGTATCGATAATCGATGGATGCATATTCAACAATTCACATTTACATCATTCCAATTTGAAATTCACAACATTCATCTCATTCGACTCATATTGGTCAAGCTTTTCAACGAACCACAAATTCCTATTTCCCACACATTCAACTCATTCACACTTAAAAAACCCACAAAAATTCATCTATTCAGCATTCATTTCAAAAATAGTAATATTCCGCTTTAGTCAAACTTTTTTGACAGGTTTGTAGTCTGGAAGTAAAAATCGTGACATAATTTTGCAGTCCATAAGCCCTGCCCCTTTTATGGTGTCATATCCGGTTTAAATCCAGCCCCTTTGATGACGTCATTTTGTAGTCCGGGCATTTGATGACCTCATACTTCCACCTCGTTCAAGGCATGGGCAGACATGTTTTTAGACCCTCCCCTCATCTCACTACCACACACTAAAACAGATCTTCATGAATGCATCATGATTGAGGGGACGTGTATTTCTATTCATAAAGGCTGTGGATCAAACGCTCATCAAAAATCAAGGATTTATTTGGAAGGAAGACAACACCCACCCACTGAATCATTGGAGTAATACCACGTCATCTTCACATTTGACTATGAAATACCTGAACTACACTTGGACACCATTTAGTATGCTTGGTTATGTTTTTTAAATGAGAATAGCAACAGGTATTGTTCTAATACAACATTTTTGGACGTTTCCCATACAATCATGAAGTGCCCACCTGATTGAATTCATCTTAGCGTAATACCACGTCATCTACACATGTACCTATGAAACACCTGAACTACACGTGTACACCATTGTGCATGCATGGTTATGTTTTTTTTAATGAGAATAGCAACCCTTATTTTTCTAATACACCTTGTTAGGGCATCTTCCATACAATTAAGACAACATAATTGTGAAAAGTCTGAGTGCAAAATACCATGTCATCTACAAATGTACCTATGAAACATCTGAACTACACCTGTACAACATTGTGAATGATTCTTTATGTATTTTTAATGATTGAGAATAGCAACCTTATTGTTCTAATACACCTTGTTAGGGCATCTTCCATACAATTAAGACAACATCATTGTGTAAAGTCTAAGTGCAAAATACCACGTCATCTACACATGTACCTATGAAACACCTGAACTACACTTGTACATCATTGTACATGCTTGGCTATGTTTTTTTAATAGACTGAGAAGAGCAACCCTTGTTGTTCTAATATGGCTTGTTAGAGCATCTTTCATACAATTATCAGGTTAGTGTACAATTAAGGCAACACAGGTTGGAAAGTCTAAGTGCAGGTCTCTTCACGTACCACGACACAAACGGCTCTCCCCCCACTCCACCCCTCCTTTTCTGCATGCAAGAAAGACTCCCTAAAATACAGACATACAACGTTCTCTTAGGTGTGTGTGTGTGGGGGGGAGGGGGTGGGAGTGTGTGGGGGGGTGTGCGTGTGTGTGTGTGCGTATCATAAGTCTTAGAAAGAGGTGCTTTGTTCATCACGTTGTTAATTAGGAAGTTAGCCTTGGAAAAATGTGGGGGGTGTAGGCCTATACAGATTTTTTATCTCGTCAGGATGGGTGAGAAAACCCAATATTCCAAATAACCCATGACCTTTCAAATCGTAAATTAAGAGTCGAATGCAGAGAGGTATGAATGATATGAACGGAGTGGCACGAGAAGAAGAAGAATCTCGGTGGAGCACCATCTCAAAGAAACTCAGAGACAAATAGACCATAAAAAATGGACAGTAAGTACATACTTTAAAATACTTCTCCTAGTTTCATGACTAACACGAGTTTATGTCATCTAAATGTGATCTTGTTTTACATTTAACTGAACGCGCATGAATATGTTGTCATTAGCTATTGTTTTAGGATTTTAGCTATCCATGCATTCATGAATAACACTAGTTTATGTTATTATCTATTTGTTTTAGGATTTTAGCTGTCCATCCTGTTTCAGATGCAACTATGTCTTCATGCATATTCATGAAAATGCCAAATAGAACATTAAGTTATGCCATCTATATATCTCTATATTTTTTATATACAATACTTTGGTATGATGTATTCTCCAAGTTAGATCATATGCACATAGCACATATTTTAACTAGATGACGTGTAAATGTTTGACCTGTGTTCTTCAATGGGAGTGATTTCAATCCATATATAGTTAGTAAATACAGTGTAGCTCAAACTCTGATAAACAGCACAGCTAGCAACAAGCTTTTCAAAGGCATGCGTGTGTGTGTATGCAGCCCTCCCTTGAGGGGATGCGTGTGCGAGTGTGTATGTGGGCGTGCGTGCGTGTTTAGCGTGTGTGTATGCGTGTGTGAGCACATGTGAGCAATGCAGTCGGGGGAGTCAATCAGAGGAATGTAGATAAACGGTTGCTTACTGGCGATTTCTTGAGAAGCTTTGTGTATCAAAATGCGTCTCCATTTAGGATGGCTGAGGGGCAACTGGTCTATAATAATAATAAACTCACTTTTGAAAAAATCTGAATGATGAATATGTATTCTTTTTCTTTTCAGAACAGTACTGAGGTGTAACAAGTTCCCTACATATTAGGTAAGTGACAAAGGGACTCTAATCTTGTCTGTAAACAGGGTGCAACCTAACTTGGTGTGTTTTTTTGTAACTTTAAAAAAGTCCCCTTCCTCTGTTGCATGTTGCCTAAGGAGAACATACCCAAATGGTCTGCTTATGAACCTCCAACCGTCAGCAACCATAAATGCAGACATGTCAGGGAGAGTTTAAACCATTATTGTGGAAATAATATTTCATTCAAAAATTCATTCATTTGTTTAAAATCATATTTAATCACTTACATAAGGTTTTTTACAAGTTGGTCAGCTTCAATGTTTAAAAACTATAACATTGACTAATGTTGACCTTCTTTATTATTAATGCAAATTAATGTGTAGACTAATTATATAGACTCTGTATTTGATCATTATCTGCTATTGTTGACCTTTTCTTTATTAGTAATGCAAGTATTGTGTAGTCTTATATTTAATCACCTACATAACGTTTTTTTTACAAATTGGTCAGTCTCATCCCTTAAAATCATCAACATTTACCTGATAAATCCCTATCATTCTTATTAATGCAATTATTGTGTAGATTCATATTTAATTACTTACATACGTTTTTTCCAAATTGGTCAGTCTCAACATTTAAACACTTTAACATTTACTAATGTTGACCTTTTCTTTATTAATAATACAAGTATTGTGTAGACTCATATTTAATCACGTTTTTTTCAAATGAGTCAGTCTCAACATTTGAAAACGTTATCATTAACATTTACTTGATGAACCTCTATATTTATTAATAATGCAATTAATCCGGGGGGCTAGCCTGATGCTATTCACGGAGTCGTGGCTAACAACGCTAACACCGAACGCGGTCGTAGAATTGGACGGCTTCCAAATCATACGCGCGGACAGGACGCTGGAGAGTGGAAAGAGGAAAGGAGGAGGGCTGGCTGTGTTTGTGAACGATAGATGGTGTAATCCTGGGCACATCACGATTAAGGAGCAGCTTTGCTGCAGGGATATTGAGCTGCTAGCTGTTGGCATGAGGCCATTCTACATCCCGCGAGAGTTTAGTCACGTGATCGCGGTGACCGTCTACGTCCCACCAGCTGCCAGCAGCGACACAGCCTGTGATGTCTTGACTGCAGCAGTGAGCAGGCTACAAACACAGCACCCAAATGCCCTGGTACTCATCTCTGGTGACTTCAATCATGCCTCCCCTTCCTCCTCTCTGCCTTCATTCACACAGTATGTCACCTGCCACACCAGAGACAATAAAACACTGGACCTTTTCTATGCCAACACCAAGGTGGCATACACATCATTGCCCCTCCCCCCGCTGGGCAAAGCTGATCACAACCTGGTGGCTCTCCAGTCTGTGTACAAACCTCTGGCCCGCAGGCAGCCAGCTGTGACCCGCACGGTTCAGAGATGGTCTGGAGAGGCCGAGGAGGCCTTAAAGGACTGCTTCAGCACAACTGTGTGGGAAGTATTCAGCGATGCTCACGGGGAAGACATTAGTAGTCTAACGGACACTGTTACAGACTATATAAATTTCTGCATGGAGAACACCATACCCACCAGGACAGTAAGGTGTTTCTCCAACAACAAACCCTGGATCACACCAGACATAAAAGCTCTCCTGAAGGAGAAGAGGAGGGCTTTTGCGTCAGGCAACATAGAGGAGCGGAGGACTGTGCAGCGCCAGCTGAGGAGGAGGATCAGAGAGGGGAAAAGGTCCTACAGGAAGAGGATGGAGGAGCAGCTGCTGCAGAATAACGCCAGGGGAGTCTGGAGGGGCCTGAAGACCATCTCAGGCCACGGACAACCCAAGACCCGGACTGGGGGGGACCTGCAGTGGGCAAATGAGCTGAATCTCTCTTTCAATAGGTTCGATCAGATGCCTGCCTCCACTCAGTCTCTCCTGCTGCAGTCTCCACCTATTCCTCCTGCTGGGCGTGTCACCCCCTCCCCTCTTTTCTCCACAGTCTCCAGCTCCCAGCTACACCAGATAGCCACCACTCCTTCCTGTCCAGCCTTAGCCTTCACAACATCTCAGGTGAGGAACCAGCTGAAGAAGATGAAGGCGAGGAAGGCAGCGGGTCCAGATGGCATCAGCCCCCAGCTCCTCAAATCCTGCGCAGACCAGCTGTGTGGAATTGTCCAGCACATGTTCAACCTGAGCCTGAAGCTGGGCAGGGTCCCCCAGCTATGGAAAACATCCTGCCTGGTCCCGGTGCCAAAGACCCCCCACCCGAAGGAGCTCAACAGCTTCAGACCAGTGGCGCTGACGTCTCACCTGATGAAGACCCTGGAGAGACTGGTCCTTGTCCACCTGCGCCCCCTGGTGAGCTCCTCAATGGACCCACTCCAGTTCGCATACCAGCCTGGCATCAGTGTGGATGATGCCATCATCTACCTCCTCCACACTTCACTCTCCCACCTGGAGAAGGCGGGGAGCACTGTGAGGATCATGTTCTTTGATTTCTCCAGTGCTTTCAACACCATCCAGCCCACCCTACTGGGAGACAAGCTGGAGCGGGCGGGGGTGGCGCACCACCTCACCACATGGATCCAGGACTACCTCACAAACCGGCCACAGTATGTGAGGACACAGGACTGTGTGTCTGACGTGCTCCTCTGCAGCACGGGGGCCCCACAGGGAACTGTCTTGGCTCCCTTCCTGTTCACCCTCTACACCTCGGACTTCAACTACAACACCCCTACCTGTCACCTGCAGAAGTTCTCTGACGACTCTGCGATTGTCGGCCTCATCACAGGTGGAGATGACCGGGAGTACAGAGAACTTACTCAGGGTTTTGTGGACTGGTGCCAGCAGAACTGCCTCCTGATCAATGCGGGGAAATCCAAAGAAATGGTGGTGGATTTCGGTAGGCGCCAGCACTCTTCATCTGCACCAGTGAATATCCGGGGAACAGATGTTGAGAGAGTCTCAACTTACAAGTACCTGGGTGTTCATCTGAACAATAAACTGGACTGGTGCGACAACACAGACGCCCTCTATAGGAAGAGTCAGAGCAGACTCTTCCTACTCAGGAGACTGAGGTCTTTTGGGGTTCAGGGGACACTCCTCAGGAACTTTTATGACTCGGTGGTTGCATCGGTCATCTTCCAGGGAGTGGTCACCTGGGCAGGCGGCGTCTCGGCCCGGGACAAGAAGCGGCTGGACAAACTGGTCAAGAGGGCCGGCTCTGTCCTGGGCTGCTCCCTGGACTCTGTGGACTCGGTGGGGGACAGGAGGATGTTGGCCAAGCTGTCATCAATGCTGGGCAACCCGGACCACCCCCTCCAGGGCACCCTAACAGCACTCCACAGCACCTTCAGTGACAGACTGTTACACCCTCGCTGTGCAAAGGAGAGATTCCGCCGTTCCTTCTTGCCTGCTGCTGTCAGACTCTTTAACAAGAACATTGTGTAGTCTCTACAAACTGGCGGTCATTAGTGCAATTGTGCAGTCCTGCACCTGAGCTCATATCGTGCAATACCCAATATTCCCCACTACTGTAATACCGTGCAATACTCAACATTCCCCACTACTGTTAGTCTAGTTTTATTTTTATCCAATGCTGTTCCTTACATTTCACTACAGCACTGCAGCACTGTCACTTAGAGTATTTTTTCCTCTGTACTATGTACAGGCCGAAATGAGTGTTCCTCATATTTTTTATGTAGATGTAGGTTGGTGTGTATACACATGTGTATATACACATGTTACTGCGTATATCTACATAGGTTTGATTCTAAATGTTTGCCGTCAATGTTATACATTAATGGCCACATTATGCCGCCGCCCCTGTGTGACCTATATCTTTGCTACTGTAACAATGAAAATTTCCCCACTGTGGGATCAATAAAGGCATTCTTATCTTATGTGTAGACTAATTATATTGTGTATTTGATCATCTGCTATTGTTGACCATGTTTTCTTACATCTCCAGCATTTAAACATCGACCTGTTATTTTAATGGATACTTTTACTACTTTTACTACCTCCTCACATCCACCTTAGCAGGAAGGATGAGAAATCAAACTACATGGAGTAAAGTTACATGCAAAATCAGAGACACCCTGAGCTATCCATCCTCTCACCAATCTGCCTCCAACCATCTGCTTGAGCGATGGATACCAAGTCCAACAGGGGCTGACTTTGTCAATTTGTTGAGATATTTAAGATTGGTTGAAATTGTAAGGTATACATTGTTGTGAGGAGGTAAAAGATGATCTGTAATGTTAGGAAGAGTATCTTTCAGTTCATTTGAACCTAGCATGTGTTTAACATGAGAGTAATTGTCAAATTTATACAGTTCTTACACGCAAACCGATTTGAAAGTTTCGTTTATTTGTTGGTTTGTTTTTAAATCATGCCCTGTGTCACTCAATTGTTGGGTAAGAGCTGGGTCCTTAAAAGGAAACCACATGTTGAGGAAAAATGAAGGTATCAAGCTAAGTTTATGAAGTCATGTCAACTTGAATGTTATTTTTAAGCTAACCAACAATACAATGTGAGTATGCAGACTAAATGAAGTGAATGTCATGATCAACATTATTTGAAGTCAAACCATAAAAGTTAAAAGATTTGAATAAAGTGAATGTAATCATCAATGTGATTTGAACATGCTTAGTTCAATGATTTTATGTTTAACTTGCATTGATGTATTAAAGCAAGTATTTTTAGAGTTACGTTTGATAGTGTAGAACTGTATCTCTCAGGTTTTTACATGCTTTTTATGACTATCACAATTTTAATCAGACAAACGCATACTTTTACCAGCACAAATGTTTGAATACAGAATCTTGATTTTTAAAAAAAATCGTTATGAGAGTTCATCTAATTTATCAGAGCAGGAAATAAAACCTACACAATATATTGTTTCAGTGAAAGGGGCCACAGTTCTGTCATATTGGGTTATTTCTGAACTTTTCCACCTCGAGCCGCATACGAATTCATACGGTGGGTACAGTAACGTCCTTCAAATAACCACGCCCCGTCCATCTCTCTCTCTCTCTCTCTCTCCCTCTCTCTCTCTCTCTCTCTCTCTCTCTCTTTCTCTTTCTCTCTCTCTCTCTCTCTCTCTCTCCCTCTCTCTCTAACGGGAAAACCACGCACCCTAAGGCGAGGAGGCGTGTCATCCACACACCCTTTTAGTAGGTATAAAAGAGCAGATTTCCAAACCAACCCATAACAACCTGTGGCTCGAGAAAAAAAAACAAAAAAAAAACCCCAACATCCACAATGCCAGTAACCCGACAGACATCCAGACGCATAGAAACGGTATGGGCACCATTGGGACGCCAAAGGGGTCAGCCAATGGAGAGTGGACCCGGGGTTAAAAGGTCGAGACAAACGCCCACCACCTGCAAACCTCTGACACAGATAATTGGCAACTAAGACAATAATGATTGTGAAGAAACAGCAGTGAATGTGGCTGACGTAAACCTCACGGTGGAACCAACGGTGACCGCTATCCACGTTTTTACAACGGAGTGCCCTCAGCAGAAGCTGTCGGTGTTCGAGGAGGCTGAAAAGGATAACATACCCCCAATGGACATCCCTCAAACGTCTTTGACCAGAGATGTCAAGACTTTACCAAACGAGACATTGACTGAGGAAGGGGAACAAAAAGGGGAGGAGAAGGATGACGATGAATTGAAGGAAGAGGAGGATGAAAAAGACACAGAGGAAGAGGAGGAAGAGGAGGAGGAGAAGGAGCTTGAGTCCGAAAAGGATGAGGAGTCAGAAAAGGAGGAGGAGGAGCCTGAGAAGGAGGAGTCGGAGTCAGAGGAGGAGAAAGATCTCGCATGGATGATGCATCCATATGGCTGGATGACTGCATCTAGATATAAATGTATCAAACAGTCAATCATTCACTTGTTGCAGGATGTGTTAGTGAAATATACGAAAGAACAATGTGACGGGTGTAAAAATGATCACCCTAGTCAGAGTCATCACATGTGTCAGACTGTGGAGGGGGAAGATTATTATTACGACACACACTTTTATGATGTGACAAGGTTACTCTGTAACAAGAAATTTCTCCCTAGCCTTGATTACATATTGAACCTGTATCAAGTGCCCACCGAGTATCAACAAGTTAAAGACACGGCCCAGATAGTCTGAGAGAGTTATCGCATGAAAAGAAGATTTTTGACAAGCTCCGAGGGAGTACCCCTTCCGGCGTCAAAATCTCTGACAAGGCTCGAAAGTTGTTGGAGGATTACTATTACAACCAGAAGTGACAAACCATAGACTTCAACGCTGATGAACCTGTTGAGAGAAAGTGATTTTGTTGAGCGATATGTTTTTTTTATGTTTGGAATAAACGCTTACCTTGTTTCGCTAGTGAGATGTTGTTCTCATCAACCCTGTCCCTTAGGTCAAACAGTAACACCTTCTCAACCATTCAACAGTCTACTTGTATAGAGTTGCTGGGTTTTCCATAAGCATCGTTAGTGTTCACGGCATCATCAGTCAGGTTTCCCAGAGAATTGTTTGGTTTCCAAGTAGGGTGAGTTTATTCCCAGGCAGGTCTGTGGACTGGTGTTTTGCATTCGTGCCTAGATTTGTCATTTTTAGATGTTTTTTATTTCTATGAATAAATACTTTTTGAAAATTCCTATAATCCTGGCTTTAGGAACAACCACAAACCTTTCGTTTGGTGAGACATACAGGAGGTGGACCTGTACCTTTACTCTTCTTAGAATCATTTTCTTGTAAAATCTTAGGGTAGGGATAAATCTTATTTATCAATATTGTACTTAAAAGAAAAGAAAGTGTCAGTAATTGTATACTTATAATTTAAGTACTTATAATTTACTTGTAATATGTTCATTCTTATACTCTAGATTACTACTTAGTGATTGTATAAATGTGTAAATTATAAGTATACAATTACTGACACTTTCTTTTCGCTGCTCCTCCACGTTGAGAGGAGCCAGTTGAGGTGGCTCGGGCATCTGATTAGGATGCCTCCTGGACGCCTCCCTGGTGAGGTGTTCCGGGCATTGCCCACCGGCAGGAGACCCCGACGATGACCCAGAACACGCTGGAGAGACTATGTCTCCCGGCTTGCCTGGGAACGCCTTGGGACCCCTCCGGAAGAGCTGGAAGATGTTGTTGGGGAGAGGGAAGTCTGGGCTTCCCTGCTGAAGCTGCTGCCTCCGCGACCTGACTTCGGATAAGCGGGAGATAATGGATGGATGGACTGATGGATGGATGGATGGATGGATGTTTCAGCCTAAAACTCTCCAGGATGGCGTCCAGGAGGCATCCTAATCAGATGCCCGAGCCACCTCAACTGGCTCCTCTCAACGTGGAGGAGCAGCGAAAAGAAAGTGTCAGTAATTGTATACAGGTGGAACATCTTTTGTTATCTAGGTTTTTGGGATTACCTTTACCTTTTTACCCTTAAATGATTTAAAGATATTAAGGGAATTTTCAAAAAGTATTTATTGAACTGTATAAATTTGACAATTACTCTCATGTTAAACACATGCTAGGTTCAAATGAACTGAAAGATACTCTTCCTAACATTACAGATCATCTTTTACCTCCTCACAACAATGTATACCTTACAATTTCAACCAATCTTAAATATCTCAACAAATTGACAAAGTCAGCCCCTGTTGGACTTGGTATCCATCGCTCAAGCAGCTGGTTGGAGGCAGATTGGCGAGAGGATGGATAGCTCAGGGTGTCTCTGATTTTGCATGTAACTTTACTCCATGTAGTTTGATTTCTCATCCTTCCTGCTAAGGTGGATGTGAGGAGGTCATAAAAAAAAAAAGATAAGCCAGCTTGAACACTCCAGTATGTGTGGTCTACTCACGTACTGATTCACCGGTGAGGAACTTGTATTTCATGATGTCTGAGAAATCAAGGCGTTCCCAGGCAAGCCGGGAGACATAGTCTCTCCAGCGTGTTCTGGGTCATCCTCGGGGTCTCCTGCCGGTGGGCAATGCCCGGAACACCTCACCAGGGAGGCGTCCAGGAGGCATCCTAATCAGATGCCCGAGCCACCTCAACTGGCTCCTCTCAACGTGGAGGAGCAGCGAAAAGAAAGTGTCAGTAATTGTATACTTATAATTTACACATTTATACAATCACTAAGTAGTAATCTAGAGTATAAGAATGAACATATTACAAGTACAACCAAAGATTACAAACAATAACTCATATCAAGATTTATCAACATTATACTTGAAAAAAGAATGTTCATAAATGTATACTTATACTTTACACAATTACACAGTCTCTAATTAGTAACCTACAGTATAACGATGAAACATTACAACTTCAACCATACAAACAACTCATATTCTTAAGATTTATTGATACTGTACTTACAAAAAAAAAGAAAGGTTAATACATGTATACTTACACTTGACACAATTATACAATCAATGATGTTTTACTATTTTTCATATATTGAGGTGAGTTTCTGTAAAAGTACAAGGCAAAAGTATTTGGAGGTCTTCTAGATGTGTTTAGATTATTTTTGTGGCTTTACAGCTATCTAGGTAACAGTTAGGTCATTGTAAATTGGCTTTAAGGGTTTATTTCAGTATATTGCAGAATGTTTAGGTGATGGAGTATTTTAATATTTAAGACGTACTTGAGTACATCCAGCGGTGTTAAATTCACATTGTCCTTCAACACTTTGACTAGGGCTGCTCGATTATGAAAACGTATAAAATTAGCAATTATATATATATATATATAAATATATATATATATATATATATATATATATATATATATATATATATATATATATATATATATATATATATATATATATATATATATTTTTTTTTTTTTTTTTAATTTCTTTTAAAAGGTGTATCAATTCAAGTTTGTTTTTCTCATGTGTAAACAGTGCCTTGTATACAAATTAATATTAATAATAATTGATTACGATTATGTTAATTTTTGTCATCATCATTGTAGTCATGGTCATTGTAATTGAATTTTGATTAATTGCATAACCCTAATTGCACCATATTTTGTTTACATCTAGGTTTTTGGGATTACCTTTACCTTTTTACCTTTAATGGATTTAAAGATATTAAGGGGACTTTCTAGAATTGCCTCACTAGATTGAAGAATAGTTAGATAATTTTAAGAAACATTTTAGTTACATCTAGGTATGTTAAATTCACATTGCACAGACCTAATTAGGACAACATTTTGGTTACATCTGGGATTATTGGGATTACCTTTACCTGATTTTAAGATATTAATGTAACTTTTAGGGTTTATTTCAGTATATTAGAGAATGTTTAGGTGACTTCATGGAGTTTTTTTAAACTATATTTAAGACTTACTTGAGTACATTTAGGAATATTAAATTCATGTTGTACCCGAACACTCAGACCATAGTTTTGTTTACATCGAGGATTATTGGGGTAATCTTTAGGTCATACTTTATTTACAAATATTAAGGTAACTGAGTTGAGTTGAGTTTGAGTTTATTTGAAAAGAGGGACAACACATATTAATGAACATGTAAATATGCAAGGTTATAGCCAAAGGCTAATTTACATCTTTAGTCCCTTCGGCAGGTTGATGTTAAAAACACAAGATAAAATGAACAGGGCAACAGTAGGTAAAAAACACAGGACACAGACAAATTTGACAAACTTGACATACATACAATCTAGGCAGTGTTGTGTGTGTGTGTGTGTGTGTGTTTTATGAAGTATCTCGGTTCATATAAGAATAGTTAGATAACTTTTAAGAAAATAGGTGGCTACATCTAGAAATGTTAAATTCACATTGAGTTCACAATAATTACTTGAGTACATTCAGAAGTGTTAAGTACAAATTGCACATGAACAGGTGGAACATCTTTTGTTATCTAGGTTTTTGGGATTACCTTTACCTTTTTACCCTTAAATGATTTAAAGATATTAAGGGAATTTTCAAAAAGTATTTATTGAACTGTATAAATTTGACAATTACTCTCATGTTAAACACATGCTAGGTTCAAATGAACTGAAAGATACTCTTCCTAACATTACAGATCATCTTTTACCTCCTCACAACAATGTATACCTTGCAATTTCAACCAATCTTAAATATCTCAACAAATTGACAAAGTCAGCCCCTGTTGGACTTGGTATCCATCGCTCAAGCAGCTGGTTGGAGGCAGATTGGCGAGAGGATGGATAGCTCAGGGTGTCTCTGATTTTGCATGTAACTTTACTCCATGTAGTTTGATTTCTCATCCTTCCTGCTAAGGTGGATGTGAGGAGGTCATAAAAAAAAAAGATAAGCCAGCTTGAACACTCCAGTATGTGTGGTCTACTCACGTACTGATTCACCGGTGAGGAACTTGTATTTCATGATGTCTGTACATGAATGTACAAATACGACAGAGTTTTAGGCTGAAACATCCATCCATCCATCCATCCATCAGTCCATCCATCCATTATCTCCCGCTTATCCGAAGTCAGGTCGCGGAGGCAGCAGCTTCAGCAGGGAAGCCCAGACTTCCCTCTCCCCAACAACATCTTCCAGCTCTTCCGGAGGGGTCCCAAGGCGTTCCCAGGCAAGCCGGGAGACATAGTCTCTCCAGCGTGTTCTGGGTCATCCTCGGGGTCTCCTGCCGGTGGGCAATGCCCGGAACACCTCACCAGGGAGGCGTCCAGGAGGCATCCTAATCAGATGCCCGAGCCACCTCAACTGGCTCCTCTCAACGTGGAGGAGCAGCGGCTCGACTCTGAGTCCCTCCCGGATGGTCGAACTTCTCACTCTATCTCTAAGGGAGAGCGGACACCCTCGAAGGAAACCCATTGTATCCGGCATCTTGTTTTTTCGGTCATGACCCACAGCTCATGACCATAGGTGAGAGTAGGAACGTAGATCGACCGGTAAATTGAGAGCTTCGCTTTTCGGCTGAGCTCCTTCTTCACCATGACAGACCGATACAGGGTCCGCACCACAGCAGACGCTGCACCAATCCGCCTGTCGATCTCCCGTTCCATCTTACCCTCACTCGTGAACAACACCCCAAGATACTTGAACTCCTCCACTTGGGGCAGAATCCCATCCCCGACGAGAGGGCACGCCACCCTTTTCCGACTGAGGACCATGGTCTCAGATTTGGAGGTGCTGATTTTCATTGAGACCGTTTCACACTCGACTTTGAACCGCTCCAGCGAGAGTTGGAGATCGCGGCTTGTAGAAGCCAACAGTACCACATCATCTGCAAAAAGCAGGAATGCAATACTGAGGCCACCAAACCGGACCTCCTCGACACCTCGGCTGCACCTAGAAATTCTGTCCATGAAAGTTATGAACAGAATCGGTAACAAAGGGCAGCCTTGGCGGAGTCCAACCCTCACTGGAAACGAATCTGACTTACTGCCGGCAATGCGGACCAAACTCTGACATCGGTGGTACAGGGACCGGACAGCCCTTATCAGGGGGCTCAGTACCCCGTACTCCCGAAGCACCGCCCACAGAACTCCCCGAGGGACACGGTCGAACGCCTTCTCCAAGTCCATAAAACACATGTAGACTGGTTGAGCGAACTCCCATGCACCCTTGAGGACCTCACTGAGGGTGTAGAGCTGGTCCACTGTTCCACGGCCGGTACGAAAACCACATTGCTCCTTCTGAATCCGAGATTCAACCTTCCGACGGACCCTCCTCTCCAGCACCCCTGAATAGACCTTGCCGGGGAGGCTGAGGAGTGTGATCCCTCTGTAATCGGAGCACACCCTCCGGTCCCACTTCTTAAAAAGGGGTACCACCACCCCGGTCTGCCAATCCAGAGGCACTGTCCCCGATGTCCACGCGATGTTGTAGAGACGTGTCAACCATGACAGCCCCTCAACATCCAGAGCCTTTATGAACTCCGGGCGGATCTCACCGAGGAGCTTTTTGACTACCTCGGTTACTTCAACTCCTTCTTCAGCTGGACAGCATCCCTTACCGCTGGTGTCCACCAGCGGGTTCGGGGATTGCCGCCACAACAAGCACCGACTACCTTGCAGCCACAACTCCGATCGGCCGCCTCAACAATGGAGGCACAAAACATGGTCCACTCGGACTCGATGTCCCCCCTACAAAGTTGATCATCGAACTGCGGCCTAGGGTATCCTGGTGCCAAGTGCACATATGGACACCCTTATGTTTGAACATGGTGTTTGTTATGGACAATCCGTGATAGGCACAGAAGTCCAGTAACCGAACACCGCTCGGGTTCAGATCGGGGGGGCCGTTCCTCCCAATCACACCTCTCCAGGTCTCACTGTCATTGCCCACGTGAGCATTGAAGTCCCCCAGCAGAACGATGGAGTCCCCAGGTGGAGCGCCCTCCAGCACACCCTCCAAGGACTCCAAAAAGGGTGGGTACTCTGCACTGCTGTTTGTTGCATAAGCACAAACAACAGTCAGGACCCGTCCCCCCACCCTCAGGCAGAGGGAGGCTACCCTCTCGTCCACCGGGGTAAACCCCAATGTACAGGCGCCAAGCCGGGGGGCAATAAGTATGCCCACACCTGCTTGGCGCCTCTCACCCTGGGCAACTCCAGAATGGAAGAGTGTCCAACCCTCTCGAGAGGACTGGTACCAGAACCCAAGCTGTGTGTGGAGGTGAGCCCGACTATATCTAGTCGGAACTTCTCAGCCTCACACACCAGCTCGGGCTCCTTCCCTGCCAGAGAGGTGACATTCCATGTCCCAAGAGCTAGTTTTTGTTGCCGGGGATCGGACCGTCAAGGTCCCTGTCTTTTGCCACTGCCCAGCTCACACGGCACCCGACCCCTTTGGCCCCTCCCACCAGTGGTGAGCCCATGGGAAGGGGGACCCACGTGTCCTTTTCGGGCTGAGCCCGGCCGGGCCCCATGGGTGCAGGCCCGGCCACCAGGCGCTCGCCATCGAGCCCCACCTCCAGGCCTGGCTCCAGAAGGGGGCCCCGGTGAACCGCGTCCGGGCGAGGGAAAACGTGGTCCATAAATTTTTGTCTTCATTAGGGGTCATACCTAGGACCTGTTTGCCATGGGTGACCCGACCAGGGCATAAAGCCCCAGACAACTTAGCTCCTAGGATCATTGGGGCGCGCAAACCCCTCTACCACGATAAGGTGACGGCTCATGGGGGGTAGGCTGAAACAAGAAACAGTATATTGTTTAGGTTTTACTTCCTGCTTTGATTAATGAGTTTATATCAATCTCTCACCATGATTTTAAAATTCAAGAGAACATTGTATGTCTGTATTTAGGGAGTCTTTCTTGCATGCAGAAAAGGAGGGGTGGAGTTGGGGGCGGGGGAGCCGTTTGTGTCGTGGTACGTGAAGAGACCTCCGCTTAGACTTTCCAACCTGTGTTGCCTTAATTGTACACAAACCTGATAATTGTATGAAAGATGCTCTAACAAGCTGTATTAGAACAACAAGGGTTGCTCTTCTCAGTCTATTGAAAAAAACATAGCCAAGCATGTACAATGATGTATAAGTGTAGTTCAGGTGTTTCATAGGTACATATGTAGATGACGTGGTATTTTGCACTTAGACTTTACACAATGATGTTGTCTTAATTGTATGGAAGATGCCCTAACAAGGTGTATTAGAAAAATAAGGGTTGCTATTCTCATTAAAAAAACATAACCAAGCATGCACAATGGTGTACACATGTAGTTCAGGTGTTTCATAGGCACATGTGTAGATGACGTGGTATTACGCTAAGATGAATTCAATCAGGTGGGCACTTCATGATTGTATGGGAAACGTCCAAAAATGTTGTATTAGAACAACACGTGTTGCTATTCTCATTTAAAAAACATAACCAAGCATGCTAAATGGTGTCCAAGTGTAGTTCAGGTATTTCATAGTCAAATGTGAAGATGACGTGGTATTACTCCAATGATTCAGTGGGTGGGTGTTGTCTTCCTTCCAAATAAATCCTTGATTTTTGATGAGCGTTTGATCCACAGCCTTTATTAACAGAAATACACGTCCCCTCAATCATGATGCCTTCAGGAAGATCTGTTTTACTTTCTGTTTTAGTGTGTGGTAGTGAGATGAGGGGAGGCTCTAAAAACATGTCTGCCCATGCCTTGAACGAGGTGGAAGTATGAGGTCATCAAATGCCCATATTTGGGCATGCCGGAAAAGATGGCGGCCGTTCAAAACAAGTCTGTACATGCCTGGGATGACATCACTGTTCAAAACATGTCTGTACATGCCTTGAACGAGGTGGAAGTATGAGGTCATCAAATGCCCATATTTGGGCATGCCGGAAAAGATGGCAGCAGCCAGGACATGTCTGGACTTGCCCAGGGTGACATAACTGGACAAAACATGCCCGGGCATGTCTTGAACGAGGCGGAAGCATAATGTCCATATTTGGTCATACCGTAAGGGGACGTTAATCATAAATGATGTGTTAAAGGGGCGTGGACTAGGAACTGCCAAAATGGCGGACAGGAAATGAAGCGGGGCTAGGGATGGGGCTTATGGACTACAAAATTACGTCATCAAAGCGTGCGGTTAGGGGTGGGAATTATGGACTACATGGGGGCGTGGTTAGGGGCGGGACTTATGGACTACAAAGTGGTGTGGCTAGGAGAGGGGCCCTACTTCCGGACTACAAAGCGGCGTCATCAAAGGGGCGGGGTTTGTGGACTACAAAATAACATCACGTTTTTTACTTCCGGATTACAGACCTGTCAAAAAAGTTTGACGAAAGCGGAATATTACTATTTTTCATTTCCATTGGAATGTTCAACTCACATTTACACCGTCCCAATTTCCACAAATTCAAGTCATTCAACTCATTCAACTCACATTCAGCTTTTCAACACCCCCAAAATTCCTACCTCCCACACATTCAACTCATTCACACTTAAAAAAAAACACAAAAATTCAACTATTCACCATTCATTTCCATTGGGAGATTTACCTTTTCGCATTTACACCATTCCAAATTCCATAAATTTAAGTCATTCAACTCATTCATCTCACATTCAGCTTTTCAACACCCCCAAACTTCCTACTTTCCACACATTCAACTCATTCACACTTAAAAAACCCATGGTCTCCCCAGTGCGGCGGCCCTCTTGGGCAGGGACATTAGCTAGACTGGGGATACTCACCCCAAGGTCTCTCCAGTGCGGCGGCCATCCTGGGCAGGGACATTAGCTAGACTGGGTATACTCACCCCGAGGTCTCCCCAGTACAACGGCCATCTTGGGCAGGGCCCGCTGTGGACACGCTTCAAAATGCGCCACTAGTACTTTACTAGTTACCCAACTACGTGTGCTGACTTCCATTGCGAGCCCCGGGGTTGGTTTTGTCATATTGTATAATTATTTGGGTCCAACAGACAACATGAAGTCGCAGTCAACAAGTTTATTATTTATTTTACACACTTCCCCTCCTTCACGGCTTTCAAAATAAAAGCATACCAGCAAACCACTATACACAGCAGGTTTGCTCTGGCATATTTCCGGAAGTAGGGAGCGCCAGAAGTAGTGCATGAACTCCACCTTGATGTGGCAGCGTCATCCTTGAGTCAATGCTGTGCGCAGTCTAGCATTATGTTTTGTTTATGTGTGTTTGTGTTCAAATGTAATTTGTGTTCAATTTGTTGTTATATTTGACATTTATGAAATAAAGATATTAGGAAAAAAAAAAAAGATTGAATATACTCGTGGACATAAATTGTTTTGAAACAGGTCGGTGGGCGTCGCTTCAAAAAGACAGCGACAACAATGGATATCGTGCCTGCTACAACCATAAAGGGACCGAGATGACTAGACGATGCATTTAATTTTATTGCGAAACCGATCTGGAAGGGGGAGCGTGGGTGAGTAGCTTGTTCACTTTGCAACAGCAGCAACGAGCGTGGCTCATCCGTCACCGTGTAGGAAACTGTATGTCATCGCAACGTGAGACAGCAAGGTGCGCTCAAGCGTGTTTGTATTTCCTCATTGCCACACCCACGCCTCCCACCTGCAACTGGGGCATACCATTACAAGAAGGGGCGGGGGGCAATAGTACAATCCCTATAACAGCAGTTGTCGCTTGCGCCGACGCGGGAGTAGAAAGAAGCCTAAAAAGAAGCCTTTCACTGACAAGGCTGAGATGAAATTTGGCCTCCTCGCGACCACGTCACACGCACGAGGGCCGATTAGTGGCCCGGACTAAAATCCACACCATGCTTAGTCCAGCCATTTTAAAAATGTTGTCGACCAACGTCCCCCCCGCCCCCAAATTGGGCATCCGGACCGGTCGGTCCCTCCGGCCCGGCCCAGGGGCGGACTGCCCAGCTCTGTAAATAAACAACTCAGTAGATAAAAATTTTAATAGAACGACATGAGAGCAGCATCATATTATAAGTATAAAAAAGACTGCTCATAATAGTGAAAACCTTTAAGATAAGATAAGATAAGAATGCCTTTATTGATCCCACAGTGGGGAAATTTTCATTGTTACAGCAGCAAAGATATAGGTCACACAGGGACGGCGGCATAATGTGGCCATTAATGTATAACATTGACGGCAAACATTAAGGATCAAACCTATGTAAATATACGCAGTAACATGTGTATATACACATGTATATACACACCAACCTACATCTACATAAAAAGTATGAGGAACACTCATTTTGACCTGTACATAGTACAGAGGAAAAATACTCTAAGTAAGTGACAGTGCTGCAGTGCTGTAGTGAAATGTAAGGAACAGCATTGGATAAAAATAAAACTAGACTAACAGTAGTGGGGAATGTTGAGTATTGCACGGTATTACAGTAGTGGGGAAAATTGGGTATTGCACGATATGAGCTCAGGTGCAGGACTGCACAATTGCACTAATGTCCGCCAGTTTGTAGAGACTACACAATGTTCTTGTAAAGAGTCTGCTCTGACTCTTCCTATAGAGTGTTGTCGCACCAGTCCAGTTTATTGTTCAGATGAATGACTTGTAAGTTGAGACTCTCTCAACATCTGTTCCCCGGATATTCACTGGTGCAGGTGAAGAGTGCTGGCGTCTACCGAAATCCACCACCATTTCTTTGGATTTCCCCACATTGATCAGGAGGCGGTTCTGCAGGCACCAGTCCACAAAACCCTGAGTAAGTTCTCTGTACTCCCGATCATCTCCGCCTGTGATGAGGCCGACAATCGCAGAGTCGTCAGAGAACTTCTGCAGGTGACAGGTAGGGGTGTTGCAGTTGAAGTCCGAGGTGTAGAGGGTGAACAGGAAGGGAGCCAAGACAGTTCCCTGTGGGGCCCCCATGCTACAGAGGAGCACGTCAGACACACAGTCCTGTGTCCTCACATACTGTGGCCGGTTTGTGAGGTAGTCCTGGATCCATGTGGTGAGGTGGTGCGCCACCCCCGCCCGCTCCAGCTTGTCTCCCAGTAGGGTGGGCTGGATGGTGTTGAAAGCACTGGAGAAATCAATCAAAGAACATGATCCTCACAGTGCTCCCCGCCTTCTCCAGGTGGGAGAGTGAAGTGTGGAGGAGGTAGATGATGGCATCATCCACACTGATGCCAGGCTGATATGCGAACTGGAGTGGGTCCATTGAGGAGCTCACCAGGGGGCGCAGGTGGACAAGGACTAGTCTCTCCAGGGTCTTCATCAGGTGAGACGTCAGCGCCACTGGTCTGAAGCTGTTGAGCTCCTTCGGGTGGGGGGTCTTTGGCACCGGGACCAGGCAGGATGTTTTCCATAGCTGGGGGACCCTGCCCAGCTTCAGGCTCAGGTTGAACATGTGCTGGACAATTCCACACAGCTGGTCTGCGCAGGATTTGAGGAGCTGGGGGCTGATGCCATCTGGACCCGCTGCCTTCCTCGCCTTCATCTTCTTCAGCTGGTTCCTCACCTGAGATGTTGTGAAGGCCAAGGCTGGGCAGGAGGGAGTGGTGGCTATCTGGTGTAGCTGGGAGCTGGAGACTGTGGAGAAAAGGGGGGAGGGGGTAACAGCCAAGCAGGAGGAGTAGGTGTAGGCTGCAGCAAGAGAGATTGAGTGGAGGCAGGCATCTGATCGAACCTATTGAAAAAGAGGTTCAGCTCATTTGCCCACTGCAGGTCCCCCCCAGTCCTGGTCTTGGGTTGTCTGTGGCCTGAGATGGTCTTCAGGCCCCTCCAGACTCCCCTGGCGTTATTCTGCAGCAGCTGCTCCTCCATCCTCTTCCTGTAGGACCTTTTCCCCTCTCTGATCCTCCTCCTCAGCTGGCGCTGCACAGTCTTCCGCTCCTCTATGTGGCCTGACGCAAAAGCCCTCCTCTTCTCCTTCAGGAGAGCTTTTATGTCTGGTGTGATCCAGGGTTTGTTGTTGGAGAAACACCTTACTGTCCTGGTGGGTATGGTGTTCTCCATGCAGAAATTTATATAGTCTGTGACAGTGTCCGTTAGACTACTAATGCCTTCCCCGTGAGCATCGCTGAATACTTCCCACACAGTTGTGCTGAAGCAGTCCTTTAAGGCCTCCTCGGCCTCTCCAGACCATCTCTGAACCGTGCGGGTCACAGCTGGCTGCCTGCGGACCAGAGGTTTGTACAGACTAGAGAGCCACCAGGTTGTGATCAGCTTTGCCCAGCGGGGGGAGGGGCAATGATGTGTATGCCACCTTGGTGTTGGCATAGAAAAGGTCCAGTGTTTTATTGTCTCTGGTGTGGCAGGTGACATACTGTGTGAATGAAGGCAGAGAGGAGGAAGGGAGGCATGACTGAAGTTACCAGAAATGAGTATCAGGGCATTTGGTTGCTGTGTTCGTAGCCTGCTCTCGGCTGCAGCCAAGATATCACAGGCTGTGTCGCCACTGGCAGCGGGGGGGACGTAGACGGCCACTGCGATCACATGACTAAACTCTCGCGGGATGTTGAATGGCCTCATGCCAACAGCTAGCAGCTCAATATCCCTGCTGCAAAGCTGCTCCTTAATCGTGATGTGCCCAGGATTACACCATCTATCGTTCACAAACACAGCCAGCCCTCCTCCTTTCCTCTTTTCACTCTCCAGCGTCCTGTCCGCGCGTATGATTTGGAAGCCGTCCAATTTTACGACCGCGTTCTGCGTGAGCGCTGTTAGCCACGACTCCGTGAATAGCATCAGGCTAGCCTCCCGGAAGTCCCTCTCATGCCGGGTAAGCGCCGCTTGCTCGTCCATCTTGTTGGGGAGAGATCTAACATTCCCCATGATAACAGACGGGAGGACGGGATGGTATCGTCTCCTCCTTTCCCGGCGTTTAACCCCTGCACGAGATCCCCGTCTCTTCCTCCTCAGCTCTCAGGGGAAATCGGGTCTCGCCCCGGGAGCCGACGCAGGGTTAGCACGGAGTGCTAACAGCTGATTCCGGCTGTAAACAATGGGGGCGCGGCTCCGAGCCAAGTCGCCGGACACGATTGCGCAAAAAATAGCCACCCGCAGCACCAAGAATACCGCAGTTTGGGTGTCCATTGCTACGCAAGTTACGACTATCAACTATATGAAAAAGGTATGAGGTAGAGTAATAGTAAGGAACAAAAACACACGAAAAGGCTCACCGGTGAGCCGGAGCTACTGTAGCAGGCTGCCACTCGCACGGCGCCGGAACCGGAAGACTTTGGTACAAGATAGAGCATAACAGCATGTAAACATTAACTTTTTTAAAAATTTATTTTATGTTATCAATAACATTTTGGTCACCATCGAAAAAAGAAAGTATATTTACCAAGCTCTTTCAATCAGGCTGGAGGAAATATCTCCTTTTTGTCAATGAAGGCACGGCCACCTACGAAGTAGTCAACTTTCTGCTGCTTGCGTGCGTGGTCCACCAGCGGCCACAACTTCATCCTGGACTCTCGATCAGCTTTGCAAAGGTCTTCCGCAAAGCGCAGACCGTTGTCTCGGAGGAAGGCAGAGTTCTTCGCAGCAGCCCATACAGCAGCTCTGTAGATGCGAGAAGTGAACTGCACAATGATTCCTCTCGAGCTGTTTGGTTTCTTCACCCCCATGCAGTGAACAGTATCAATGACCTCCGGGAGTCGCTGAGCATCAGACGGCAGCATCATTTTGCAGACACGAATCACTTCACTCCTCACATCTTTGTCTTCCACTTGCTCATTATCTCCATGCAACTTCAAGTTCCATCGTCTCGAGGACCTTTCCATGTCGATGATACGTGCCTCTAATATGTTGGTACTTTTGAGCTGGGATACTCTTAACTTCACCTCACTCACTTGCTTGCAGACAGCCTCCATTTCGCCTCGCATACTTGCAATTTGAGTCGCATTATTCTGAACCAAACCTTTCAGTTCATCTGACCTAGCGTTAATCAACACTGACAAAGTAGCGATGATATCGTTGTCAGGACCGGTGTTACTGTTTAACTGTCTTAGATTATATTAGATTATCTGGCTCCCGATTCCAGATGTGGCCGTTAGGGCAATGTCAAAAAGTCATTTTGTGTTTCCTCTCTGCAGATTCATCACAAGCTACATGGAAACTGTTCAAGTGCATACCTGTTCAAATCCTCAATAAACACATGATACCAAACGTGTCGTTTACGACTCCCGATTGATGGCTACAAGTAATTGTAAACGGAGCGAAAATTAAAACAAAAACAAAAAAAGACGAGAGTGGTACTTGAACCCATGCCGCGGTGAAGAATAAAGAAACACATGCCTCCAGTGCTGCTGCTGCCTTACCACTACGCCACGAGCTGGTACACTTTCGGAGGCGCACATTTAATACTTGTAGATCGGTATAAGTACCCCGGCGATGTGGCACAAGTTAATCTGGTGCTAAATGTATATGCCCATGTCAACTGGCTAGTGGGAAGCAACTTGACATGGTCGCGCTCGTGTTGCTTTTCACCTAAATTAAAGTTCGTACCTGACACGGATGCGCCGAAATCACTTATGAGTGATGAATACGTGCATAGATGTTAAAAATAAGTGATGTCAAAGAGAAGCATCAACATGATTGAAGCGATATTGTAATCGGCTCCATCCGAAAAGGAAGATATACATAACTGCTGTCTGTCATCTGATCAAACTGTTTTCCAAACTCATTCAAAATAAGCACGCGGAACAGCACACATGGACTTGTCGTCTTGGGCAACAGCAACATTCTTATTTTCATTATTCAACCATTTTGCAACGATCGGAAATGAGTATTTTATATGTATTCTATAAACATATGTCTCGTTTAAGGGCGATTTCGGCCCAAGTGGCAAAGTCAATAAACAGCGGCTTGATCCCCACTCTGGATCGACTGCAAGAAAGTGGGCAAATAAAAGTTAGAAATAAACTAATAAAAACATCTGGGCATCGGTGGTACTTGAACCCATCATGTCAAAACGGTACGGAACGCATTACCGCTGCTCACGTCCCTCGCCTAGCCGAGGTACTACAATGTGTGTCGTACAATTGGTCCCCTATAGATTAAGAAATTGGCTGGACTTTACAGTTGTTTGTCTCCAGTTATTCATCACATTTTAAATGTCCTTGAACTAGCAACACATAACCAATGCTTTACTCATCCCTGAAATAGTTGTGCACACAAACTTGACCATTTAAACTGGGTTGGAGGGGAAATGGTGGTTCTCTCTGCAAGTAATTGTATTTTGTACATATCCCCTAAACCACAGGTGTCAAGGCCAAGGCCAAATCTGACCCGCGGCATCATTTTATGTGGCACGCGAAAGCAAATAATCTGTGTTGACTTGACATGTTTCTTTCAAATTGTCCTCACTTGTTACACCGCATAAAAGATATTGCAAGCATCTGTTACCAATTCCCCCTTTATTTAGGGGCTTGTGATTTCAAAACTAGTTATCCATCAATTTGTTGTCGGCTATATGTGTTAATATGAGTCAATCATACATTTACATGGGTTCCCAGTCGGAACGGCCCTCTGAGCGACACCAAAACTATTATGTAGCCTGCGACAACAATAAGTTTGACACCCCTGCCCCAAACTAATCGACATCCCCCCAACTTTCGCTGTAAACAGTGTGATGACTTTGGATTTGACCGGTGTTTGCCTCCGCCAATGATTTGTTCCCCTTTATAGAGCCTTATTTCAACATTCTGCAAAGAGTGGTGTTTTGTCAAACAGTGCACCTTTAATGTAGTGAAGATGCAATGTGGGCAGATTGTATATATATCCCACCCGTCCCCTATTGACCTCAACCAATTATGAAAGTCAGTCCTCTCCAAGCTTTTAATAATACAAAGAGTGGATAACGATACTACTGAAAATACATTTGCTTTTGTGCTTCCACCTCCTAAATATGCTAAATGGAACGTGTCATAATTGCTTTTGGCGCTACTGTGAGGATGTCGTGTAGCCTATAACTATTACTCTTTTGCTCAATTATTAAGCCACAAAAGTACAAATTGCCATCCACAGAGGTACAAATCAGCATTTCCCCACAAGTACAAATTCAATTTTGCTTTAAGTACAACATTTATTTCCACAACTACAAGTCGTTTTTCCTACCAAGGAGGATTTGGTTTTTTGTTTTCACATACAAGTTGTCATTTCTACAGGTACACATTTTCAAAAGTCCACATTTTCAAATATATATTTTTTTCCAGGTACAATTTTGTTTTTTCAGATACAACATTTTTTCACACGCCTTCAAATTGTTTTCTCTACGAATATATTTTTTTTACAATTTCCTTGTTACGAGTACAAATTTCCTTTTTATTTACTTTTAGTTACTTTTGCACCAAATTCACTACCTCCATACCATCTCTGCTAGTAACAAATGCAGTGAAAATTTTAAGCAACTTGAAGCTGAATAGTCGGCCCCACACAGTTTTGCCTCACCAAATCTGGCCCTCTTTGCAAAAGGTTATTGCAAAATTAATGTAGTGTATTCAAATTAGGCGTGCTTTGACGGTGGCAACGCAAGATGGGCACCCGTGGCTTCACTTCTCGCGACGACGAGTCTGGCGGCATTATAAATCCAGGTTATTGTATACGTCTTTCGCGGTGTTTGACAAATTGTAATGATGCAGGATAGACTTCTCGGCCTTAAAAAATTTTTAATTTTTTTTTATTTTGGCATAATCTAGGAGATTTAATTCGGTAATTTAAATTTGCCCCTCTGACAGGATAGAATTAAATATCTTGCGTTCGGTGTCTGTCCGGGGGAAGAAATAGAAGTGCGCACTCATTTCCTGGTGGATTGTTTCCTGCGAAGAATAAAAATACACTTTTACCAGTCCTGCTAGACCAGTTATGTCTACCTCTCGGTTGGACAATGAAACACCGTTTTATTTAAAGGACGTCACTGTTACACCTTTTGTTCATGAATAATAGACACCTTCATGTCCAGACGGCCGGTGCTGGTGAGCTAACAAGCCCCGGGTATGTAGTGTTAGCATCCAGGCCAGCAGCTACATTCTGTGAAAAGCCATCTAATGAACTGTAGGCCTCAGTTTACTTGTTAAACCCTAGGCTGCGGTACTGTATTACTAAATGTCTATCGTGTGACAGTGTACAGTGATGGTGAAGGTTACTTTGCCGTAAAATGTTTTGTCACCGTTGCATGGCAGCAACAGTTAGCCCTGTTAAGATTGTTTATAAGTTTGACAGTTACTGGTTTGCGACCAACGTTCTGCTATGTAACTCGGTTTTAAACAGTGTCTGTCCGACTTTTAAGTTTTTAATTTTTTTAAAGAAACGTTGCCATAGAATTCGGGGATATCAGATCAATCGCAACAGCTGCACTACTGTGTTTCTAATATATGCGCGTAACACATACATTTACTGTTGTTTTATGTTTCCCCTTTAACAGTAGGTGGCTGACGTGAGCTAGTATGACTCTGTCGTTACCATCCACCGACATGCTTGAGACACCTCCGGGATATCCATTTGAGGAAATTAATTATGAAGACATTGAGGTGGAGGAGGTAAGTTGTGTTTACTTGTGATCTTATTACCCTATTCACCCTGTTAACACTGATTTTACACATTTTATTTTCAGGTAGTGGGCAGAGGAGCTTTTGGAGTGGTTTGCAAAGCCAAGTGGAAAGGCAAAGATGTTGCTATCAAGACAATTGAAAGTGAATCAGAGAGAAAAGCCTTCATTGTTGAGGTATACATCTTAATAGAGTGCTATTGCAGCTTTTTAAAAAACATCCACAAAAAGTCACATTTGTATTTTATGTTGTGGTTTACTCTGGCTGCAAGATTGTATGTACTTTATTAAATGCCTGTTACAATCTGCAATAATACTTAATTAAAGATATCCATGTTTTCCCTTCGAATAACCATTAACCCCATTCTGATGCCCAAATCCACGAAACATTGACAAGACATCTTTGGTCGGCAAGCAGGCCACCAAATGACAAACCTCGCCAAAATATCAGTAATTTATTTTATTTTTTAATTTAGTAACTCAGAACATACAAACACAGCAGCTATGGGGTGACAAACAGAAAGGCAAAGAAATACATTACGGAAATATATTTTAAAGCGTGATGTCATCAGCAGGCGCGCAGGCCACTGAAGGACCCCCGATACAGGACACTACACCTTGCGGTCCTCACAGAAGTGTACACCTAGTAGAAGTGCACGTCGTGTTTGAGATCACAAGTTACAAGTAGGGATGGGAATTTCGACTAATTTGCCCGCTGACTAGTCTCAAATTTTATTTGCAACTAGTCTATAAGGAAGAAAAC
This sequence comes from Filicampus tigris, assembly GCF_054856515.1. NCBI lineage: Eukaryota > Metazoa > Chordata > Actinopteri > Syngnathiformes > Syngnathidae > Filicampus > Filicampus tigris. The sequence goes on along the minus strand of NC_141236.1, from coordinate 961,442 downwards.
TAGAATTTTAATACATATTGAATTCAAAGTTTAAAATGCAAATGTTGTGTGTATTTAGGGGCTATTTTAGCCCAAACATTCAGGACAAGTTTGTTAATTTAAATTATATTGATGTAACAACAACTGACTGAATAAAGGTGAACAATTGAAAGAGAAATACATTTCTGATACATTTTCCAATGCAATGCATGGCATTTATTATGAATAATGTAATGTACCGACTCCCAGTCCAGCAGGGTCTCATTCGCTATCACCATGTTAGCTGTATTATCATGCACACAGGTGACGACTTTATTTTGTAGTGCCCACGTACCCATCACACTCTGCAGGGCAGCAGCCAAGTTTTCAGCTGTGTGTCTTTCCTCAAAGGCTAGGTTCACACCGCAGGCAAATGCGACCCAGATCGGATTTTTTAGCCCATATGCGACCAGTATCTGATTTTTTTATGACAGTCTGAACGGCTCAATTCCGATTTTTTCAAATGCGACCTGGGTCGCTTTCATATGTGGCCCTCGATCAGATACGTATCCGATCTTTTCCAACGCGTTCGCGGTCTGAACGGCCAGGGCACATATACTGTATACGACATTGACGAGCCCAAGATGCGCTCCCGCGCAGGCGGAGGCAAAGTGCTGGCAGCAGGGGGATCGAATCTGCAAAGTTGTTTTGAGTAACACTATTGACTTTATATTTTACTTTAATTTAATCCCACTTGAAATTAGAAGCATAAATTGGACATTTATGGCGATCGTAGTAATTCAGCCACGACTCAGATAGATTGATTTTTTTACGCACGGTTATGACGTGACGTCATCGTTAGGTGATGTCTCCATGAAATGAGATAATAAAGCCTTGCCTCATAATTTCCCCCCAAAATTGTATTTATTTCTACCTGCTACCTAATCGTTTGAATGCCCCGACACGCTGGACCACATTTACTTCCGCAAACACAACGTCGGGTGTGACGTCGTCTCTTCTTCTGCGCAGGCGGGCCACTTTGACGACGCATGTGTTCATACAGCAGACAAGACAGAGGTCTAATTTTTAATGTAATATGAACACTTACACAAAAAAAATAGGATTTTTTTAGGGGGACAGGGAGCAATTCTCTCTCTTGGTGCTCAGGATGTTTACAGAGGCCAAGGCAAGGCGTGTGGAACAAGATGCGTGATACTTAATGCCGTGTTTAACCGACTAGTCTACTAGTAAAAGTAAAAGCTCGGGCTTCCAGTCGATGGCAACTATTGCTCCCCATTGCATATTTGTGGCCTGTGCACGATCTGTGGCGCATACGCAGAAGGTCGCCAAGTACAAAAATGACACTAGGACGAAATATGTAGGTGAGTTTAAATATATTTAATTTAAATAGTTGTAAATTCAATTTACATTGTAAATTGTGTTATAAGGACTGTGATAATTCGATATTTACAATTGAAAAGACATTTCATCGGCACAAGAATTCCGCTGAATGTCGCCAGTTTTCTGCTATTTTGGTCAAATGCGCAATGAATTGTGGGTAATATGCTTCAGCTGAGGGGCCATCGATGCGGGCTCAGCCTAAGTATGTAACAAAGGCGCAAAAGTTGAGGGGCTGGATGAAAAAGCACTTCGTAGAATTGGGACATCCTACACCAGGGGTGTCCAGCTCCAGTCCTCAAGGGCCGCTTTCCTGCCTGTTTTCCAGCTCTCCTTGCTGCAACGCACCTGATGATCGTTAGCAAGCTCTGAAGAAGCTTGATAACAGGCAGGAAAGCGGCCCTTGAGGACCGGAGTTGGACACCCCTGCCCTACACCATGGGTCTTCAATCCTGTTCCTCGAGGGACAGTGTTCTACCTGTTTTCCATTTCTCCCTGCTGCCACACACCTGAATCAAATGACCATATAATCAGCAAGGTATGCAGAAGCTGGAAAATGACCCTGCTCATTTGAATCAGGTGTGGACTGCAGCACGGAGATATGGAAAACAGGCAAGACACCGGCCCTCGAGGAACAGGATTGGAGACACATGCCCTACACACTCGCATCCTCAATGGGAATGCGCAATTGAGGGGCACAGGGTTGGAAGTGCAAGGACAGGATCACAATCTTGCAGCCCGATCACATCTGGTACCCACACCGGCCGCCTGGGGCAGAGAGGGGCCGTGTCGTCACTGTCATCTCGGCTGACAGGAATGCTGTCGCACAAGCCCATTTTCTGGTTTTATACTAGCCGGCGGCTGGTCGTCGTCAAAGTTATAAAAATACAGTATATACAATAAACACAATAGGATTTGATAACAACGCTGAACCATATTTACAATTTTTGATTCTTAAAGTGGAAGTTAACCCAAACATATTTTTTTCAAGAATATGTTCTATGCAAGCTCACTAGTTGGAAAAGGGTATACTGATAAATATTGCATTTGTGGAATAAGTGTTAATCCACTCGTTTTTAGCCATCCCTGGGAGCGGCCATTTGGTCTTCCGTCGACTGAAAATGACATCACAACTGCTCACAACGACCAATCATGGCTCAGATTCAGAAAACAGGTCAGCCGTGATTGGTCGTTGTGAGCAGTTGTGATGTCATTTTCAGTCGGCGGAAGACCAAATGAAGACCGCCCCCAAAGATGGCTAAAAACGAGTGCATTTTGCTGCTTAACTTATATTCCACAAACGCAAAATTAATCAGAATGTTGTGTTTCAACTAGTGGGCCAGCTGGGAACATATTCTTGAAAAAAATCTGTTTGGGTTGACTTCCGCTTTAATGGTAAAATTGTTCACGAGCAAGCACACGCATCACTTGTTCGCTGTGTCTCATTCACATAAATGAGAGGTCTTCAGCAGCAGAGCAAAAGCTCGCCGTTCCCCTGCCCGACCGATTGTGGCTTTGGGTGGCTGCCAGAGGGCTTCAGATGCTGCAGAGCGAGCATGACGAGCCATTGACTCTGAGAGGCGGCCAGAGTGTGCTCTCTGTTCAGAATGAATGAGCGCTGACAGCATGCCGCCTACAAAATCATATCGCACTATTTCATCCATGATACATATAAAATTGTAAACATGGTTTAATGTTGTAAGACACAAAATCTGTGTGCAGTGTACACCAATTTTTTGTCTTGACAGCAATTGATTTGTTTTGTTTTTTTTAACGTGTGAAAGATTCAATGCATTTAATGGGCTGTACTTTGTAACCTGGCCACATCATGCAACAGCAGTTAATATTTTAATTCGCACCAACAACAATGGCCAAGAGTTGCCACATGTGAAATGTTTTGATAAGCTTGCACAGTACAGTTGAACCCGTCCCCATCGCTCCGTGCACCTGTTGTAATGGAAAAGCAAAGGAGGCTATGTGGTGTGGTGCCGGGCTTAGCGGAGTGGAGTGGAGTGGTGTGGGGCTAGTGGAAAAGTGGCATTATAGTCCAAAAAATAATGTAATAACGGAAAAATATCACCGCGTGTCAAGCCAAAATGGCACTGCATCACACTGACAAGTGTTTCCAATATTTGGATTATCTGTGCCTTCTGTAACTTTCCTGGCTGCCAGACCCTCGAGCAAGGCACCTCACTTCATTTAGCTGCATGAATCGGTTAAAATTTAAGCAACTCTTCTCAGTATGATGCAGTAATATCCTTTTCCAACTATAGCAATAATAAACTAATAATAGTATGTTTAAGTTAATACCTCCCTGACTGTCAATAAAAAAATGAGCATTGTTGTCATAAAGGCGATCTCGTATTTGCTCTCATTACCTTCTCTGTGGGTAGCTAATAAAGCATTGTAACAATACTTTATACCGCTACCACTCTACTACTGATTTCTTAACAGTGTTTGTAATTGTGATTATTAGTATAACATAAGTGCACTAACAATTTTAACTTGTTTGACCATTCATCTGTCCCTTTGTCTGCAGCTCCGGCAGCTTTCACGTGTAAATCACCCTAATATTGTGAAGTTATATGGTTCCTGCAGTAATCCAGTAAGTTAACAATTATTTTTATATTATTTATCGTTGTGTGTTTATGGTCACACTATTCACATTCACATTATTAATCATTATGATCATAGAAATGCATCAAAAATTCAACCACCTCAAAATTTACGGCTGAAAATGTCACAAAAGTAAATGTTTGGTTTTGGGCCGAAAGACTTCTATCATTGAAATAACATGGATGAAACAGGATGTGGCAGGGTTTGCCCACCCCGTTCATCACATCGCCAATAATGAGTTGAAATTGGGAGTGGCATGATAAATATTTCCCATATTCGTCATTTTGGCAAAGGGCCAATTCGTCGGTCAAAATTTCCCTGGCAAAACCTGCATCAAAAGCCATGAATACAAAGTACAAATGTCCGTATGCAAATAATCCACAATTTTTCTTTGCGGTCAGTTACGCATGTGCATGGCAAATAAAGTCTTAAAAAAAAAAAATGCTTGTCAGTCCGATGTAATGTTTACATACAGTATTGTGGCTGCAGGCCGGCGGTATAGTAGCGAGTAGGGATGCAACGATTTATCGAAAATCGATTTTATATTGATGTAAATGCTTAAAATATGCATCAGTGTAAAAAAAATAAAAGAATCGATTCGCAACACCAAGTTAACCATAGCCGCTCTCTCATGTCTCTGATGTAAACAAACTGCATACACACATTGGGTAAATTACTTGACACTAGAACTGCCAAGATTAGAAGCACAACAACTTCAATAGTCATAAGCATTGACATTTTAGTAGTGGACGCGTTGTTTATTTATATATCTAATTAGTTGCCGCTGTATTTTTCCTCAAAAGCCTCGTATCCCATGGCCTGGCCTGCATGCTTCTCTACAAGACACATGTGCAGTAATGGTAATCTGGGACATCCGTGATGTAAACAGAAGCATTTTGGGCGTCATCGATCGCGTGTTAGCGTTAGCAACTGAGTCTGGGCGCGTTTCATATGATGTAAATCTCCCTTTCATAGCTAATAATGCTGTGATAAATGAGCATTTAAAAAGGAAGCACGTTGTGGCTGATGCTCGATTTCATTAATCACATTGGGACAGTCGTTTCTGAAAGCTAGCTTTCGTTAGCACACCCAGGCTACCGTGCATGTCCTGTTGTGGTACGCTAACATTGTAGCGTCTGCGCACCCGTGCTGCGTTTGAGAATCGGAAATCTCAGCATGAGTTAACACAACATGACCTATTTTCCACAAACCTTAAAAGGCAACACCTAACAATAAAATACATAACATACCAACTCGTTAGAATGTACTAATTTAGATTGCTAAAAAATCATGTTCCTCCTAATCTTTAAAGTTTTTTTTCCCATTCCAGGTGCATACCACTAGAGAAGCTAAAGAAAACGTCTTGAATTACGGTTCAATAAAAAGCAATACAATTGTTTAGTTTTATTTAGCTCTGTGCTCCTCCCTAATTTTACTCATTTGATTTCACTCCTCTACATTAAAAAAAAAGGATTGGTGCCCAAAAAAGTAAAATATGTTTATTTAGCAAGCTATCCCCTTTGCTGGGCTGCTATAAAATACTTAGTACGCCACTCCCCATTTGAACTCGTCATTGGCGACACGGCGAACGGGACCGCGAATCCTGGGTATGATGGCATTTTCTGTCAAGTTGGTTACTGTGAATAGTGCACTGAAGCTTGGTTTCAAGAAAATTGCTAATCGAAACAAAATCGCAATATCTGTCAGAAAAATCACAATACATTTTTTCATAAAATCATTTAGCCCTAGTACCCTCCTTTTTTGGAGTCCTTGGAGGGTGTGCTGGAGAGGGCACCCTCTGGGGACTCCCTCATTCTGGGGGACTTCAATGCTCGTGTGGGCAATGACAGTGAGACCTGGAAGGACGTGATTGGGAGGAACGACCCCCCCCCCCCCGATTGTCCATAATGAACACGATGTTCAAACATAAGGGTGTCCAAAAGGGTGTCCACTAGGCACCAGGACACACGAGACCGCAGTTCGATGATTGACTTTGTGGTTGTGTCATCATATTTGTGGCTGCATGTTTTGGACACACAGTGAGGGGTGGAACTGTCAACTGATTACAGCCTGGTGGTGTGTTGGTTCCGATGGTGGTGTAAGATGCCGGTCCAACCCGGTAGGCCCAAACGTATTGTGAGGGATTGCTGGGAACGTATGGTAGATTCCTCTGTCAGAAAGAGTTTCAACTCCTACCTCTGTCAGAACTTCGCCCATGTCCCGGGGGAGGCCTGGGACATTGAGTCCAAGTGGACCATGTTTCGTGTCTCCATTGTTGAGGCGGCTGATTGGAGCTGTGGCCATAAAGTGGTTGGTGCCTGTCGTGGTGGCAATCCCCGAACCCACTGGTGAACGCCGATGTTAAGGCTGCCGTCAAAGTGAAGGAGGAGTCCTAGCGGGCCTTTTTGGCCTGTGGTGATTGTCCTATCTCTGGGGTTGAAGTTACTGAGTTGGTGAAAAAGCTCATTGGTTGTAAAGCCCTGGGGTTGGATGGGATCTTCCCGGAGTTTCCAAAGGCTCTGGATGTGCCTGTCCTGGTTGACATGCCTCTACAACATTGCATGGACATCAGGGACAATGCCTCTGGATTGGTAAACCGAGGTGGTGGTCCCTGTTTTTAAGAATGTGGATCGGGGTGTGTGTTTCAACTACAGAGGCATCACACTCCTCAGCCTCCCTGGTAAGGTCTATTCAGGGGTGTTGGAGAGGAGGGTCCATCAGTAAGTCGAATCTCAGATTCAGGAGTCCCAGAGTGGTTTTCGTCCCAGCTGTGGACGAAGGGACCAGCTCAATACTCTTGACAGGGTCCTCGAGGATGCATGGGAGTTAACCCAACCAGTCTACTTGTTTTTTTGTGTACTTGGAGAATTTTTTTGTCCATTTCCCTCATGGAGTTCTTTGTGGGGTGCATCGTGAGTACGGATTACCAGATATCCTGATACAGTCTGTTCAGTCCGGTAACACCTATGTCAGTTTGGTTGGCATTGATGACACTAAGTCGGATTCATTTCCAGACAGATTTGTACTTAATAACTTTTACGGTCAGAATTTTTTTATGTTGAGGGCGTCCAGTTTGGGGGCCTCAGTATTGCATCTCTTCTTTTTGCATGTAATGTGATACTTTTGGCTTCTTCAACCCAATGGTCTCCAACTCTTCCGGGAGTAGATTGCAGCCGAGTGTGAAGTGGTTGTGATGAAAATTAGTTGAGGTTGTGTCCGAAACGAGGTCCTGGATACAGGTGGCTGAAATGACTTTCCTCTGCAGATACCGTGAGTAGCTCAGTCATCCGGTAGGAGCTCCGAGTTGAGCCACCACGTTAAGAGGAGTCAGATGAGGTGGCTTGGACATTCGGTAGGGATGCCTCCTGGACACCGCCGTAGTGAGGTATCCCAGGCATGTCCCACCGGAAGGAGGCCCCGGTGACGACCCAGAACACACTGGAGAGACTGTCCCCCCGGGCGGGCCATGGGATCTGCCTGAAAGAGTTGGAATAAGTAGCTGGGGAGAGGGAAGTCTGTGCTTCCCTGTTAAAGCTGCTCCACCCGCGAGCCGTAACCAGACACACCGTAGAAAATGGATGGATGGATAAGTGCAAACCATGTCAAAACAATACATTTTAGACCTGTAATTGCAATATCATGAAACAATGATATTTTTGCTCAAGGTTATCGTACCGTCAGACACTGACACTGGCCCATGCCTACTTGTGATAATGTATTGCATGAAATTATTAAATAATGCCATAGTAGCAATTATAATATTATGATGCTTCCCTTTAGGTCTGTCTTGTAATGGAATATGCTGAAGGAGGGTCACTGTACAATGGTGAGTTTACACTAGAACAGTACTGTCAAGTGAGCACATTCCTCATTTTGGTGTATTGTGATTTTGGTGCACTAAGCACAGCCTGCCCACATCAGTCAACTAATCCGATTGGTCGTCTCTGTAACTGTTTACAAATTGGATCATTTGTCAATCTCAATAATGTAGTGATGTCCTTTTTCTCACTCATACGTAATCAGGGCAGGGGTTGTAATAAACAGCAACATGCAAATATGTTGTGCCTCAAAGTTATCTTGCCAAATCAAGTCAATTTTATTTGCGTAGAGCCCTAAATCATAAAAGTTCTCAAAGGGCCTAAGATTAGCAACATCTTCTGATCTAAACCTCCCAAATCCCCAAGTTTCAGGTAATAATCTGTTATTGTATCAGGACAAAGGCATGAAAGTGCAACTTCCACCCCTTCGAACATAATATAGACAGAAATATTGACACACTAACTAATTCATCAATCAGAGCATAGAAACCTTTTAGTTCCTCTTGAATCTTAATTATTTTGCTAACCCATAATACACTTTAAGAATGGACTACACTAGAAAGAACAGAGGTTGTGTGTCCTGTTTTCCAAGGTCAGTGTTATACAGGGTTCTGACTAAAGTATAGAAAAGTAGGAAATTTTAATTCAATACATTTCCAGGTCTGATAAGTCTGGAAAATGGAACAATTTTAATGTTTCCAAAACTGTTACAACACCTCTATATTGTAAAACAAAAAAAATATGAAATCTTAAAAAAATAGATCAATCTATTTTTTAAAAATAGATCAATCTATTTTTTTAAGGCACTTGGAAGTGTAGCTGCAATGTTTGTGTGAAAGAGACAATGTTATAACATGGTCTTGGTAAATATTTGAATCTGATTATCTTAGAACATTACATCGGTGTACCATCTTATAATGTTTACCCTTAGGATCATTCATGTACCGTATTTTCCTGACTATAAGTCACGTTTTTTCATAGTTTGGCCGGGGGTGCGACTTACTACTCCGGAGTGACTTACATGAAATTATTAACACATTATTACCTGTATATCATTTCACATAAAGAAACATAAAGATAAATCCTTAAAGATATTAAAATGCATGGATAATTTAAACAGTTAAATCCTAATATTTTGTTAAATGAGTAATTACAATAGTATGATAAAAAGGCAATTTGACTGTCTATCAATACTTGCCGTGCCTGTGGTCTTACATACACGGAGAAGACAACAGAGAGATAATTACGACCAAATACATAAATACTTTTGGAGACTTGGAAACATTCTACATGGTTGGCGATAAATTAAAGACTTATTTAATCGATCTACGACCGTTTTGGTGAGTTTAAAGTTATCTTACATTCTGTCCACATTCATTTGGAGAATTTACACTGGCTGAAGCGGGTAGTAAATACCATTGATTCCGGTCAGAGAATCAGGAGGAGACACAGAAGAAACGCACCAAGGCGGAACTAAACTTTGGTTCCCCCCAGTCTTTCTGACATAACTGTTGTAATTTCCTCATTAGTGCTTTGTTTATACAGACATTGGTTTACTGTTTAACTTGTGTGTTTTACACCAGACATGTTTTCGGGCAGCTAATGGGTCCTTTCTTTACGTTGATTTATGTCGGGCATATTGTTGGACAGCTAAGGGGTCCTAACTAGAGACGTTTGGAGTCTGTTAGCTGTTAGTGGTAGCCACGTTGTTCGCTATCACTATGTCCGGTCACGCTCTTTGATTCAAGTGACTGTTTGGATGAGGCGCCCCGGTGAATCCCCCCCAAATTCACATACAGGCCTAACTCTGCGTCATTGTGTAATGTAACGTAAGCATACCGTTCAGCCTGTTGTTGTCTCTATTCTATTTTTATTTTAAATTGTTCGTCATTTAAATTTTAAATGACCTGTCTGTTCTTGGTGTTGGATTTTATCAAATAAATTTCCTTTAAAAATGCGCCTTACACTCCAGTGCGACTTATGTTTTTTTTCTACTTTATTATGCATTTTATGGCTCGTGCGACTTGTACTTATATATATATTAGGGATTGGAATTTCGACTAATTTGCCCGCCAACTAGTCTAAAATTTTATTTGCGACTAGTCTATAAGCAAGAAAACTTGAAATTTAATTCATATTGGTTTCAAAGTTTGAAATGCAAATGTCTTGTTTATTTACAGTAGGGGCTATTTCAGCCCAAACATTAAGGACAGTTTGTTAATTTAAATTCTATGTATGTAACAACAACTGACTGAATAAAAGTGAACAATTGAAAGAGAAACACATTTCTGATACATTTGCCAATGCAATGCACGGCATTTATTATGAATAATGTAATGAGTAATGGTACCAACTCCCAGTCCAGCAGGGTCTCATTCGCCATATGTTAGGTGCATTATCATGCACACAGGCGACGGCTTTATTTTCTAGTGCCCACGTACCCATCACACTCCGCAGGAGAGCAGGCAAGTTTGCAGCTGTGTGTCTTTCCTCCAAGGCGCATGACGCACACAGCTGCGGAGATGTCCTTTGTCCACATACGTTATACACGTCATAGTCATGTAAGATTCGGTGGCTATGGACGTCCATCCGTCTGTCGTTAAGGCATTGGCCACATAGCTGACCCGCTCAAATGCTCGTAGTATCTCCTCTTTCATTTGGTTATGGCCACTCTCGAGTTGGGGCATTATTGTTTTGCGACTTGGCACCACGTACTCAGACATACAGCATTAATTTTTCGAACCCTCTGCCCTCAACAAAAGAAAGCGGCAGCATATCGCGTCATTTTACAAATTAGTTGGGTAATCTTTGCTGTGCGGTGAGCATCGCAGCAACTGGCTGGAACAAACGCTCTCATGCTCGTCTGACTGGCCCCGCCTTCATCGACCTGCAGATTCACATCGAGCTTTACTTTGGATGTGGTTTCTCGTCGCTGCGGTAGAGTGGTTGTAAGCGAGTTTGTTGTCATCTGCTGCATCAAAATACTCCCAAACGATGCCGTTGTTTTTCGTGATACCTTCGACATCTTCAGAATTTACTTTTCTTCCTCAAACTTAGTGTCCCTGCCCCCTACTATGTGAGCGTACGGTGGGGGTGTGGGTGGGGGGGAGCAATTCTCTCTCTTGGTGCACAGCTTGTTGACAGAGGCAGAGGCGTGAGGAACAACATGTGTGATTCGTAATGCAGCGTTTAACCGACTAGTAAAATACTAAACGTTTAATAAATCGTAGACGGTTCAACGGTTAAACGACTAGTCGCGCACATCCCTAATACTTATATACTTATAGTCCGGAAAATACAGTAGTTTCCATTTTTAAAAAATCAATACATTGTTACCAATTAATACACAGCATCCTTTGTTAGATTTTACAAGCAAATATAGCAACCTGACAGTCAGACTTTCTGAGAAGTTAACATGAGGTACTCTGATGATAGAAATTAGCAAATTTAAAACAATGAGTGCATTTACTTTATTTGATGATTACAACACCTTTGTTGATTGTTATGCTGCTGAGGTTTAAAGGGAAAAATTAAGAGACAGAAGCTGCACAAATAGTTACCTCTGTAAGATTTGAATCAGCTTGCAGATGAGGACTTGGTAATCTTGTTATAAAAAATAAAAAAATTGGGCGAATAAAAAAAACCTCTAGAAATTCTTTATCAAGTCAAAAACAAAAGAAGCAGAACTAAGATATAGCATACAATATATAGAAATACATTAACAGGCATTGTAAAAACAGGCAAACAATTCATATTCTAAAAAAAATGTTAAAATAAAAACACAAAAGGAACTTGGTATACATTGAATAGTTTAAATCAGGGGTCTGCAACCTTTAACACTCAAAGAGCCATTTCGACCCGGTTTCCATGGAAAAGAAAACATTGGGAGCCACAAACACTTTTCGACATCAAAAATGAAGATCTATAACTTCATATATATATATATATATATATATATATATATATATATATATATATATATATATATTTGTAAAATACTGTGTTGCTTATGAAATCCATGCAGTCCATCCATGTTTCAGAAAATACAATTTTATTTAATAAATGAACACATTTTGAACCTTACAAAAAAAAAATTGCGTTGAAGGTCTCTTTTAAATGAATTAAAAAACTGAACTTAAATTATCCATCTAGCAAACAAAAATGCCTGAATTAAAAAATACAATGGAAAAATGAGCACTATTTAACCAAACAATGAAAATAGATATTTGCAAAATAACTGCCTGAATATTTATTTTAATGGGACTTGAAGCTCCTGAACCTCGATCTGCGCACTGTGTCTGCAAATCAGGGCATAGGAAGTCGCTTTCATCTTTACGCAGGACTGTAGCTGCCGTCTTTTTTGCAAGAAAGAAAAAAAAATAATTTTTTTGTGTGTCGGCATTCATATTACATTGTAAATGCGACCTCGATCTCTTTGGTGTGTGATATATGCACCCCGAAAGTGACCCACATGCGCAGAAGAAGAGACGACGTCACTCACGACGTAGTGTTTACGGAAGTAAATGTGGTGTAGCATGTTGGGGCATTTTGACAGTGGAGCGATTCGGTCGGAGGTAGAAATATATAGTATTTGGGGGGAAATGAGGAGGCGAGGCTTTTCTGTCATTTCATGGAGACGTCAGTAAAGATGACGACACGTCATAACCGCGCGGAAAAAATGAGCCAATCGAGCTGTGGCTGAATTACTACTATCACCATAAATGTCCACATTATGCTTCATGTTTCAACTGGGATTAAATTAAAGTCAAATATAAAATCAATGCTGTTACTCAAAACAACTGCAGAGTCAATCTCCCTGCTGTCAGCACTGATGCTTCTGCCCGCACGGAGAGTGTTTTTGGGCTCCTGACATTAATGTTGGATGTATGCGACCTACCTGGCGATTCAGATTGCGGTCGCTCGCATTGCAAAAAAATCCGATAGGTATCCGATCTAGGACCACAAAAGAAAGTGGCCAAAAACTTTGACTTAAGAAAACATGATACACGCTTTTGAGACAAATAACATAAACATCAATCGGACACTTATAATTTATTTTCCCAAGCCACGCAGAGCCGCAACATAAGGATGAAAGAGAGGTGGGTTGCCGACCCCTGTTTTAATCAAACAAATATCCAGTGAGACAACATATAACAGGGCTGCGTGACGTCAAAAATTCGCATCTTAGTATTTTTGCCAGATATCTCTAACAGTACGATAACGATATTGCTATGGGTTCAGTGAAAATGTTCTTTTTGTAAGAAATAACTAAATCAATCCAAAAGGATGTGAAAAGTGTAGATTTTTTTTAGAACTTACTGACAGCCATCAACATTAACAAAGTCAGCAATGAATTAAAAATAAATAAATTCACATTGTACTGCAACTGTTCTGTACCAATTTTATTCTACAACAGAAGGATTTGTGTGCATGTGTGTTAAATTTGCATCATGTGTGTTTTTCTGTACCAATTTGTCCATGCATGACCCTTGTGAGGATAAGAGGTTCAGAAAATGGATTTGTGTGGCTTGAAAAAGAAATAGTTAATCACTCATGCTCACACATGACGTTGGTTTTGTATGCATTGATATTGATGATTGATACTAAACAAGAATGCCGCAGAGCTGAACGCAGGTGGAAAAAAGACAGGCTGCTGGTCTCTTATCAAATCGTAAAGGACTGCTGGCGTCGTTACCAGAGAAAAGTGAAGGGGTCCAAGAGAGACCATCTGTCATGTCTGATTCAGGCAAATCGCCAAAATGCACGTGCCCTATTTAAAACAATCGACTCTGTACTCAAGCCCCGTCAACTGACTTGCATGGACTCGTCCCCTGAAATGTGCGACAAATTCTTGCAGTTTTTCATTGACAAGGTTGTTACAGCCAAGGCTCTTGTTTCGAACGCCACATTTAACCCCTCTGTCCAAATTTCTTGTTCAGCAGTGTTCGATTTGTTTCAGCCAGTTTCTTTGACATTTTGGGAGGAAGTGGTTTGCCATATGAAACCATATGAGGGCTCTCCTTGTGACTCCATTCCTCCACACTTCTTTAAGGAGATTGTCCCGACAATTGGTAAATCGTGTTTGGCCATTATCAACAGCAGCCTGTCTTCTGGTGTGGTCCCCCAACAGTTTAAGCATTCTGTAGTGCAACCCCTGCTGAAAAAAATTGGCCTTGATCAAGCTGTGTTATCAAATTTTAGACCCATTTCCAAGCTGCCTTTTATGTCTTAAAATTCTGGAAAAAATGGTGCACTCACAGCTGAGATCATACTTGGATAAACACAATGTCATGGAAGTTTTCCAGTCAGGCTTCAAGAAGATGCATAGCACAGAGTCAACCCTGCTACGTTTTCAATGACATCCTCCTGGCAAATGACACTGGAGACCACGTATGTCTCGTTTTGTTGGATTTGACTGCAGCTTTTGATACGGTAGACCACAGTATTTTTTTGACTCGCTTGCAACACCAAGTGGGCATTAGTGGATGCGCTCTAGAGTGGTTTAGATCCTATTTAGCTGGCAGGGCCTTTTCTGTTAGCCTAAGTTCCTCTGAGTCCCTCTCTGCCACTCTATCGTATGGTGTTCCACAGGGTTTTATTTTGGGGCCATTGCTGTTCTCATTGTATTTGCCCCGGGTTCCATCCTTAGAAAACACAGCATTTCCTTCCACTGCTATGCGGACGACTGTCAAATCTATATCCCGCTAAGCAAAAAAGAGGCTTCCTCCTTAAGACCACTTTTGTCCTGCTTAGAGGACATCAAAGATTGTCCCTAAATTTCAACGAAAAGAAAACACAAGTTATGGTGTTCGGTCCCAGAATTCCAAAATCCCAAAGCAGAGCCAAACAAAACTTATGAACAAATACGATGCTTTATTAAACCAAGGGAGCATGCAAACGTGAGCAAGGAGGAATAAATTCAAACAAAGAACAATATCAGCGTAAGGCTGACGCGATAACACGAAAATCCAGTGGATGGGCGGAGCACAGTGGAAACTAGACGCCGGAAGAACAAACAACACTAAACGAAAATGTATGTGACAGAAGTGCAGCAAAAGATTAACAAAGGAACTCAGCCCAATTGGGAGAAAGACAGATGAGTGCAATAAACAAGTCAAAAGGAAAGACAGAATCTAAACTAGATTGGTTTGGAAACAAAAGAAAAACAAACCTAATCCAGAATTACCAAAACCGGAATTACTTACGTGTAACAAAGCTAAACGACGTATTGTGTGGCTGTGGAAATGAGCACGCGATCGACAAAGGGGGAACAGACCAACAGCAACAATATTCCTGCGACTAGCTTCCACTTCTCCAGCACCTATATACCCAGCTGATTGTCATGCCAAACAGGTGTGCACTGGAGGCTCCGCCCATCCATCAGACCCAGTTACTGAAAAAAATAACAATCAGCCACAGAACATGACACCAGCGGCTCGTCTCCATCCCACCCTGTTGTCCTGGGCCCCTGGCTTCATATCTAAAGCCAACAGTCTCAAACTTGGGTTTTAAAATGGACATTGATCTTAAATTGGACCAGCAAATCAGTGCTTTTTTAAAGTCGAGCTTCTTTCACCTTCGACAGCTGGATAAGGTAAAGCCCCTCCTTTCCCATCAGCACTTAGAAACAGTCATCCATGCCTTTGTTACATCTCGGCTTGATTACTGCAATGTACTTTATTTCGGTGTCAGCCAGTCCTCCCTCAAACGTCTCCAGTTGGTCAAATATTCTGCTGCCCACCTACTAACTGGAGCTCGGAGGATGGAGCACATAACACCAATTCTGGCCTCCCTTCACTGGCTCCCTCTGCATTTTAGGGTTCAATTTAAGATTCACTTATTTGTCTATGCCATTAAATGGCCTGGCTCCAGCGTACCTCTCTGAGCTCCTCCACTCCTACGCACCTTCCCGCAGCCTCAGGTCTGCGGACCAGGCGCTGCTCGAGGTGCCAAGGAGCCTCAGAGGGGATCGAGCCTTTTCAACTGCTGGTCCTTCCCTCTGGAATGACCTCCCATTGGTTGTTAGGCAAGCCCCCTCTCTGTCCATTTTTAAAACCCGATTGAAGACACATTACTTTTCTCGGCTTTTGATCAGACCTGAAATTTTCAGCTCTTTTCCGGTGTCATTGTATATAGTGTTTTATGTCAATTTATTGGCTTCATTATTTATATTTTATTTATATTTTATATTATTTATGTCTATATTTATTAATACATGTATCACAGCCTTTTATTGTATTTGTTCTATTTATTGTATTGTTTGTAAAGTGCGTTGTTACAGCTCTAGCTGTTATGAAATGCGCTATATAAATTGTATTGTATTGTATTGTATTGATAGATGGCGATGAAATGTGTGGACTCCCAGCTATATGAACTATGCCAGTCTGGATCACATTTTGAGGCTCCTATACAATACATTGTACTGTATAACTTTTTTTTTATCCACATAAAACTAGTAGCAGTTAACGAAGACGTGCTAAAGAAATAGTACGTGTGGGATAATCATGTGGAAAGTGTGGCTATACTGAAAGGTGTGGCTCATTCCCATTCAATTGAATGGACCAGCGGGGCGTGTGCTGCTTGCACATTTTTACAACAAGCTCTGCTATTATATCCACCGGTAATTATGAAATTATAAATAAGATCACGCAATGTTCTAAAACACGATATACAGTATCTGCACCGTATTTTAGTGTTGTCCAAAGTATCGATACTTTGCAAGGTATCGATACTTACATCCCTTATCCGGACCCGATATTAATATGTCATGGTATCGATACTACGGTGCGCGTGCCCGCAGCGTCCACCGCGCGCACACTGGCTGCTAAGATTAGCCGACCACACACGGCGATGTTGACAATTTCATAGCAGCACAGCGGTGATAACCATAAAAGATATCAACTACTTAGGTCGTTAGAACATATTAATTTACAGTGCGAAAAATTATCTTCCTCCTAACAAGTATTTTTTTTTCCATTCCAAGTGCATAAGACTTCTTGAATGTGTAGCTACGAGAGAAGCAAAACAAAACGTTTTCCAGTCAGGCTTCAAGAAGATGCATAGCACACAGTCAGCCCCGCTATGTGTTTTTAATGACGTCCGCCTGACAAATGACACTGGAAACCACGTATGTCTCGTTTTGTTGGATTTGACTGCAGCTTTCGATACGGTAGACCACAGTATTCTTTTGACTCGCTTGCAACACCAAGTGGTCATTAGTGGATGCGCTCTAGCGTGGTTTAGATCCTATTTAGCTGGCAGGACTTTTTCTGTTAGTCTAGGTTCTCTGAGTCCCTCTCTGCCACTCTATCGTATGGTGTTCCACAGGGTTTTATTTTGGGGCCATTGCTGTTCTCATTGTATTTGCTGCCCCTGGGTTCCATTCTTAGAAAACACGGTATTTCCTTCCACTGCTACGCAGACGACTGTCAAATCTATATCCCACTAAGCAAAAAGGGTTTCTCCTTAAGACCACTTTTGTCCTGCCTAGAGGACATCAAAGACTGGATGTCACTGAATTTCCTAAATTTCAACGAAAAGAAAACAGAAGTTATGGTGTTTGGTCCCAGTGGCTCATCTCCATCCCACCCTGTTGTCCTAGGCTCCCTGTCTTCATATCAAAAGCCAACAGTCTTAAACTTGGGTTTTAAAATGGACAGTGATCTTAAATTGGACCAGCAAATCAGCGCTGTTGTAAAGTCGAGCTTCTTTCACCTCTCTCACCTTAGAAAGCTGGCTAAAGCCCCTCCTTTCCCATCTGCATTTAGAAACAGTCATCCATGCCTTTGTCATATCTTGGCTAGATTACTGCAATGCACTTTGTTTTGGAGTCAGCCAGTCCTCCCTCAAACGTCTCCAGTTGGTCCAAAATGCTGCTGCCCGCCTACTAACTGGAGCTAACATAACATAACACCAATCCTGGCCTCCCTTCACTGGCTCCCAGTGCATTTCAGGGTTCAATTTAAGACAATCCTATTTGTCTCTAAATCATTTAATGGCCTCACCCCGGCGTACCTCTCCGAGCTCCTCCGCTTCTACGCACCTTCCCGCAGCCTCAGGTCTGTGGACCGTTCGCTCCTCGAGGTGCTGAGGACCAAGCGGAGCCTCAGAGGGGATTGAGCCTTTTCTGTTGCTGGTCCTTCCCTCTGGAATGACCTCCCATTGGTTGTTAGGCAAGCCCCCTCTCTGTCCATTTTTAAAACCCGGTTGAAGACACATTTCTTTTTCGTCTCTTTTCCGGTGTCAATTGTATATAGTGTTTTATGTTAATTTATCGGCTTTATTTATATTTTTATTTATATTTTATATATTTATTTATATCTATATTTAATAATGCGTTTATCACGGCCTTTTATTGTTTTTTTTTAAATTTATTGTATTGTTTGTAAAGTGCTTTGCTACAGCTCTAGCTGTTATGAAATGCGCTATATAAATAAAATTGTATTGTATTATATATAATTTATCTCCCTTCTATACAAAAAAAGGTGTGGTGCCCAAGAAAAGTGAAATATGTTTACAAGTAGGGCTGCTCGATTAAGCGATTTTGAACCGTAACTGAATTATCTGGATAAAACAATGTTAAAAACGTTCAAATCGGTGCGTTCAAATTTGTTATTTTTGGTGTATCTAAGCCACCGTAGTTTCCTCTGCGTTTCCGCTTCCTTCCACGAGCGCGCAGTCCGAAACACCGACAACATCCATGGCTATACCGGCGATTCTGCTATTTGCTCAGGCAAGTGAGCGTTTCGTTAATAAATTGGGCAAAAATACATCTGTAGAGTAGTGTGTGCCCCGCATGTACAATACAACCCGTGAGCAAGTAACTCAACGTCTGAAAGTCGTCCCTATTTTTTCTCCTCTACAACGGACCTCTGGTCCATTCGGACTATGCATCCGTACTTAAGCTTGACAGTGCATTGTATTATTGAGTGACAGTTTTGCACTAATCATTGAGTGACAGTTTTGCACTAATCATTGATTTATGTTAAGACCAGGGAGAAAGGTTAAAGGCTAGTCACTAGCTGGTTGACAAGATGACTTGGTGACAGACTGTTTAGTTTACAGACTTGACTGTCTACCTTCTCTCATGTTGATGTTTTTGTTTCAGATGGTATATGTACTTTCTTCTTTCATTATTGGTTTGATTAAGAACAGATCTGAAATCTATTGTGTAAGTAAAATACTGTTGACCCCAATGGATTGTTCTGTGTGTATTAAATTGACTGGCATTTTGAGTTCAAAGAAAGAAAAATTAAGTTTAAGTAAAAGGCATTAAAAATACTTCATTTTTCATTGTTTTTTTATTTTACAAAGAAATCGTAATCTTAAAATCTGGTTTGTGAGAAGATAATCAGGATTTTCATATTAGGCAAAATCGAACAGCCCTATTTACAATTATTTCTTTTAGTATTTATAGGAGGTTTCATAGTATTAGTGCAACTCAGCATAGTGTATAGTTTTCGGTTCTATTTTAAAATGCACTAAATATTTACGGCTGAAAAAATTAAGGCCACTGTAGGGGTGGGCGATATGACGATATTAAATCGTTAAAGGGTTTAATGTGTTGATGATCTCATAAAGCCGAAAGATTGTTTGATCATCTACAGTGCACATTCTATACAGTTTAGCTGTATGGCGGGTCAAAGCCGCTGATGCATACCAGACCAACCAATCACAGCACGCACAGTGCACCGTACGTGACACTCCCCGCCTCCCTGTTTGTTTGTATAGCGGGAAGCTTTAGCGGAAAGTCACCACGAAGCAGAGTTGGTCTTGAAAAGAAACTCCACATCCACAGTGTTGATTTGGTTTGGCTTTTCCTCAGAGGAGAAAGCGCAAACCAGTTATTTGCAAAGTTTGCAGAGACTCTGTTCGGACGTCAGATGGCAACATGACAAACCTGTTTAATCACTTGCGGAGACGGAGACAGCACCCAATAAACTACGACGACAGCCAAAGCAAACAGAGATCAGACACATGGTAGCCAGAGGCAGCCGCTAGCTCCAAGCTAACACAACCCACGGAAACACAGTCATTTAACAAGGGCACTCCATATGAAAAAACAAGCAAGTAGTGTAAAGAAGTAACTGAGGCAGTGACTTATTACCTTGCTGAAGACATGATTCCCATTAAAACAGTGGAAAATGAGGGGTTTAGAAGACTCTTCAAAGTACTAGACCCGCGTTACGAGCTGTGTTATGTTTATGTTACCTTTTATGTTTACATTCACTGCACATTTTGATAAAAATTGGCACCATTCAAATTAAAACCTGTTCAGAAAGCTTAAAATGTCATTTTTTTCTTTGAGTTTTATATACATTTAAAATATATTTTATATGTTTAACATGAGGAAAATGTGCAAATGAGTCTAAAAAAAAACGAAAAGAAGAACCATGATAAAATCATGATCGTGATTTTATTTAAAAAAAAAATCATGATATGATATTTTTGCCATATTGCCCACCACCAGGACACTGTGTCGCCTTTAATTTCAATTACTCCATCATTGATAAACATGTCAGGAATGCTGGTGCAAGCTACAAAGTTTAATACAAGTTGAATGTCCTATCATTTAAATTGTCTGTATTGTTAATTTGTACATACCTTAAAGAATTCAAGCTGTAAGATACCAATGGTCATTTAAGAGCACCTGCTTGCTAGACCGTTTATGCCGTGATATTCATATGAGACCATAAGTTGACTAATCGTGACTACTGTTGGAGATTAGTCGACAAGCAAAATAATAGTTTATGGCAGCCCTGCAGGAGAGCACTCACAGCGACAGCGTGTGCTCTCCAGCAGAGGCGCAACTACCGACTTTTTGAGGGGTTTGCAGACACATAACAGACGTGCTTAAGGTGGCATGCACTGGAGCACCTCTTTGTGTGTGTCGATAGAGGGGGTGAGATGAGTTGAGGTGACGGTCATGGGAGCAGAAGGTAGGGCTGGGCTTGTCATTCGATATCAATATGTATCGCGATTGACACGTGATCAATATCAATAGAAAATGCCATTGATAAAACTTTCGATTGGAAAAAATCACACTCAAGTAAAATATGAATGGACTGTGGCAATAATGAGTACGCTAAAAAGATAAAGTAGTAATAAGACGCTAAGTTGGTCAATGATAATGTATGCACTGCAAGAGTATCAGTTCACTTACATTGTATGAACATTAAATGAGCGCTAATGTACGTTTAGCAACAATACTGCTTTGGGGCAACCACATGCAAATATTTACAATACACTGGTCGAGGAGAAACTGCACATTACGCTACATAACGATGTAAACAAAGTTAATTAATTTATGTATTTTTTCAAACAAAATCAATGATTATCAATATTGGCTGATATCAAATACTTAGATTGTGACAGTTTTTCATACATATTGCCCTGCCCTCTAAGCACATTATGTTTGAAATGGAGTTTACTTTATACTTTTTACTTTATATTCACCAGTTTATTTCACTCTTTCATAGTTACATTGACCTCTTATTAAAGGTTAAGTATTATGTTTATATATAAAATTAATTTTTTTCTGGTCATTATTTTCAATAGTTAAAAAAAAGAAAAAAATTTCAATATATCGATACTAACCAATATGAAACACTTATATATATAATTTTCAGTCATATCGCCAAGCCCTAGCAGAAGGTCGCCTAATCAGTGACGTGCTTCTATTATTGATCGCATCATTACACGTGAACAAGCAGCTGTTGAATACATAAAATACCTACTCAGAATAATTTTCCTCCCATCGCTTTGGCGCCCCTTCTGGCGCAGCGCACCTATGCGGCACATATGACGCATAGGAAGTATGCATTTTTGCACCACTGCTGTCAAACAGTGTCTGTTTTTATCACCCTCCCTTCCACACTCGTTTCCACCACAATATGATTGTCATTGGTGTGCTTTAGCTGTCGATCAAACGCAAACTTAAAAGTAGTTGGTTGGACTGACATGCAATACAAGCGTGGCAAGGTCGCGTGACTGATATTGTCCTAATTTCAATCTTGAATGTTCATATCTTGATGGCTATGCGATAGCAATACATCACCCAGACCTAATGTTTTTTTGTTGTTGTTTTTTTAAAACCGGCATCCACAGACTTCCATGATATCAACATAATTCTTCTTAAAGCGGAAGTCAACCCCCTTTTTTTTTTTCAAGAATATGTTCATATTGCATTTGTGCAGTATGAGGTTAGCAGCAAAATCTACCCATTTTTAGCCATTTCAGGGGGCGACCACTGACGACACTATTGATAAAGGAAGAGTGATATGCCTTCTTTGTAAGAAGGACTTTGCTTACCATAAGAAGCAGTTCAAGCATACCTAGGGTTGGCAACCGTCCCTTGAAAAACGGAATCGTCCTGTAATTGGAAGTATAACTATACGACCCGTATTGAATTGTACAGGGACACACTTTGTCCCATAATATCGTGAGAGTAAAAAAAAAAAAAGTCTGTAAAATGTCGATGGAATTAATGAACAACAGTTCCCTTTATAATGACAATGTACGGTAACAGTCCTAGGACCTCCCCTGCCAGGGTTTTTCCTGGCTCAGATTGAGGCAGAGGTGGTACCACGTGCATGCATTCTGTAAATTCAACTTGCTCGCTTTCTTTTACAAGATACTTTAAGTTAAGACTTCCAATAATAATGACTATCATCGTGTTAAATCATTCATCTATTAACACTAGAGTCATATTTTTTAAAGGGTTACTGTAAAGAGCCACATTATACATATGGGTGCACATAAAATAAATCATCATATGCGCTTACAAGATATGCTATCTTTGCTTTGTATTTGTGCTGGTGAAGCTGTTTTGTTTTTGTTGTTTTTTTTTTTAGTGGGTTTGGCATTACATTCAACAAAAACTGTTAAAACGTCCTCTGTTGAACTTCATATTTTATTCTGCTCTGATTTATTTATTTATTTTTTTACCCTCCCATTCTGAAAGTGAGCTTGGTAGACAACACGTCCCTCCATCTCATTTGTGTCTCATATCGTGCTTGACAACGAAGCTAATGTTAGTGCATTGATGCTAATATTATGTCAACATTGAGCTAGCGGGTTGATTTAATCACAGATATGGGCTCTCCAGCAGGTTTCACTGTGGGAATTGCTCCGGATTTGAGTTTTATCCTTCCTGCCAAACCATTTGGGACTGGCCAAAGCCATCCAGGCAGTCATCAGAGAAGTAGCGATCAAAAACATACAGCTACTGGATGGTCTGTTGTATGTTCCCGAAAATAAATTCTAACCACTTATGACGAATACTTTCATCTTTAGGAAGACTGAACAAGCTTCTAACCTTTTCATAGCCAAATACACATTTTCACCTCTTGCACATTTTATAAACTAAAACGTTGCACCTCACAAAAATCGCTCCCCAACCTGGTGCAAAAAATTAAAGCGTTTGACCGACCACTGCTGGCTTCTGAAGAAAGTGGGCATGTGTTTAGTCTATGGGGGTGGCTCCTCACTTTGTCACATCACAACATGAGGACCCAGTCGTTTTCTTATATCACGCGGGGCTGGTGCTGAGAGAGGAGGAATGAGCAAGAATGCTCAATTAGGTGAACGGAGGAAAACACTACTTTGGGGGTGTTTTTGGTGAGGAACATGCATTTTAACATGGCTCAAAGCTCACAAAGGTTGATTTGGCATGATATGGATGCTTCAACATTTTGAAATAATCACTTCAACTATGCTAGGAAATCACAATGTGACTGGTGAGCTATATTTAGAACAGGCTTGCACTCTGTATGTGGTTCTTGGGGGCTACATGATCTGGCCACATGTTGGTCACCCCTGCTTTAATATATTCTCAAAAGTATGTGACAGTTATCTATTTTTTTAAGTTGTCTTCATGCTACCATTGACAGGAGCAGCATGAAGAAGGAAAGCTTAAAAGTTATTGTTGTCAACTCCTTTTGTGGTGTGTCCTCAAGTATATCCACTCGATGTATATAAAACGTGTTTTGTCAGACCTGTGCATGTGTATTATTCCTCTGGAAGTTTTTATGCTGTCATTGTCAGGGTCGTGACTACACTTTCTTGTTTGTAGTGCTGCATGGTGCTGAACCGCTCCCCTCTTACTCTGCTTCCCATGCCATGAGCTGGTGTTTACAGTGTTCCCAGGGTGTGGCCTACCTCCATGGCATGAAACCAAAGGCTCTGATCCACAGGGACCTCAAGCCACCCAAGTATGCCCCTCGTCACCTCACATTGTATTGTCTCCTGTTTTATTGTACCTTATACCAGTGGTTCTCAACTGATCTCACCGCGGGACCCACATTTTTATTTTCACATGGCCAGCAAGTCATAATCAAAAAGCAAATTAGTTAAAGAAAACAAAACAAATCTTTTCAGATATACAATAAAAAAAATTTTTTTTAAATCGTCCGCCACTATTCGCGGAGGATAGGTACCAGCCTGGCCTGCGAAAATCAAACATCCGCATATGATTGCCGGCATTTGAAATACTTTGGAAAAAATGTATATAGTTATTGTAAAAATACAAAAAATTCTTCAAAAAACGCTGATTAGCATTCAGTATACTTTTTCCATAAAAAATGGAGGGAAAGAAAACCACCACAAAAAGCCCCCAAATCTTACAAAAAGTATATATTTTTTTAAATTGGCGAATATGCAAAACTGCGGGTGCAAAACCACAAGTATGCGGGGATAGACTGTACATTTGCAAGCATTTCAGAACAGGTTATTAAGAAACCGAACCATGTTCAAAATTGTGTACAAATATATCAAGCCACAAAGTAAGCATTATCTTTGCATTGAGCACAAACTGATGAGAAACATAAATACATTTATAAGTGTATAAACTGGAAACAAAGACCCACACTTGATCAAATATCACACTTGTTTCTGTGCTTTTTACCCTAGGTAGCTCAAATCCATTTTAAATACCCCAAGGTGACATTAACACTTGACCAACTTCACCATATCACATATTTGGAAAATGTCATTGGCAAAACAGTAGAGAGACCACCTTGGAATTCACAGAACAAAACCTGGGATTTTCTTAATCCAAAGAAAAACATGTCATTTGGTCTATCCGAGAGACCAGGCACAATTCTGAAATTTGTACAAAAAAAACATTCATTAATAAAATCACACAACAGAAGGTTTGAAAGGGAAGTCAACCCCAAAAAATCATATGTTTTATGCGCCTTCACTAGTCCAAACATGGCTTTCTGATTAACTCATTCACAGCCAGACATTTCCAGACCCTCTTTTACCTAACTTTTGAAAACATTTGAAAAAAATATAAATAAATTCCTGGGATTGAATGGCTGGACTGTGAAAAGACAAATAAATTCGTCAATGGCAGTGAATGAGTTAATGTTGCGTTTGTGAAATATGATTTAAAGCGGAAGCCAACCCAAATGTGTTCCCAGCAGGCCCACTAGTTGAAACACGGCATTGTGATTAATTTTGTGTTTGTGGAATGTCAACTGAAAATGACATCACAACTGCTGACAATGACCAATCACGGCTGACCTGTTTTCTGAATCTGACTGGTCGTTGTGAGCAGTTGTGATGTCATTTTCAGTCAACAGAAGACAAAATGGCCGCCCCCAGAGATGGCTAAAAACGAGTGGATTAATACTTATTCCATAAACGCAATATTTAGCAGAGTGCCTTGTCTCAACTAGTGGGCTTGCATAGAACATATTCTTGAAAAAAAAAAAACGTTTGCGATGACGTCCACTTTAAGTAGCAAAATCCATCCGTTTGTAGCCATCTCACGGCAGCCATTTTGTCACTTCTGTCGACTGAAAATCACGGCGTACATGTTTTTCTTTTTTCTGTTGGTGGTATTTGTTGCCAAGGGTGCATCAACAATTTATTTTGAGCAAAGGCTGTGAATACGTATGTGACATTTCTAAAATGTATTCTAATACTTTTCAAAAAAACAGCAACACTTTTTTTCATGTTGTCATTATGAGTGTTATGTGTCGGCAGTTACAGAATGTGGAAAAAGTCAAGTCAAATTTATTTATATAGCCCTTAATCACAGGAAAGTTTCAAATGACAGATGGGGTAATCCCCCTTCCAGGATGATCAGGCTGCAATGGATGCCGAGTGGGCAACATTGAACACACATTATAATACAATACAGTGTTTGTTAAAGTGATGTGAAAGTTAATCAAATGAAGTGCTGCAGGAAGATGACATCGATGAAGTGAGCAGGGGCCCAATGGTCGTCAATGTAGAAATCTCCATAGCAGCGCCTCCGAGGATGTGGTCAGCCTCCAATCTTATAGCAGTCAGTTGCTGTTGGATCGAAACAGCAACCTCCAATTCAGTCGTCATCACCTAGTTCCCAAGCCTGGGAAAAAGGGGCAGAAAAAGAATAGAAGCGGCAGTAAAGAGGCCAAAACAAACAGTTCAACTAAATGCAGAATCGTACAAATAAGTCTGAAGTCGTGTTTTAAACATTTCTACTTTTGGCTCTCTGGATCACTAAAAGTCCGGCATTTTGTGACCGAAGGTTTCGGATCGGAACATACGGTATCACTAAGTCGACAAGATAGGAAGGTGCTAAGCCGTGCAGTATTTTGTAGGTAAGTAGCAAAACCTTGAAATCGCGTCTCAAGCGGACTGGGAGCCAATGCAAATTGGCTAATATTAGAGTAATATTATCGAACTTTCTCGTCCTTGTCAAGAGTCTTGCTGCGGCATTTTGGACCAACTGCTGACTTTTAATACTAGACATGGGAAGACCAGAGAGCAAAAGATAAGATAAGATAAGAATGACTTTATTGATCCCACAGTTGGGGAAATTTTCATTGTTACAGCAGCAAAGATATAGGTCACACAGGGGCGGCAGCATAATGTTGCCATTAATGTATAACATTGACGGCAAACATTTAGGATCAAACCTATGTAAATATACACAGTAACATGTGTATATACACATGTGTATACACACCAACCTACATCTACATAAAAAATATGAGGAACACTCATTTCGGCCTGTACATGGTACAGAGGAAAAAATACTCTAAGTAAGTGACAGTGCTGCATTGCTGTAGTGAAATGTAAGGAACAGCATTGGATAGAAATAAAACTAGACTAACAGTAGTGGGGAATGTTGAGTATTGCACGGTATTACAGTAGTGGGGAATATTGGGTATTGCACGATATGAGCTCAGGTGCAGGACTGCACAATTGCACTAATGTCCGCCAGTTTGTAGAGACTACACAATGTTCTTGTTAAAGAGTCTGACAGCAGCAGGCAAAAAGGAACGGCGGAATCTCTCCTTTGCACAGCGAGGGTGTGACAGTCTGTCACTGAAGGTGCTGTTAGGGTGCCCTGGAGGGGGTGGTCCGGGTTGCCCAGCATTGATGACAGCTTGGCCAACATCCTCCTGTCCCCCACCAAGTCCGCAGAGTCCAGGGAGCAGCCCAGGACAGAGCCGGCCCTCCTGACCAGTTTGTCCAGCCGCTTCTTGTCCCGGGCCGAGACGCCGCCTGCCCAGGTGACGACTCCCTGGAAGATGACCGATGCAACCACCGAGTCATAAAAGTTCCTGAGGAGTGTCCCCTGAACCCCAAAAGACCTCAGTCTCCTGAGTAGGAAGAGTCTGCTCTGACTCTTCCTGTAGAGGGCGTCTGTGTTGTCGCACCAGTCCAGTTTATTGTTCAGGTGAACACCCAGGTACTTGTAAGTTGAGACTCTCTCAACATCTGTTCCCCGGATATTCACTGGTGCAGGTGAAGAGTGCTGGCGCCTACCGAAATCCACCACCATTTCTTTGGATTCCCCCGCATTGATCAGGAGGCGGTTCTGCTGGCACCAGTCCACAAAACCCTGAGTAAGTTCTCTGTACTCCCGATCATCTCCGCCTGTGATGAGGCCGACAATCGCAGAGTCGTCAGAGAACTTCTGCAGGTGACAGGTAGGGGTGTTGTAGTTGAAGTCCGAGGTGTAGAGGGTGAACAGGAAGGAAGCCAAGACAGTTCACTGTGGGGCCCCCGTGCTGCAGAGGAGCACGTCAGACGCCCAGTCCTGTGTCCTCACATACTGTGGCCGGTTTGTGAGGTAGTCCTGGATCCATGTGGTGAGGTGGTGGGCCACCCCCGCCCGCTCCAGCTTGTCTCCCAGTAGGGTGGGCTGGATGGTGTTGAAAGCACTGGAGAAATCAAAGAACATGATCCTCACAGTGCTCCCCGCCTTCTCCAGGTGGGAGAGTGAAGTGTGGAGGAGGTAGATGATGGCATCATCCACACTGATGCCAGGCTGATATGCGAACTGGAGTGGGTCTATTGAGGAGCTCACCAGGGGGCGCAGGTGGACAAGGACCAGTCTCTCCAGGGTCTTCATCAGGTGAGACGTCAGCGCCACTGGTCTGAAGCTGTTGAGCTCCTTCGGGTAGGGGGTCTTTGGCACCGGGACCAGGCAGGAGGTTTTCCATAGCTGGGGGACCCTGCCCAGCTTCAGGCTCATTTTGAACATGTGCTGGACAATTCCACACAGCTGGTCTGCGCAGGATTTGAGGAGCTGGGGGCTGATGCCATCTGGACCCGCTGCCTTCCTCGCCTTCATCTTCTTCAGCTGGTTCCTCACCTGAGATGTTGTGAAGGCCAAGGCTGGGCAGGAGGGAGTGGTGGCTATCTGGTGAAGCTGGGAGCTGGAGGCTGTGGAGAAAAGGGGGGAGGGGGAGTGACACGCCCAGCAGGAGGAGTAGGTGGAGGCTGCAGCAGGAGAGACTGAGTGGAGGCAGGCATCTGATCGAACCTATTGAAAAAGAGATTCAGCTCATTTGCCCACTGCAGATCCCCCCCAGTCCGGGTCTTGGGTTGTCCGTGGCCTGAGATTGTCTTCAGGCCCCTCCAGACTCCCCTGGCGTTATTCTGCAGCAGCTGCCTCTCATCCTCTTCCTGTAGGACCTTTTCCCCTCTCTGATCCTCCTCCTCAGCTGGCGCTGCACAGTCCTCCGCTCCTCTATGTTGCCTGACGCAAAAGCCTTCCTCTTCTCCTTCAGGAGAGCTTTTATGTCTGGTGTGATCCAGGGTTTGTTGTTGGAGAAACACCTTACTGTCCTGGTGGGTATGGTGTTCTCCATGCAGAAATTTATATAGTCTGTAACAGTGTCCGTTAGACTACTAATGTCTTCCCCGTGAGCATCGCTGAATACTTCCCACACAGTTGTGCTGAAGCAGTCCTTTAAGGCCTCCTCAGCCTCTCCAGACCATCTCTGAACCGTGCGGGTCACAGCTGGCTGCCTGCGGACCAGAGGTTTGTACACAGACTGGAGAGCCACCAGGTTGTGATCAGCTTTGCCCAGTGGGGGGAGGGGCAGTGATGTGTATGCCTCCTTGGTGTTGGCATAGAAAAGATCCAGTGTTTTATTGTCTCTGGTGTGGCAGGTGACATACTGTGTGAATGAAGGCAGAGAGGAGGAAGGGGAGGCATGATTGAAGTCACCAGAGATGAGTACCAGGGCATTTGGGTGCTGTGTTTGTAGCCTGCTCACTGCTGCAGTCAAGACATCACAGGCTGTGTCGCTGCTGGCAGCTGGTGGGACGTAGACGGTCACCGCGATCACATGACTAAACTCTCGCGGGATGTAGAATGGCCTCATGCCAACAGCTAGCAGCTCAATATCCCTGTTGCAAAGCTGCTCCTTAATCGTGATGTGCCCAGGATTACACCATCTATCGTTCACAAACACAGCCAGCCCTCCTCCTTTCCTCTTTCCACTCTCCAGCGTCCTGTCCGCGCGTATGATTTGGAAGCCGTCCAATTCTACGACCGCGTTCGGCGTTAGCGCTGTTAGCCTTGACTCCGTGACTAGCATCAGGCTAGCCTCCCGGAAGTCCCTCTCGTGCCGCGTAAGCGCCGCTAGCTCGTCCATCTTGTTGGGGAGCGATCTAACATTCCCCATGATAACAGACGGGAGGACGGGATGGTATCGTCTCCTCCTTTCCCGGCGTTTAACCCCCGCACGAGATCCCCATCTCTTCCTCCTCAGCTCACGGGGGATATCGGGTCTCGCCCCGGGAGCCGGCGCATGGTTAGCACGGAGTGCTAACAGCTGATTCCGGCTGTAAACAATGGGGGCTCGGCTCCGAGCCAAGTCGCCGGACACGATCGCGCAAAAAATAGCCATCAGTAGCAGCAAGAATACCGCAGTTTGGGTGTCCATTGCTACGCAAGTTACGACTATCAACTATATGAAAAAGGTATGAGGTAGAGTAATATTAAAGAACAAAAACACACGAAAAGGCTCACCGATTAGCCGGAGCTACTGTAGCGGGCTGCCACTCGCGCGGCGCAGGAAACGGAAAGTCCCAAACGTTACAATAATTGAGGCGAGACGTAACAAACTCGTGGATTCAAATTTCTGCATCACTATTCAACAGAAACTTTCTTTTATTTATTTTTTACGTTTAGTAATTCGGAAAAACACAAATACAACAGCCAAAGGGTGACAAAAATAGCGGGAAAGAAATATATCTAAACTAAAAACAAGAGCCTGATGTCATCAGCAGGCGCCCTCGAGCCGATGGACAAACCCCCCAAGTTTGGGGGGTTTGTCCAAGTGTTTTTCACAGGACAGCGACAATATGATTACATATAAATTTAATTCTTAGTGATAATGTACTTATAGCCTTACATTTTTCTGTATACAGAAGGAACATGTATACTTTAAGCTTCCATATAAGTTTATCTTAGACTTTGGTGTATACTTTTCAGTACAAGCCAAGTATACTTAAGCATACTTCTGTGAAGTTTAGAAAATGAAGTATTTAAAAAGTACACTTCAAGTATACTGCCTCCATTTTAGTATAAAAAAAGGTTACTTATAGTATACTTAGATAAACTACTTTTTGCTAAGGGTAACAATGAAAACTAATGTGCTATTTACGTATATCACCACCAAGCGAAAGCATGTAGATCCTAAACAATCGGGGTCCTAGTACTAGTCCCTGCGGGACTCCAGATGTAACTTTACTAAACTCAGAAGTCGCATTGCCATGACTTACATGGTGCGTCCTTCCTGAGAAGTAAGCGTTAAACCAAGAAAGTGCTGAGCCTGAGATAGCAACACATCCTTCAAGGCGTTCTATTAGTATGTTATGATCGACGGTGTCAAAAGCAGCACAAAGGTCAAGTAAGAGTAGTATTAATGAGGTGTCGGAGTCCATAGCTAAGAGAAGATCATTAATCACGTTAGCAAGAGCCGTCTCAGTAGAGTGATGGGCTTTAAATCCTGACTGAAGAATTTCAAATCGATTATTAGCGGCCATATAGTCACTAAGCTGTTGCGCTACAACTTTTTCGAGAATTTTCGCAATAAACGGGAGATTTGAAACCGGCCTATAATTACTGAGGTTCTCTGGATCAAGGTTTGGCCGCTTAAGCTGAGGTCGAATAACAGCGGTTTTAAAGGCTGCTGGTACAGTGCCCGAGGTGTGTGATAAGTTAATGATATTTAAGACAGAGAGTCCTAGGGTTGTAGACAATTCTTTGATGAGTTTACCAGGAAGCGGGTTGAGCACGCAAGTTGTCTGTTTTGCCACACCAACTAATTTTGTTAGGCTTTCAAGAGATACTATTTTAAAAAGAGATAGGGTTGTCAGACAGTTATCAGCCATAACAACCCTATTAACATCAGTACCCGCGGAATTCAACAGGGTTTTAGGAGCGGTGTCCTTAATCTCATCCTGAATGCGCTCAATCTTCAGCGTAAAGAATTGCATGAAGTCATGGGCTGAATGAGAGGAGCTAATGGAGGTTGGCAGCTGTTGTGTTAGCATTGCCACTGTATCAAATAAATATTTAGGATTGTTTTTATTTAGAACAATTAATCTGGAAAAGTAATTAGTTTTGGCTAAGGCTAGTGCTTCTTTATATATTAGTAAGCTATCACACCATCCCTGACAGAAGACCTCAAGTTTAGTCACACGCCATTTGTGCTCTAGCTTCCTACATGATTGTTTAAGTGAGCGGGTTTCCTCAGTAAGCCACGGAGTAGGCCGTTTAGGATGAGTTTTATGTCTTAATGGTGCAACGGAGTCAAGCGCATTTAACAGAGCAGCATTAAAATCAACCAATATAGCTCGGAAACTAAGCAGTTGCCAGGGGCAGTAGCTCAGACAGCGCAGCGGTGCTTGAAGAACTAATATTTCGGTTGCTAAAGCTTTGATTGTGGTCAGGACGATGGTAATGAGCCCGCACTTCAAATTTTATAAAGTAATGGTCAGACATAACAGTAGTATATGGTAACACCATTATATATATCATGGCAATTTTAATATCACGATATGACGATATTGACGATATTGTGACATCCCTATTGTCC
This sequence comes from Filicampus tigris, assembly GCF_054856515.1. Taxonomy (NCBI): domain Eukaryota; kingdom Metazoa; phylum Chordata; class Actinopteri; order Syngnathiformes; family Syngnathidae; genus Filicampus; species Filicampus tigris. Next base: position 929,311 of record NC_141236.1, on the reverse strand, counting down.
GACAATTATCTGCCTTAATGCCCCAATTAACATAAGTACTCGCAGGATTTGAGTGAGTTTTAGGAACGGTGTCCTTAATCTCATCCCAAATGAGCTGTATTTTATGAGTATTTTTTTGGGGGGGGGGGGGATTTTTGGATTACTGCAAGGTATCGCACCATGCTTGATGGACAACCTCAAGTTTAGTCACACGCAATTTGCGGTCAAGCCTCAAGCTATTTGATTAAATATGCATGTTTCATCTGTAATCCACGGAGTAAATCTCTTATGACGAGTTTTAATGGTGCTACGGAGTCGAGCACATTTAACAGAACAGCATTGACATCATTCGTGAAATTATCAATCGAACCAATATAAAATGGAAAAGAAGCAGTTGCCAGAGGCAGTAGCTCATAGAGCACAGTAGTGGTTGTAGAACTAATATTGCGGCTGCTATAGCTTTGATTGTGGTTAGGACGATGGCAATGAGCCAAGATGTCAAATTTCATAAAGTAATGTTTAAAATAAATGTGTAAAGTATAGTATGTGGTAATACCATTGCATTTGAGGTTGCTAATACTCGGATTAGTAACAAATCTAAACTATTACCATTTTTGTGCGTTGTTTCAGCTATTATCTATGTGACACCAAAAGTATCAATCATTGCCTGAAACACAGCGGTAAGTGGTTCAGATGGGGAATTTATATGAATATTACAGTCATCCATAATTTGTGTATTATGGGTGACTTCAATAATCTGTGTGAGTCACTAAATCAGACACAACTTCATCCAACATCTAAAGAGCCAGACTCAGGGCCAAGGGGATGATAAATAACTGCCAGAGGTGGGCATTTTTAGGTTTGTCATTTGTCATCCGTCAGCGGCCTGAGCACCCGTCTGTCATCCCTCAGGCTGTAATTTTTTTCAAGCCGAACCAAACTGTAATCGTCTGTCGTTCAGTCCGTCATGTTATTTTAACACTAGGAGTACCAGGATTTTGACACTACAAAAAGTACAAGACCCGTCAATTTGACTTTACTGCACTTCACTTAGAAAAAGAGTAAGTAAATCCTTAGTACGGCACACAAACTATGTCAAGATTGCACCTCAGAACTCTTTTTCTCAATGGGGGAATTATGTCAACAAGCACCACATAAGATTATTATTTTATTTATTTCGGTGTCTGGCATGCACTAGCCACAACGTCACGACAATCACATCTACAGCCTATTTTACAACATGCGACACGGCTGCTCCTCTTACTCCTCCTCCTGTGTGTCAGTTGAGCAATTCATCCTTAGACTCGTCAGTATTTTGAAGCAGATATGACGGCTCTTTTAAAAAAAAAAAAAAAAAAAAAAAAAAATGTAATTCGATCATGGTGACCTGCAGCGTTTCTCAATGCAACTAATGGTCGCTGTAGAAACCTGGCGGCGCCGTCCCAACCCAACGTGTGTACCGTCAAATTAACTAGTACGCCGTAGTAATGGCTATAAAAAATATTTTATATTGTTTAATACCATTGCACCATGGTAAGGAAATATATACAGAAATAGGAAAAGTCAAGAGGCCAGGAGCATCTTAAATATAGTAATAACACATCAAAGTTTGAAAAGCTCTCGTACTTCTAGTGTTATTCGCACTTCTGTCAGTAAATGCCAACGGTCTGTCCATTGTTAATCTGTTTAAAAAAAAAAAAAAGTCCATCTATTATATAAACTGGTTTGATTGAAATATACAATACAATACAACACAATGGTAAACGGAGTGCTTTATCTACGGCATACTGTGTTGGCGTCTGCTCAAACAGCTTTACACACACATGCACTCACATTCATTCCCCATAACTTACACTTATTTGCCAATGTACTGAACTGTTAAGTGGGAGCCTACTGCTGCTTTGTAGGCCTAGATAGACCAAACCAACGTCGGAGGTCGTGAAGCGTCGTGGTGTCTGAATGCGTCGTGGCGTCTGAATGCGCCGTCTGATTGGTGTAGTGACCACCGTCGTAGTATCGTAACTCGTCAGTAAGTGTCTGGGGGGCGTTTACACATGTTGAATCGGCGTCGCCAGTCGTGACATTTGGTCACTCTGATTGGCTGTTAGCTAGTAAATCAGCGCTCGGAGCACCAACGGGAAGTGAAAAATGCGGATAAACAGGAGCGCGCCTTTGCTGCCTTCATCTTCTTACAAGTACAAGAGCGAGGGTTGCCAATTTAAGTATTTCACAATACTGTGTCAAGAACGTGATGATTTACTTCGCGTGGACGTTCATCGTGAGCGAAGAATATAGCTGAATGCATTGTTTACATTTTTATAATCCACCCCCGGCCAACAGCTTTCCGGTTGGAGTTTTCTAACCATGAGAAATGGTGACTACCGCCGCCGATGGTATGGAAGGGTATTACATCGTATGCATGCGCAGAAGGTACTTTAATGATCAGCGTTGCTGTCTGTCGTTGCTGTCGTGTATTTTTCCAGTGTGACGTGCCGACAGCCGGCCGGACACCACAGGGGTAAGCGTCTGTCACTGTTGGCCAACGTCGTTTTGGTCTGTCTAGGCCTTAACTCTTAAGAATTTTACTTTAAAGTTTTGCTTACCTTAACCAGATTCCTGTCTCGCATTGTTGCCAAATGCTTCCTAGTTCTTGTACAAACTGAAATTCTTCTTTTTCTTTTTTCTTTTTCTTTTTCTTTTTCTTTTTCTTTTTCTTTTTCTTCTTTTTCTTTTTCTTTTTTTTCTTCTTTACAGCTCTAGCTGTTATGGAATGCGCTATATAAATAAAATTGTATTGTATTCTCCTCCTTCTCCTACTCCTTCTCTTCTTTATCCTTACTCTTCTTTCACTTCTTTCTTTTGTTTCTCTTAGTCTTGTCTTCCTCTTCTCTTCCATTTTTTTTTTTTTTAGGGGCGAAATGTAGTGTGGGGCTGCAAAATACCATTCCACAACCCCCTAACCTTACTCTTTCCTAAATTAAATAATGTAAAACTCATAAGAACTTCTCTGTAAAACAGTTTCTGTATTCAAAACGACTTTATTACCTCTTAGCTAATTATTTTTTGCCTTCCCAGCCTAACTAACTCATAATTCTCTTTGATGCATACCACCACTTACTGTACATATTGTATACAGTCAATGTGGTCTTTTCAAGTAAGCCTGCTGTCGTAAAACAATCACACAAGACAGGCGGGGCGTGTTTCTGTACCTCGTCAGTGCATCTGTCAGTGACGGACTGCGAGGTCCGTTGGTACAGGTTTCCCATCTATTGTCTAATGTCAGCAAAATTAGCATCACTCAGGGACGGGCTGGTGGTCAGTATGACGGAATGCCCGTCTTTGATAACTGCAAGATAAATGTTAACAAGGCTGTCGATCACATAACGAGAACTTCAAAGGAGGATTCCTAGGTGCAGTATTAATAACACTGCGTTGCCTGGGTCCCATATTGTACGTCGAGTGACAATAGGCACAGCGCGAGGTCACGATCGTAGGAATCTCTTATTTGTCGGCTCTCAAGTACTTTTATCGGTAGCAAGCACCGTGTCATAGATGAGACCAACCAAGAATGCCGAAACTTGTCTTGTAGCACTACTGTGTATCGCACACAGTAGAAAACATTAGTATGCAGTCAGTATGCAATACAGCAGTAGCTAGTGAAAGTATGACGCTCTGGGCACATGAAAAGTGTTGTGCAGGCAGTTAATAAAGGCAGCTAAAGGTGGCTCCGGGGTATCACAGAAGAGAACAGTGGTCTTGCTTTTTAAAGGAAGCCAACACAACACGTCAGTCGGTACTTGACCGGGTTAGGGACAATTACAGGGACGGGCGAAAACCCACTTCCGTCCTTGCTTAGTCAGTCCTTTTAAAAAAAAAAAAGTGTCCTCCTTCCGTCCACAAAATGGGCGTGCATCCAAGACAAGACGAAGATGATCAATATACAGTATACGGGAGTTGACTAACAAATGCAGATGTTAATGCATCTTTACAAAACTTGGACATTTGTGTTATTTTGTATGTGTTCATGTTCATTCTTTGTTTCTTTTTAGTTTGCTGCTTGTGGCAGGTGGCACTGTACTCAAGATATGTGATTTTGGAACAGCTTGTGACATTCAGACTCATATGACAAACAACAAAGGAAGTGCAGCGTGGATGGCTCCAGAGGTGTTTGAAGGCAAGTATTTGGCTTTGTCCAAATTTTTAAAACTAATTAAGCATTGTCTCATTCATGCTTGTCCAATGTTGGTCATCAGGTGGAAAGTAACTAATTACAAGGGTTCACAATGGTTAATCTGCTTCCTACTCTCATGCAATAGACACTTTTGCTGATTGCTCTCGCACTTGCTTGTATTTTTCTGCAATAAGCTTTTTTTTCTTATAAAGAAACAGCGACTCCTGCACACTTTTATATTTGTGGTACTGTAAATTTTTGTATGTAGCCGTGACAGCATTTCAACATTGTTTTGTTAACTCCTTTCGACAATGTGAGTATGGTCTGCTAATTTAGCACAAGACTGCTAATGCTATTGGTAAATAGATGCCTCCCTTTTTCACTGAAGACTTTCACAAATTTCTTGTGAAGATGTCAGTATAGTGAGTATTCCTACCTACGGAAATTCCCTCACCCGGAAAAAAAACGCATGCATTAAATTTTCTACTACCGTATATTCCAGACTATAAATCACGTTTTTTTTTTTCATAGTTTGGCCGGGGGTGCGAATTATACCCTGGACCGACTTATGTGTGAAATTATTAACACATTATTACCTGTATATCATTTCACATGTTATTGCAGGTCCATCGGCCCACGGGTGGGTTTTCGTGTCGTGCCCGCGGGAAATTCATATCTGCAGGCTCGGCGAGCATTTAAGTCAAACAATCGCTAACACACAAAAAATAAGGAGCTCACCATTTCAGCCTCATAAATGTCTGACACAATTTCATAATCCATCATCAATTATCATATTACGTTGACAAGGGTCCAGTAAAAGTATTCCAGTAGTATAATTAGTCCACAACAAGCCTGAGATGCACATCCTTCGATGCTTTAGCAACACGAGATTTCAAAACATAGGCTCGACCTTATGTTTGCTTGATTGCTTACTTGATCCAATAAACAAATGTTTCCCATGTCAGGAGTTCAACAAAAGCCACTGAACAAATTACATGCGTAAATAGTACCACCCCTGCATGTGGACAATTCGTCAATTGTGTTTGCAGTCACAACCAAACTTGCTAAGATGGTGATTGAAGCATTCAATGGCCAATGAAATTCTTAAAAAAAAACAAAAAAACATGGAAACTCTTGAACAAAAACAATCACCGTGCGTAACTTGCGTAACACACACTTTCAAAGCGATCAAATCGATCTACAACCGTTTTGGTGAGTTTAAATTGATCTTACCTGTTGTAAATTCCTCATTAGTGCTTCGTTTATACAGGCATTGGTTTACTATTTAATTTGTGTGTTTTACACCAGACACGTTTTGGGGCAGCTAATGGGTCCTTTCTTGACGTTGATTTATGTCGGGCATATTGTTGGACAGCTAAAAGGGGTCCTAACGAGAGACGTTTCGAGTCTGTTAGCCGTTAGCAGCAGATGTGCACCTCTTCATCGTCGGCCGGGATTGAGCTAGTTGTTGAGCTCTGTGGAATGGATTGGAGTGCTATTAAAGCCACGTTGTTCCCTATCACTGTGTCCGGTCACCCTCTTTGATACGAGCGACTGTGTGGATGAGGCACTCCGGTGAATCATTATATGGACAGATTTATTAGCGTTACGCGACGGAGACAACCTACCTTCCGTGGAGTGGAGGGGCGTTGTTGTGTAATGTAACGTAAGCGTACCGTTCATCCTGTTGTTGTCTCTATTGTATTTTTATTTTAAATTGTTCGTCATTTAAATTTTAAATGACATGTCTGTTCTTGGTGTTGGATTCTATCAAATACATTTCCTCCAAAAATGCGACTTATACTCCAGTGCGACTTGTATGTTTTTTTCTTTTTTCTTATGCATTTTATGGCTGGTGCGACTTGTACTCTGGAGCCACTTATAGTCAGGAAAATACGATACTACATTACGTTAACGATCGATTCCTTGCAACGGAAGTTGAAATTTTTTTAAAACAAACCCGATCGTGGCAGGGTGTGTGATGTAGGCAGCGCGCAGCCGCCTCCTAGTACAAAGAAGTTAAACCAACCAAGAAGCTGCTAAACCAACAATGAAGAAGCATTTAAAGCAATGAAGCAGCAGCAGCTAACACAACGCGCGCCATACTCGCGTCGAGAGAGCGAGCGGCGCAACTTTGTTCAAATAGAGTAAATGACCAGTCAACTCAGTACAACTGTCTCTTACAGTAAAATTATACTGTGGATGATAACCCAATTAAAGACCTCAGGATGGAGAGGTGGTGTACAAGTAGAGGAGTTCCCAGTCTTTGACAAGATAGCACCAGTTAGCCATATTTGACCTTCTGTATCACACTTAAGTTAAAATCAGGCAAGTAAAATATGAATGGACTATGGCAACAATGAGTCCGCCAAAAAGTTAAAGTAGTCCTAAGATGGTTGGTCAACAATAATGTATGCACTGCAAGAGAGTATTAGTTTACTTACATTGTACGAACATTGAATGAAGGTTAATGTATGTGTATCAACAATTCTGCTTTGAGGTAGCATCTAATGCAAATAAGCATTTACAATGCGCTGGTGGAGGAGAAACTGCACATAACGATGTACAAAAAACAGTTAACTGTTTTTTTTTAATAGGTTTAAAAAAATATCAATATAGACTGATATAAAATACTTTAGACTTAGTTTTTCAGACATATTTGCCAGCCGTACTAACCACATTATGTTAGCAATGGAGTTTATTTAATCTTTAAATTGACCAGTTTTATGTCACGCTTTTATAGTTACGTTGACTTCTTGTTAAAGGTTAAGTATTATGTTAAAATAAAATAGCCTAAATTCATTTTTCCCTGGGTCATTATTTTCAATAATGAAAAAGAAAGCAAAAAAAAAAATCAATATATATTGATATCGACCAATATGACACACTAATATCATGATATACTTTTCGGTCATATCGCCAAGCCCTACTTCAATCCAAAAGAAAAAACAGCCATGAACAATGGCTATATTAAAAATTAATAGCAAACATAAAACTACCCAGAACATGAACATCCAACTAAAAAACGGATATGATCCATGTCTACAAGACACTGACTGCCTGAAATAAAATTCATCTTCCAGTACACATGAAAGCTAAACTACAACATTACAGAAAATGATGTGGTCAACCGCTGGTCCCCAAACACTGATTTATGACAGAGCTCGAAGTGATGTAAAACACTTTTGCAACTAGAAGAACACCAAAGTGCTGTGTTTTGCTAGTTGCATCGTGTCCGATATTTCTGAGAAAATCAAGCTCGCGACTGAGCACCAGTGCTGGGCGTCAGCCAAACAACGTCGAGAATGGATTTATACTGGTACCACATCACATGCAGGTCCCCCACTCCTGACACACAGCCAAACAAAGAAAAAATAAAAGTGTTGCATACTTTTTGATCCCACAGATGCAATGTCATAAGCCCCATTTTGTTTTTATTTCACTGATCACCACACTGTGCGTGTGTGTGTGTGTGTCTGTTGTTTTTATTGGATATTTGTCTTCATTTGGCGACGTGTCTACTTGTGCGGCACCTGCGTGTGACGTGAAAATTATATTCTCTACGCCGATTGGCTGACGCCGACGAGGGACTGACTGGGACCACGTGGGTTGGCCAGAAATTAGATACTGATAGACGATGCCCAGCTCTACTGAGCACCCAACTGTGAAATCTCACATCATAAACACTGGAGCCCTGGATTCCCCGGAGAAAAAAATTAAAAATAAAACAGGGTTCTACATTAACAGTGACTTGGTGGCCTGGAGCCACCACATGAATGTGCTGGGGCACCTGAAGCTTATTGACGCTGGCCCAAACATGCTAGTACAAATTCCACTAATAAATACAATGAAATCAACATGTTTTGGTTTTTTTGTTAATGTTAAACATCCATTATTTTGAGTTTTGAATTGATCCATCATCATTGGTATTTTTACTGTGCTTCACACATTTTTCTGTACGTCAGGGTACTTCCTTCCATATGTAATGGCTTAAACAAGATATAAAGCCCAGAAAATTTACAATGTTAAATGTGAAGTTAAATTTGATACTGGGGGACAGGGTCTACACAACCTGGCTTAGCCACCACCCAAAAAGGCTTACTGTAGGACCGTGTACGGGTCGGCGGCCATCAATTAAATTTGGCCCACCAGATGACATTGTTGAAAAAACCTGATAATTAGCAATGTCATGATAATCACGGTATTAAAAGTTACTTGATCTCATCGTGGTCTTGTTTTGCTGCAAAATAATGAGCCGTTTTGCTTCAAATGTAATTTAGTACAGCAATGATGGTTTGAAGCGCCTGTTGTGCTCAAATTACGCTGCCAATCAAGTGCCTGCATTAATAAAACAAGCATCCGATTGACTGAATAATCCACGTGACACATCAGAAGTAATACATTAATGATTGGCTGACTGCAGCACGAGCCATTTATTCCACAAGCTATTTAAACAAAAGCCAGTCGTGTGCGCAACTTGTCAATAATTCCGCCCAAATAACACAAAATCACTCCGCCAGCCCCTTTCCAATTGAAGGCGCGTCTGACGTCACAGTGCTGCCGCTTGAATAGAACATTTTTGTATCCCGGGCTCAAACTTTCATTCATTGAACTTGTTCACGTATAACACTAACTATTGCATAATCTGTGCTGAGTTGCCGTAAGTAATAAATTGCTCACTTCAGCCAGGCAAGCTTCATAAACCCCTGGAAGTAGCTGCCATCAACCCACTTCTAAAAATGAGAACGCTGGATGCTTCCATGTAAACAAATTATAGACCCATCTCAAACCTCTCCTCCTTAGCCAATATGGTTGAGAGTGCCTTTTAATCAACTCAGCAATTTCTTGACCTCAAATGGACTCTTCGATATATTTCAATCAGGTTTCCAACCTCATCACAGTACAGAATCAAAATGCTAATTTATATACGGTTGAACACTGACTTGTGAAAGGTGTCAGTTCTAGTTTTATTGGATCTCAATGCTGCATTTGATATTGTAGATCAGGGCTGCATATAAGTGGTGTGCAGGTATGCATTTGTACTGATAATATTCATGTGTGTTCCAGAAGGTAGGAAACAGATAAATGTAAATGTCAGCACTTAATTTTAGAAATGTCTGCAAGTTTTTCCATTTTCAAATGATCATTTCTATTTGCAAAATACTACTAGGAAATCACCATGCCCCATCACTGGTGAGCTATTTTTTTAAAGAGGTCCGCGGGCGATTCTAGGATCCTTGGGGGCCTTGTTACCCATGGGCACGAAGTTGGTGCCACCTGGTGTAAACGGTTAGTGCACATTACCTGAATGAAATTGCACAGAAAATCAGCTTTATTGCGCATCCTGTTGATGTTAAGTCACTTCTTAGATCAGGTTTTAGGGAGGTGACCAGTTCAGGGAGTACCCTGTCTCCCACCCAAACACAGCTGGGATAGGCTCCAGCACTCCCGCAACCCTAGTGAGGATAAGCAGTTCAGAACATGGCTGAATGGATGTATTTTTATTATTTATGTATTTATTATTATTATTATTGTTTTGTGGCGATATGTCTGGGAAAGAAGCTATCTCACTGTGTTTTTCTGAGCTCTGTGTGATCTATATCATCTGTTCAATGGTAATAGTTTTGAATAGGTGGTTACTGTCTCTATTGAATGTCACCAGCAGCTTCTTCTCCAGGTTGTCACTTCTAAGCACTCTGAGGAAGTGGAGTTGCTGCTAGGCTTTCTTCACCACCACCGTAGTGCTAGCTAATGCTAGCTAGTGTTAGCAGTCCGGGAGAGGTCATCAAAAAACTGCACGCTCAAGGATCGACAGAGTGGGCCCATTACACACAGTCATTATTGATGTAGAGTGGGGCCAGGTCTGCTCTGTCCTTCCTGAAGGATAATTTATTTGGTTTTTATGTTGTTCACAGTTTTCTGAACACAATGCTTTCAGTCTGTTGACCTCATCTATGTGGTCTGACTCACACCACGGTTGTGTTAACTGCAAGGTTTATGATGGTGTTTGAGAGATTGGTTGGAGTGCAGTCATAATTAGGAGAGAGAGTGTTCTGCATGAACCAGAGCCTCTGAATCAGGAGTAGGGATCGGAACGGAAGATGGTACTTTTTTTGGTATGGAACGATTTGGGTCCGTAATTAGTTCCGAAGCGCGTCTTTCTATGTTTTTCCACATTTCTTTTTTTTTTCTGCTTTGCTCACATATTGTGTAGCCGCATACTACATTGCTCTGCGTTTGTATCCTGATAAGCTCCTTTTTTTGTTTTTCTGCTGGACTCTCCTGGATACTTTGTCTGTTACATCTATTATTTTTTACTTATTTTGTATACAGTCGGTTGTGGCTATTCTTTTCAACATTTTTTGTGACCAACTTACAATAACGCGTGAGCACAGCCTCCTAATTGGCAAAATACACCTTGTACCAACAGGACTAGAAGCAAATTGACTCTCCTCTCCACTGGAAAAAAAAACTCCAACTATTTTGTCATTTTTACGAACCGCAAATATTAGGTGGTCCACTGTATTTCAATTCTATGACAATTCATGTTATTAATAATATACTGGAGCAATTGATCACAGCAATGTTGTTTCTTTGAAGATGACCATATCCTTCTGTACTTCTAGGTAGCAATTACAGCGAGAAATGCGACGTATTTAGCTGGGGGATAATTCTCTGGGAGGTGGTCACACGTAGAAAGCCCTTTGATGAAATCGGAGGACCAGCTTTCCGTATTATGTGGGCAGTGCACAATGGTGAGTCAGAAGGATGGAGACATCATAAATACAGACATCATAAATACAGACATCTTTGGGGCAATGCCCATATTAACCTATTATTATGTAAAATTTGACTTTCATTTCAGCATCAATTTATCTTACATTTAAAACATGTTTTTGCTATTGTGGGATTATACCAATGTTTTTCCTCGAATTGTGTGTATTTTGCTTCAGGGACAAGACCACCTTTAATCAAAAATTTACCCAAACCTATTGAGAATTTGATGACGCGTTGCTGGTCCAAAGACCCCTCTCAGCGGCCTTCCATGGAGGAGATTGTGAAAATCATGACTCATCTCATGCAGGTAATCTATTACGAAGTTTACATACATTTTCCATAGCTTATACTGTCAGGGTGTCAGGTATCTCTCTGTTTTGAACTTATAAAGTTAAACTAATATATACATTTGACACAAGGCTCGAAATAAGCTGGTTTGCATGTATTACGCCTCACAGAGAAATTGAAAAGCAAAATTACGAGCCGATGTAACGCGCATACGTACAGTAAGAACAGGATGTTGGATTCGGAAGCAAAGCGATTCTGTTGATGGAGCAGGAAGATGGTGAAAGTGTGAAAGCATTTCAAACTGAAACGAGCACCGTGGAAAGACTAGCGCCGTGGCGTACAATCGTTGTAACATGGACCTTGCTCTCCGCCGAAGACACCCAGCCTGAGGCTGCGTAGTATCTGAAACAAGGTGACAGTGCAAATTCATCAGTGAGATTCATGTTAATGTACATAGGGAGTGCAGCAGCATAGGTCTCTGTTACTTAACTTACAGTTGAATTTGTGGCTTAGTACCAAAGTGACAATACAGTACCGTATTTTCCGGGCTATAAGCCACACTGTTATATAAGCCGCACCCACTCTATTTTTAGAACATTCTGGAAAAAACCTTAAATAAGATGCACCTTTACATAAGCCGCACCCATCTATGTTGAAAACTTTTATATTTACTGCATTTACAGAACGATTATGAACTGTAAATGTACACGTGTGTACCTGAGCAGATTCTTTCCTAACACCTTTTAACACTGCAGCAACGTTGCTCATTAAAACGGAACAGAACCAAGAGAAAATACACAGTATTTATCTTAACTTACAGCCAATCACATTCATGTGCACTTCAGGGACCTCTAGGAAAACATAAAATCAAAGCATTACAGCACGTAATGCAATAACCTAGTCTATGGCGCCCTCGCCTCTTGAACTCCTCCACCTGCAGTCACATCCAGTTAATGGGAAATGTATTGTATTGAATTGTACTGTCATTCCGGTTAGAGCGCCCCGAGCGGTGGAAGAAAAATCCACAGAATAGCCGCACCGGACTATAAGCCGCATGGCTCAAAATCTAGTGAAAAAATCGTGGTTTATAGTCCGGAAAATACTGTATATGCCTGTGACCTTAATTACATCATGTAGTATGCTTATAAGTTCTGCTCAGTACATGCACCGCCTGTGTACTATTCCAAGTGGCTACAGTATATTAGAGTTTTAGTGAAGTCAAATGAAGGAAAGATTAGTTTCCACACTTGTGGTGTCTTCATTTTAGTTTGAACACTTCCAAAACTTCTAGTAGTACAAAGAACATTTGTTTCATTCCTTGTCAACTGGTCTAAGATCATGAATGCACAGCCATGAATCTACTGTAATATGTCACTTGATAAAATGCCCACAACTTAGGCGAAGTTGCCTCATTTTTGACACAGGAAATTCTAAGTGTAAACTGATATGTATGTATACTGTATTTGTGCTTGAAATAGCCAAATTGCCCCATGGAAAATGTTTCTAGATAAGAAAATAATTTGTTGCTCTGCACAATGTTAATCTAAGAAACAGAAACTTTTGATTGTATTAAAAAGGAACCTACTGGTAGTTGGCCACTTATTGAGTGTTTTTTTGTTTTTTTTTAATTCTCTCTTTTGTATTCATATTAAAAAATATATGTTATTTGACACTATTTGATTTTGAAATTGAATTTTCAGTTAGATAATTGAATACTAAAATATTCAATAGCTGCAGCCCTCTAACTCCCCTGTTATATTGTCTTTTTGTTCGTTTTGTTTTGTTTAATAAAACCCTTGTTTCAGGTCCCTGAGATTCACCTGCAAAAATATACTTTTCAAAATCACAAGCTTGTTCCTCAAATTAAGCCACTGATTTACAAAAATGCTCCTCAAAGAAAAAAGGTTATTTCAAGCCTTGTACTCTGACCAGTCCACTCAGCATGTGTGTTGACAAGCAAGACATTAACATGTTAGAAATCATCTGGAAGGCAGGTACCATCATGCTAACCTGCCACCAAATTGAACTGGGCTGTTTAAATTGAGAATTTGTTATGGAAGAATCCTCAAACATCATCCCAATTATGTATTAGTCATTGTCAGAGCTGGGCAGTCCGTCCCTGGGCCAGACCGGTCGGACCCTCCAGCCCGACCGGATGCCCATTTTTTGGGCGTTGGGTGGGGGGGTGACACATTTTAAAAAATGGCTGGACTAAGCTTGGCCGGAAGTTGATTTTAGTCCGGCCCACTAATGGGCCCTCATACATGTGACGTGCTCGCGAGGCGGCCAAAAATCATCTCAGCCAACTCTGTGAAAGGCTTCTTTTTAGGCTTCTTTCTACTCCCGCGTCGGCGCGAGTGACAACTGCTGTTATAGGGATTCTGGTATTGCCCCCCACCCACCCCCTCTTGTAGTGGTGTGCCCCAGTTGCATGTGGGAGGCGCGGGTTACGTGATGTGACAATGAGGAAATACAAACACGCTTCAGCGCACGTTGCCCTCTCACATGTTGCGATGACATTCAGTTTCTCACACGGAGACGGATGAGCCACGCAGCTCGTTGCTGCTGCTGCAAAGTCCCATCACTCAAAGTAAACAAGCTACTCACCCACGTTCCCCCTTAGCCGCCACCTTCCAGATCGTTTTCACAATAAAATTAAATGCATCGTCTAGTCATCCCTTTATGGTTGTAGCAGGCACAATATGCATTGTTGTTGCTGTCTTTTTGAAGCGACACCCCCCGACCTGTTTCAAAACAATTTGTGTCCACGAGTATATTCAGACGCTAGCACATCAAGGTGGAGTTCATGCACTTCTTCTGGCGTTCACTACTTCCGGAAATACGCCATAGCATACCTGCAGTGTATAGTGGTTTGCTGGTATGCTTTTATTTAGAAGGCCGGGAAGGAGGGGAAGTGTGCAAAATAAATAACTTGACTACGACTTCTTCTTTTACGACTCTTCTCTATAAATATTGGACCCAAATAATTATACAATATGACAAATCCAACCCCGGGGCTCGCAATGCAAGGAAGCACGCAGTTGGGTAAATACTACTGGCGAATTTGAAGTGTGTCCACAGCGGGTTCGAATAGTAAATTAGCCAGCCTTAAAAAGCCTCTGCCGTTAGCGTCTCTGCCGTTAGCGTCTCTCCCGCAGCGACGTCAATCACGGACGCTTTTTTTTGGTGGGGGGGTGTCGGGGGCGTAATGGGGCGGGGGCCGACAATGTTTATGAATATGGAAGGAGGGTCGCGGCCGGAAGGGTACTACCCAAGTCAAAGGTGGAGGGTCGCGACCGGACCGGCAAAAAATGGTCAAGTGCCCAGCTCTGGTCATTGTGAACCATTCTTTACAAGGGCTCTCAGAATATGTACCAGTCCTGGGGCAGCATTTGCTAGTGAAAAAGTCCGCTGCTTCATAGTCCACTGGTTCTGAGTGATATACTGTAGCAGTTGGTGATAGCGCTTTGGTGTTTACTGACCTGAAACCACACGAACTGGTGGTGGTAAATAGCAGAAGTGTGCATTTTACAAAATGTTCCTGGTCCGTCATTCATCATCTGTCAGCGGCCTGGGTACCCATCTGTCATTCGCTATCAAGTCATTTTTTCAAGCCAAACAAAACTGTAATTGTCAGTTGGTCAGTCCGTCGGTCACTCAGTCCCACCCCAAAAAAATTAAATATTATAAAATAAAATAAACACTTCAGCAAAACGGGCATCCATCAGTGACGGACTGAGACGTCTGTCGATACTTGGCCCAGTGAATGACGATTACTCTGGCGTACGAAAATCCATTTCTGTCAGTGCTTATGACGTAATTATTCTTAGTTTCTCTTCAATCGTCGACTGATTCGTCAGTCTGGCAGAATGCCCACCTCTGGTAAATAGGTTTACCTCCTGTATGTTCCGTTGAACTTTTTATAGACTGGTTTTAATGAATGCATATGATGCATAAGAATTGTAGTATTACACAAACTTAGTGACTTTTGTATCTTTCACTCTACAAATACCGGTACTCCATATATTAAAAAAGAAAAAAAAAACTAACACTAAAACAAATTAAAAACGAAACAGGAAGCATTTTCGAGAAAAACAACTAATAAAAATTAACAAACTTTCTCGAAAAATTAATTAAAACTGAAGTCTTTAAGAAAGCCCAACCCAATACAGGTTGTTGAAATGATGAGCCACAGCACAGGAGAAAAGGACTGTAATCGTATGATATGAATATATTGTAACTCAAATTTTTCTTGGGGAGGACAACTTAAGATACAAGCAGCTCCTCAATATTCACATTCTAGTATTACACATTCACATTCCATGTTTCTGAAGTAAACAAGCCCTTACCTCGGTTGTCTTGTCGGTTGTGAGATACTATTTGACGGATTGGATGATCCCAATCATTTCAAAACAAGCCTGAAAAATGGGAGGGGGAAAAACAAGTCAGGATGAGAGCAAATCGTCGCTGTCCTGTGAAAAACACTCATGTCCAACTTTACCAACATTAATTTTCACGTTAATACGATGTCTGTAACGCGGAATTACCATTCACGTAAAAATAATAAATTAAAAAAATATGGACATAAGTGTTTTTCACAGGACAGCGACAAAATACTTTTGTCATGGTGACACCGTATGCTCATGTTGAACTTGGCATCTGCCATGTCATGGTGGGCGTGGGATTGAAATGTGCTTCATTGCAGTTAAATTGAACATATAATTTCATAGCATGTCCTAGTGAGGATAATCGGAATAGATAATGGATGGATGGATGGATTTTAAAGAAACTTTTGGAGGAAGATACCAGCCCAAGACGCTTGAGATTGCTATAGTCAGCGGTCATACATATTAATGCAACCACTGCCTTCCAGCCTATTTGATTGCCATACTTGATGATTAATCAGAATAAAAATATGTTATTCTGTACTTATTCTTGCCTCTGATGTCTGTTTGCAGTACTTTCCAGGATCTGAAGAACCCCTGCAAACTCCATATCAATATTCAGATGATGGACAGAGCAACTCTGCAGCTAGCACGGGTACATGAATAACTTTCAATTGTTTGATGCCATATACTGTGCACGCGCCATATGTGGGAGGTCAGCAGGGAGGTATTTTTCATTCGGCCGGATGTATAATTTACTGCCATTTAAAAGTTAGGGGTTTGCGCAATAATTAATATGACGATGTAATGCAAAGCTGAAGTAAATAATATTTAATAAATCAAGAATGGATTATCACTGAACATAATATTGGCGGAATGAAAAAAATGGCATCTGTAAAATTCATTGTCCGCTTGACAATGTGGTGCAAGTAAATAAGCATACACTTGACATCATACCGTTTTTTCCCCCAAAATATTATGCAATCCAATATAATGTGGCAACATTGTCAGTATTACAAGTTTACAAGTGATAAGTATTGTACATGTTTTAAACGAGCACGCTAAATACTGGCCCCCATTGCTGAGAACCCCGTAAGGGTAGGCAAACAAGCTTTTAGTGAAATACAGGAACACGATAGCATGAGCAATAACAACTACAAACGGAAAACTGTAATGACAAAACATAGTAAGGAAAATAGATGGACAGGAGCGAGATGCCATAAATAACAAGAAAAAAAAATACTGAATCTATACTATACAAGTTAAGAAAGCTAAAAAGTAGCACAACAAAAGGAACGGTATTGTAATGCACAAGTTAGGAGGAAAATGATAACAAAAGAACACAGCCATAGAGGATATAAAATTAACAGGAAGACCGAATTCAAATTAGCACAAAGAAACAAAGATCAAAATTACAGAGAGAGAGAACTATAGAAGCAAAGAAAAAGAATCTGAATTGCAAAGTTTTGAAAGAAACAAGAAAACTAACTACTTCAGTACGAAGGTGCAAGCGAGGGAAGAAAGAACTGGAATGTAACATGGAGAAGAGAAGAGCGCCCCGAGCGGTGAAAGAAAAATCCACAGAATAGCCGCACCGGACTATAAGCTGCATGGCTCAAAACCTAGGGAAAATGTTGCGGCTTATAGTCCGGTAAATACGATATTTATATTTTATAGCCTACATGTTAAAAACTAGTTTCCATTTATTTATTTAGTTAATTAGTTATTTACTGTATTTTCCGGACTATAAGCCGCAACTTTTTTCTCCTTATCTCCTTATCCAAGTCTCTCCCTAACCCCTAAAAAAAAAAGGCAGGCAAGCAGCCAGGTATCAAACCGGAGGTTCAGACCGTCTTGTGTGCATGAGCGTGCGCGGGGATGTGTTTGTGTATGTGTGTGCGTGTATGTGTATGTATGCCTGTGTGTGCGTGTTTACGTGCGTGCTACACCACAATGTGCATCACAAAAATGTGTTATAGTTGAAGCATACCCCCTCTGCTTCCTGATCATTCCAATACGGAGCTGACCTCCCAACCAGTCGCCATTCCAAATAACCCCTGACCTTTCAAGTCATAAAAACGAAGGTGTCAATGGATGACTGAATTAAAGTTCCTTTTCTAATAGAACGTGTAAGAACATTTTCCATACAATCATCAGGTTAGTTTACAATTAAAGCCATCACAGGTTGGGAAACGTTTACGGTGGTTTCAGAAAAAGGCCTCTATTTTAATTCTTATGCCTTCTTTCAACAAACGGTCCTCCACTCCACCCCACCTTTGCCCTGAGGTAGGATGCAAAGTGTCTCCTTAAAATATAGCCAGACAGGCCTCACTCATGTTTGTATGTACTAAGGTAAATCGTGTGTGAAGAGGTTCATTGTCCACCAGTGGCCATACTTTCACATCCAGGTTGTTAATTATGAAGTTAGCCTTGAAAGAAATGTGGGGTATAGGCCTATACATTTGTTTTTTAACTCATCGCGATAGGTGAGAAATCTCTGTCATTCAGTCATCCAAAATGACCCTGACTTTTCAAATCATAAAAAATTAAGAAGTCAGATGCACTGTGGTCCATCACCCTTATATCTACGAAGTGGCTGGAGAAGACTTTCCACAGAAGAAAAAACGCCAACAGAAAGACAAGAACTAAGAGACAAACCGACTGCTAAAAAAAAAAGGACAGTAAGTACATACTTTAAAATACTATCCCTACCTAGCTTCATGAATAACACGAGTTTATGTCATCAATACATGTTTCTCTTAATTTAACGTGCATGAATAACACTATTAGATGTTGTCGTCATCTATTGTTTTAGGATTTTAGCTATCCAAGTCTTCATGAATAACATTAATTTATGTCATTATCTATTTCTTTTAGGATTTTAGCTGTCCATGCATTCCTGAATAACAATCTATGAAATCAATGTATCCGTTTCAGATGTAACTATGTCTTCATGAATACATTAAGTTATGTTATCTGTATATCTATATATTTTTTTTATATACAATACTTTGGTATGATGTTTTTATAAACATCCAAGTTCTCCAAGTTAGATCATCTGCACGTAGCACGTATTGTAACTAGATGATGTGTAAATGTTTGACCAAGGTTCTTCAATGGGAGTGATTTCAATCCATGTAGAGTTAGTAAATACAGTACAGCTCAACCTCTTGTGAACAGCACAGCTAGCAACAAGCTTTTGAGGGCATGTGTGTGTGTTTACACAGCCCTCCCTTTGGGGGATGTATGTGTATGGCAGAAATGCGTGTGCACGTGCGATTGTGTACGTGTGTGACAATGGCAGACGGGGTAGTCAAACAGAGGAATGTAGCAACACGGTTGCTTACAGGCTATTTCTTGAGAGGCTTTGTGTATCAAAATGTGTGTCCATTTAGGATGGGTGAGGGGGCAACTAGTCTAGAAAAATAAACTTACTTTTGAAAAGAATCTGAATGATTAATATGCATTCTGATTTTTTATTTTTTTATTTTTTATTTTTTATTTTTTTTTCAGAACAATACTGAGATGTAATAAGTTCCCAACATATTAGGTAAGTGACAAACGGACTCTAAACACTAGTTTGTCTGTAAACAACGTGCAACGTAACTTGGTGTGTTTTTATTTTTTAACTTTAAAAAAGTCCCCCTCCTCTGTTGCGCGCCCAAGGAGAATGTACCCAAATGGCCTGCTGATAAGGTGCCTTCTGACCCTCCAATTGTCAGCAGCCATAAATGCAGATGTGCGAGGGAGAGTTTAAACCATTATTGTGGAAACTATCTCATATTTAATCACCTACAAAAGCTTTTCACAAATTGTTCAGTCTCAACGTTTAAAAACTTTTTTTTTATGTATGTATATATATAATTAACATTTACTTGATGAATCCCTATCTTTATTAATATTGCATTTAATGGGTAG
The DNA here is from genome assembly GCF_054856515.1 of Filicampus tigris. NCBI lineage: Eukaryota > Metazoa > Chordata > Actinopteri > Syngnathiformes > Syngnathidae > Filicampus > Filicampus tigris. The sequence goes on along the minus strand of NC_141236.1, from coordinate 909,793 downwards.
ACTCAGTTAAACACCTACATAAGGTTTTTTTCAAATTGTTCAGTCTCAACATTTAAAATTATCAACATTTTCTTCATGCAATTAATGTGTAGAGTAATTATATAAACTCTGTATTTGATCATTGTCTGTTATTGTTGACTTTCTTTTCTTTATTATTAACACAATTAATGTGTTGACATATTTAATCACCTACATAAGGTTTTTTGCAAATAGGTCAGTCTCAATGTTTAAAATCAGGACGTTATCATCAACTTTACAGAACCTGATGAATCCATGTCTTTATTAATAATGCAATTAATGTGTAGAGTAATTATATAGACTCTGTATTTGATCAATATCTGCTATTGTTGACCTTCATGTTTTCTTAAATCACCAGTGTTTAAACATCGACCTGTTACCTGTTCAGTGGATACTTTTACTAGCATAAATGTTTGTTTAGAATCCTGGTATTTAAAAAAATCATTATGGGAGATTGATGTAAACTCATTTATCAAAGCAGGAGGTAAAACCTATACAATATACTGTTTTTTTTGTTTCAGCCTAAAGTTCTGTCGTGTTTTTACATTCATGAAAAAAAGTTCCTCACCAGTGAATCAGTACTTGAGTAAACCTCCACATACAGGAGTGTTCAAGCTCGAGTATATTTTTTTTTTTATGATCTCCTGACATCCACCTTAGCAGGAAGGATGAGAAAACAAACTACATGCTGTAAAGTTATATACAAAATCAGAGACACCCTGAGCTAACCATCCTACCACCAATCTGCCTCCAACCAGCTGCCTGAGCGATGAATATCAAGTCTAACAGGGGTTCACTTTGTCAATTTGTTGAGATATTTAAAATTGGTTGAAATTGTAAGTTATACATTGTTGTGAGGCGGTAAAAGATAATCTGAAATGTTAGGAAGAGTATCTTTGGGTACAGTTCATTTGAACCTAACATGTGTTTAACATGAGAGTAACTGTCAAATGGTATGTCAAATTTATTCAGTTCTTACACACAAACCGATTTGAAAGTTTTGCCTATTTGTTGGATTGTTTTTAAATCATGCCCCGTCTCACTCAATTGTTTGGGTAAAGGTATAATGAGCTGGGTCCCTAAAAAGGCAACCGTATTTTGAGAAAAATGAAGGTATCAAGCTAAGTTTATGAAGCAATGCCAACTTGAATGTTGTTTTTAAACTTACAATACAATGTGAGTATACAGGCTAAATGAAGTGATTGTCATGATCAACATTATTTGAACTTGCATTGATGTATTAAAGCAAGTATTTTTAATTTAGAGTTACTTTTGAGAGTGTAGAAACGTTCCTCTCAGGGACTCAGGTTTTTACATGCTTTTTATAATTATCACAATTTTAAGCAGACTTCCTCACATATACCTTTACAAGCACATGTTTGAATAAAGAATCCTGATATTTTAAAAATCGTTATGAGAGGTCATCTAATTTATCAGAGCACAAAGTAAAACCTACACAGTATATTGTTTCAGTAAAAGGGGGTAAAGTTCTGTCATATTGGATTACTTCTGAACGTTTCCCCCTCGAGCCCGAGAAAACCAAGCCTATGTTGAGGAGGGGTGTCATCCACACCCCCTTTCGTTAAGTATTAGACAAGCTATAACAACCTGTTACTCAAGGGAAAAAGAAAACAACGTCCGCAATGCCAGTAACTAGACAGACATCCAAACGCATAGAAACGGTATGGGCACCATTGGGACCCCAAAGGGGTCAGCCGATGGAGAGTGGACCCATGTTTAAAGGGTCGAGACAAACGCCCACCACCTACAAACCTCTGGTATTGATAACCGCCAACCAAGACAATAATGATTGTGAAGAAACTGAAATTGTGGCTGATGTAAACCTCATGGTGGAACCAATGGTGACCGCTGACCACGTTTTTTACAACGGAGTGCTCTCAACAGAAGCTGACGGGGTTCGAGGAGGCTGAGAAGGAGAACATACCCCCAATGGACATCCCTCAAACGTCCTTGACCGGAGCTGTCAAGACTTTACCAAAAGAGACGTTGACTGAGGAAGGGGAGCAAAAGGGGGAGGAGAAGGATGACAATGAGTTGAAGGAAGAGGAGGATGAAACAGACGCAGAGGAAGAGGAGTAGCTTGAGTCAGAAAAGGATGAGGAGTCAGAAAAGGATGAGGAAGAGTCCGAGAAGAAAGAGGTGGAGTCGGAGTCAGAGAAGAAGGATTTCACGAGCCCTACATGGGGCTGGATGACTGCTTCGAGATATAACTGTATCAAACAGTCAATCATTCACTTGTTGCAGGATGTGTTCGTGAAATATAGTCAAGAAGAATGTGGAGGTTGTAAAATTGACCACCCTAGTCAGAGTCATTACACGTGTTGGTATGCAGAGAAGGAAGATTATTATTTCAACACACATTTTTATCCTGTGACAAGGTTACTCGGTAACAATAAATTTATCCCGAACCTTCATTACATCTTGAACCTGTATCAAGATCCCACCAAGTATCAACAAGTTAAAGACACGGCCCAGAAGGGCTGAGAGAGTTATCATATGAAAAGATTTTTGACAAGCTCCGGCAGAGTACAAGGCCCCCTACCGGCGTCAATATCTCTGACAAAGCTAGAAAGTTGTTGATTGAGCGCTTTTACAACGAGAAGTGACAAGCCGTAGACTTCAACATTGATAAACCTGTTGAGAGGTTGGACTGGTGTTTTATTTTGCATTCGTCCAAAGTGCCTTGATTTGTCATTTTTAGATGTTTTCTTTTTATATCAATAAATACTTTTTAAAAATTCCTGTACTCCTGGCTTTGGGAACACCCACAAACCTTTCGTTTGGTGAGACATACAGGAGGTGGACATCAGGAACAAAACTCTACTCTTACTTGTAAAATAACACGGTTCATCTAACGAGTTTAAAAAAAATTGAATTCAAGATAAGAGAGGAGGTTATAAATTAAGAGGGACGAGCATCAGCTTGAAATAAACAGATTTTGGTTGATTATTTTATGTGTAAATACATGGGTTTTTGTTTATAACCTAAACATCAGGGGTTTTAGCCAAACGATTACAAACAGCAAAACCTATTCCTAAGATTTACTGATATTATAATTAAAAAAAAGAAAGTTTTCATAAATGTATAATTATACTTTACACAATTATACAATCACTAAGTAGTAATCTACAGTATAAAGATGAAACATATTACAAGTACAACCAAAGATTACATACAACTCATATTCTTAAGATTTATTGATACTGTACTTACAAAGACAAAAAAGTTTTAATATATTTATACTTATACTTTAAACAATCCTTAAGTAGTAGTAATCTACAGTGTAACAATGAAACATATTACAAGTACAACCAAAGATTACAAACAACTCATATTTTTAAGATGTATTTATACTGTGCTTTCAAAAACAAAGAAGAAAAGAAAGGTTCATAAATGTATGGTTATACTTGACACAATTATACAATCAATGGTGTTTTACTATTTTTCCTATATTTAGGTGAGTTTCTGTAAAAGTAAAATAAGTATTTGATGATAATCTAGAAGTATTTAGATGACTTTTTGTTGCTTTACAGCTGCTTAGGTAACTTTTAGGACATAGTAAGGTACCTTTTAGGATTTATTTAAGTATATTAGAGAATGTTTAGGTGATGGAGTATTTTAATTTTAGAAGAATTACTTGAGTACATCCAGAGGTGTTAAATTCACATTGTACTTGAACACTTGGACTAGGGCTGCTCGATTATCAAAATGTATAAATTAGCTATTATAATTTTCTGCATTTATGGCTGCTGACGGTTGGAGGGTCGGAAGGCACCTTATCAGCAGGCCATTTGGGTACATTCTCCTTAGGCGCGCAACAGAGGAGGGGGGCTTTTTTAAAGTTAAAAAATAAAAACACACCAAGTTACGTTGCACGTTGTTTACAGACAAACCAGTGTTTAGAGTCCGTTTGTCACTTACCCAATATGTTGGGAACTTATTACATCTCAGTATTGTTCTGAAAAAAAAAAGAATCAGAATACATATTAATCATTCAGATTTTTTCAAAAGAGAGTTTATTTTTCTAGACTAGTTGCCCCCTCACCCATCCTAAATGGACACGCATTTTGATTCACAAAGCCTCTCAAGAAATAGCCTGTAAGCAACCGTGTTGCTACATTCCTCTGTTTGACTACCCCGTCTGCAATTGTCACACACGTACACAATCGCACACGCATTTCTGCGGAGCACATACACATACATCCCCCCAAGGGAGGACTGCGTAAACACACACACATGCCCTCAAAAGCTTGTTGCTAGCTGTGCTGTTAACCAGAGGTTGAGCTGTACTGTATTTACTAACTCTACATGGATTGAAATCACTCCCATTGAAGAACCTTGGTCAAACATTTACACGTCATCTAGTTACAATACGTGCTATGTGCAGATGATCTAACTTGGAGAACTTGGATGTTTATAAAAACACCATACCAAAGTATTGTATATAAAAAAAATATATAGATATACAGATGACATAACTTAATATATTTATGAAGACATAGTTACATCTGAAACGGATACGTTGATTTCATAGATTGCTATTCAGGAATGCATGGACAGCTAAAATCCTAAAAGAAATAGATAATGACGACATAAATTAATGTTATTCATGAAGACCTGGATAGCTAAAATCCTAAAACAATAGATAGTGACAACATCTAATAGTGTTATTCATGCACGTTAAGTCAAGAGAAACATGTATTGATGACATAAACTGGTGTTATTCAAGAAGCTAGGTAGGGATAGTATTTTAAAGTATGTACTTACTGTCTTTTTTTTTAGCAGTCTGTTTGTCTCTGAGTTCTTGTCTTCCTGTTGGCGTTTTTTCTTCTGTGGAAAGTCTTCTCCAGCCACTTCGTAGATATAGTGGTGATGGACCAGTTTTCTCACGTATCACGATGAGTTAAAAAAACATATGTATAGGCCTATACCCCACATTTCTTTCAAGGCTAACTTCATAATTAACAACCTGGATGTGAAAGTATGGCCACTGGTGGACAATGTACCTGTGTGTACGATTCACACACGATTTATCTTAGTACATACAAACATGAGTGAGGCCCTGTCTGGCTATATTTTAAGGAGACTTTGCATCCTACCTCAGGCCAAAGGTGGGGTGGAGTGGGGGAACCGTTTGTTGAAAGAAGGCATAAGAATTAAAACAGAGGCCTTTTTCTGAAACCACTGTAAACTTTTCCCAACCTGTGATGGTTTTAATTGTAAACCAACCTGATGATTGTATGGGAAACGTTCTTACACGTTTTATTAGAAAAGGAACTTTAATTCAGAGTCATCCGTTGACACATCCGTTTTTTATGACTTGAAAGGTCAGGGGTTATTTGGAATGGCGACTGGTTGGGAGGTCAGCTCTGTATTGGAATGATCAGGAAGCAGAGGGGGTACGCTTCAACTATAAGACATTTTTGTGATGCATATTGTGGTGTAGCACGCACGCAAACACATATACACATACACGAACACACATAACATACACTCCCCTGCGCATGCACACAAGACAAGGGAGAGACTTGGAAAAGGAGGGGGCTACATTGTTCTGATGAAACAAAGAATGAGAAAAAAATACCTTTTTCTCAGGCCTACTTAACTTTCCAAACCTTGTTGGCTTAATTGAAAACTAACCTGATGATTGTATGGAAGACAAGCTGTATTTTAAAAAAAGGAGGCACTATTCTCAGTCAATTAAACAAACAATTGAATAAAAAAAACATAGCCAAGCATACACTATGGTATACAAGTATAGTTCTGCTGTTTCATAGGCAAATGTGAATATTCCATATTCCAGCGGCAGGGGCGGATAAAGACCAGGTTTGAGTCAATGATTCAGTGGGCAGGTGTTGTCTTAAATCCTTGATTTTTTATGTTTGATCCACAGCCTTTATGAATAGAGACGCATGTTCTTTCAGTCATGATGCTCTCACGAAGATCTGTTTTACTTTCTGTTTAGATCCGAGCGTATGTCAGCGCCCCCTTACATGAGGGGAAAGGGTCTTAAAAAAAAAAAAAAAAAACATGTCTGGACAAATACCCGAGGTGATGCAATGAGGTTCAGATTACAGGGCCTAAAAAACATGTCTGTACTTGTTCCTCCGTTACTTTGAACGAGGTGGAAGCATGATCGCATCCATATCCTTATTTGGGCATGCCGGAAGGGCCTACAAACATGGCGGTCATCCAGGACATGTCTGGACAAATACCCGCGGTGACATCACCGTTCAAAGCTTGTCCTTCGTGATCTCCGCTGAGGCGGAAGCATGATGTCATCCATATCCTTATTTGGGCATGCCTACAAACAGGGTAGCAGCCGTGACGTATGGCAACGCAAAATGGCCGACCGTAAAAAATGATGCAGGGTACCGTAAAATGGCCGACAGGACGTGATGTATGGCACCGTAAAATGGCCGACCGAAAAAAATGACGCATGGCAACGCAAAATGGCCGACCAGAAATGATGCATGGCAACATAAAATGGCGGACGTGACATATGGCAACTTAGAATGGCTGACCGGAAAAATTATGCATGGCAACGTAAAATGGCTGACCGGAAATGAGGTCACGGATTGGGCGTGGCTTGGGGCGGAATTTCCGGACTACACAATGATTTATTTCCTGGTTAATTTGGACTACAAAATGATGTCACTTCCTGGTTAATTTGGACTATAAATGACGTCACCGGGGGCGGGGCCTAAAGCGAATATGATACCATAAAGGGGGCGTGGTTAGGGTGGGACTTCCTGTGACGTCACACCTGTCAAAAATTTGACGAAAGTAGGATATTCTATTCTCTAGTTGTAATCTGATCGGGACATCCCTAGTATTTGCCAAGTTCATCAGTTTTAAACATTATTTATCTTTTCTTTGTATTCTATTGAATATAGATTGAAAGGGATTTGCAAATCATTGTATTCTGTTTTTGTTTATATTTTACACAACATCTCAACTTAATTCGAATTGTGGTTTGTAAGTGGAATTACAAATACTCTTTCAATGGTCGTAAATAGTCAAACTATAAGAAAGAAATGTAGTTGGGGAAAAAATGCATCAGTTCATTATTGAATCTCCGGATGCATCAATAATCGGTGATTGATTGTAATTGAACTATAGCCCACTGAATCAGAATCGAATCAAGTCTTGAGGTGTCAAGAGATTCCCACCCCTATTAAACACATACTAAATCATAACTGCATTGTCAACAGCATAGCTTGGCTTGAAGCCCGAAAGAGGAAGTCAACCCAAACATATTTTTTCAGAATATGTTCTATGCAGGCCATCTAGTTGAAATGGCATTCTGATTAATATGAATGGTTTGTGGAATATAAGTTAAGCAGCCAAATGCACCCACGTCTAGCCCTCTCAGGGGGCAGCCATTTTGTCACTTCTGTTGACTGAAGATGACATTGAAGTTGTCCGGGGCCAGATAAAGACCAATCACGGCTCACCTGTTTTCTCAAGCTGAGCCATGATTGGTTTTCTGAGCCCTGAGCAACCTTGATGTCATCTTCAGTCGACAGAAGTGACAAAATTGCCGCCCCCTGCAAACGGGTGGATTTCTCATATTACACAAACGCAATATTAATCAGAATACTGTGTTTATACTAGTGGGCCTGCATAGAACATATTCTGGAAAAAAATGTTAGGGTTAACTTTCACTTTAAATGTAGCATTGTTCAGCACATTTGCCAGTCTTGCCAGTCTTTGATGACTGCCGTCAAAATCAGGTCGTTGATTGCCTGAAGCACGCAGCTCATTTTCTGTGCATTCTATTCTGTTCTTGAATTACACACATGTATCACTTTGAAAAGTAATGTGGAATAATGTAGCATAGTTTGGTGAAACCAAGGTAAAGCTTTAAAAAAAACAAAAAACAACAGCTCACCCATGGTGAAGCACAGTCGTGGCAGCATCATGTTCTCGCTGTGGTTTATCTCAAGTTGGCAGACATAAGATTTTGGGCGGGGGGAATGTGTTGAAATTGTGTTTTTTTTGTCTTTGGAAAGCAGGTTCATATGTGGACAGCACTGGCAACAAAAGTGATGCAAACATTGAGCGCAGTGATTCTCAAGGAAGCTGCGACACTATTAAGATCACACCCCAGTTTGCACCTCACTTCAAGCCAAAGGCAAAGTCATATTTAAGTCTTTATTTTGATTTGGAAAAAATATATGTTTAGCAAGAGGTTGCAGATCAAGTAACTCCAGTTTTTGTTTCTCAGGGAGACTCTTTGAGGACATTGCCTCTTTCCAGAGGAGGTAGTTTTGAGAGTCTGCCTGCTCGAACACAGGGCTTGACATCCTCTGACAATAAACGAATGAGTGCTGACCTTTCAGAGCTGGAACCCAAGATGGGATTTGTACCAGCAGGTAATAGAAGACAGTTTAAGACTTTTCTTTTTTTGTTTTTTGTTTTTTTTGTTTAGATATTTTACTGTTATTATTTAGACTTGATCAATGGTATTGGAGGGAGGCCTTTCAGAGGACCTGTTGGAGCCAGACCTGTATGAAGGCAAAAAAAAAATATTTAGCTGTAAATTTTGACAGGCATTGTCACTTCACAGCATCTGGAATGAATGGGATGCATGTTGCCCTTGCAAAAAGTAAACCCTGCATGTGTCTTGGCCTGCCTTTCCAGTCCAGTTGGCTTTGAGTCTTTCATAGTCTGCACGCTTGTTGTGTATGCAGCTGTATGCATGTGTATATGTTTTTGCAGTACGCCCGCAGTATAAACGAGGCCATCGTAAAACAGCATCTTTTGGCACCATTCTGGATGTTCCCAAGATCGTCGTCACAGGTATAGCTGGACTGCTGAGCTTCCCGCTAATTGGGTTGAGTTGCTTTTGCTCAAGATCTTGGGTTGCTCTGCTCTGACTCATTCCTCTCCTGTGTGTCACTCCTTGACCTAACGGTCACATAATGTGAAAAGGGTTAATTACAGAATTCAAGGGTAATATTTAGGGGGGGGGCTCTTTAGGAGCTTGTCCTGGAGTTGCACACAGAGAGCTGCCTTTTATTGCTGTGCTTTTACAATAGAACACTAGTTAGAATTGGGGTTTTGTCATGTCAGTTTGAATTGATTGACAGTTTTATAAGTGCATTAGATCATTATTCTAACTTGGGGTACGTCCTTTGTCATATGACTGGCTTGGCGGCAGCAGATCATAGGTAGAAAGCGTGCATTTGTTCTTCGCTCTGTTGCTTGGCCTGGCTTTAATGCACTGAAGATAAAAAAAAGAAGTTGTGGCTCTGACAGCCAACTCGACACTGACTGTCTATTTCCTCTCATTTTGGATATGTTGTCATGATTAAAAGTAAAGATAGAACTGAGATAGCTCTGATAACTGTCCTATTTGTGGTCTAGAGTCGTAACTTAAATCCAGTGACTAAATATCAGTGGATATTTTATGTAATTACATTTGGCAGGTTCAATTTAACACACCAGTGGTTTACATTCTGGTCAATAACAAAATATCAAACCTAAGAAAGTGGCACTATTGCCTAAATAATGCCTGTTTGTGATGTTTCTTTCAACTGACAGTGTAAATCTTTTTTGTTTTGTCATGTGCTACATAAACAAAGACTAAAAGGAATTGGTTGTCTAAGTCCACAAGAGTAACAATGGTGTTATTTTAAAATATTTAAAACTGTGACAACTAACAGCTCTGTTGAGTAATGTTTCATATAAAACAAAATAAAGACCATAATACCCAATTGTATACCCCAACTTGTCATCAGTAATTCTGGATTAATTGGCCAGACATTGTACGACCACCAGCAGCATCACAAAACTAAACCCAAACGACCACGGGAATAGATTTTTAGTGATATGTGCGTTTGCTTGTTGTTATCTGAAAGTAGTCTTGATAGAAAGATTATAGTCAAATATTGGTCAGCAATTAAATGGTTCAGTTGATTCAGTTTCCTTGTCAAGAAAAGTAAGGATCTACCCCCAACACTAACCTCATACTTATCTCAGTTTGTCTGTCTTTGTTTTTCCTACTCTGTTCACAGCAACATGTGAGCCTCAGAGGCGTCGCTCTGTGCAGGATTTGCCAGGAATTGGCACAGAATCCACCCAGGTAAGTCAAACAATTGTGGAGCTGTGAAACATTAAATGTATGGAAAGGAGCTTCTGCTTTTTGGGTCTGTTTCGTTTCCTCCGGCATCACATCCAGTCTCTCCTCGAACAAAAGTACATCCAAAACAGCCGCCATAATTGTATAAGTATTTAATTTAATACAGTCATGCACAATAGGTCCTGTGAGAAATTCTGCCCTGGCGGAATTTTCAGGATGTGTACCTTTTTTTTTTTTTATAAAGAAAACGACTCAGGCGGCAAAACCACTTGTCTGCAGACACGTGTGAATTTCAGCTGAAGTTTTTTTGTGTGTGGATTTTTCTTTGCATTCCAAACAGTCATCCTGACTTTTGTGACTGAAATAAATTTCACAAATTATGCCAGAACAGGCAGTCCTTGTATTACGGCGTACGCGACCTACGACGTTTCGATTTTACGACGCCCGTGCCCCCTTCTCCATTTTGTCCCTAGCACCATAGTGACTATATTCGGTCAATATTCGGGTTAAAGTCAAAATTCCGATGTCTGAAACATTCTGAATATCCCGTTCACATGATTGAGCGGACAGAGTTGCTCCGGCATTTGAATAACCCACTGTGTACGGCAACACACGGCGTCATGACTGAAATGGACGTCATTTCCGCTTGTTACTTTCAACTGTCAATAAAACACTCGATATGTCGATATGAGATGTCACTTACCCCATGAATGAAGCAGCCGGTTTACTCCTCGCTCCAAAAGTGTGCTTTTGTGCTGCGTCTCTGAGCTTGTTTACCTCTGCTTGTGTATTCGCGCCAAACAATGCACTTCCGCTTACAAGTACTTCCTTCGTAAATTGAGGACTCCTTGTGCATGGAAATTTATGAGCACAACTGTAATACAGCCTAATTTACATGAGACCATCTGCACAGATTTGAAAAGAAATAACAGTATCATAAATATTACTGCCGTTGAATCCTCATACCTTCAAAATAATTACTTTTCAGGAGACCCCAAAAACAGCAGGGTTTTTTTTCAACCATTAACATTGCGTCATCAAAGTGACATTGGTGTCGTTTAAAATTTCTTTAATTTGATCAGAGTTCGGATTAAAATTCTGATCGGATGAACTGTTTTCTAAGACACAAAAACTATTGATCTTATTAGGACTTGCGTGTTCATGCATCACATGTTCAATCAGAATACATTATTTTGACATGCACAGATTGACCAAATATACCAGAAATAGTACTGGAAGAAGAAGGAAGCACAAGCTGTAGCGACTTATGTGTCAATAATAGATCACTCCGTCCAGTTCTACTTTAAACGTTGGTGTTATGTAGCCTATTTGTACCATTTGTGCTGTTACGTCGAGTTAACACTTCCTAATGAAGATGCAAATATACCAGTTCAGTCTTGCGCCCGCCATGTCTTTCAGTCGCTCTGCTTCAACTAGCGTGAATAACAGGCACGCGCAAACAGACATGCGTGGTAAAGACGGTTTGTTCCCAAATTTCGGAATAAGTGTTTTGATGCGCGCCTATCGGATTATCAATCAAAATAAACCACCCCTCTCGTTCGGAATGAAATCTTGATCGGAATGGACTTGATAGTCTGGATATTCCGAACAGGGTGTGTACATGAAGAATTTTTATTCCGATCAGGTTTTTAATCTGAATAAATGTATCCATGTAAACGTAGCCATTGTTAACACTTTAGATTGGTCAATAATTTGGAAAAATAACAGCCACACGTCTGGACTGAACAATACCATACAGTATATTTGTGAAAAAATAATACATTTACAGAATTGTGACTAGGGCTGCCAAGATTAGTCGACTAATCACAGTGACGTCGACGATCAAAACCGTCGCCAAATTTAATCGGCGATGCGTCGTTTATTTACATATTTATTTATTTAGCACATTATTTTTCTCTCGAGACTGCCGCGTCTCGTTCTTCTCCCACTGGCTGTTTTCCTATCTGCAACGTACATGCGAAGTGGTGGTAATCCGGGTCCTATCTGATGTAAACAGAAGCATTGTGGGTAAAATAGTGTCAGGGCTAATTCGTGTTGGCAACAGAGTCCGAAAGTTACGGTGCATTTCACCAAGCATACTCAATACAATGCATCATGGCAGCATGATGGGGATGCCGGATCAGTAAAAAAAAGGAAGCAAGTTACGGCTTATGCCTGATTTCACATCTGACATAGGCAGGCACAGTTGTGTCTAGAAGCTAGCTGCAGTTAGCATACACACGTTACGGGGTGTGTTTGATGTAACGCTGTAACACAATGTCCTATTTGGTACGCTAACGCATCATAGCATCTTCTATGGATTAAGTAGCTATTATTCAGTAAACTCGCGTTTTATTAACAACCAAAACTCTGTGTGTTTATGCCCGTGGTGGACATTGAAGCAGGAAGCGCAAGCTTGCTCTCTCTCTTTCTCTCTCACTCGGACGGAGTGATGCGTTCACGAACTGAGAAATATCAGCACTCAAAACAAAAAACGACATGTGCCACTCATCGGCATTGTTACAGCTCCAGCTGTTATGAAATGCGCTATATAAATAAAATTGTATTGTATTGTATCACATAACAATTAAACCCATAATTAAGTTTGTTGCAATATACTACGTTATAATGCAAAAAAAAAGGAAGGTCTTCCTTTTTTTGTTACAAGTGCATACCGCATTTTGATTGTGTAGATCAATTTACTTCTTTTAAAGTATGCATTTAATGCATAATGCATAACTAGTAAAGAAAAACAAAATCTTTTCAATAAAATTTAAATGAAGACAAAATTAAAATAACCAATACAAGTGTTTAGTTTTCTTTAGCACAGAGCACTTTCCCAAATTGCTCCTCTGATTTCACTACCTTCCAATGGAAAAAAAAAAAAAAAAAGAAAGTCTTGGTAGTTCGATATGGCAAGACATCAAAGGTTTTCATCTTCACATCAGATGAAATACCAAAGTTTGGAGTCGATCGGATGAATGGCAGACTTTGTGTGTTAAGTTTAGGATATGGCTCCAAGAGTCTTTCCCCCCCCCCCATTCCTCAACTTTCCCAGAGAGTATTTGGGGGGAAAAGTGCATCAGTTTGAACAATAAATGTCTTTGTAGTGTCTTCAATTGTCTATAGGTTGAAAAGTATTTGCAAATCATTGGCTGTATTCTGCCTCAATGTTTTACCCAACATTCCAACTTCATTGCAATTGGGGCTTGGACAATAGGGACCTCGCAGCGGTAGCAGTTCAAAGCCTAAAATTAATTGGAAAATATCTGCAGATACAATCAGCCCTAATAAACAATTTGTCCCATTTGTCTTGATTATGTTCTATGCTCTGTAGTGGCTAATCAGGGATTGCTTTTGCTGTTATCTCACAATGATTACTTTTGCACTCCTGCTCATAAAACAATAGTGATGGCTCATTGTCCACAGCAGATGCGTATTACCATTCCTTTTGCAAATGTATTGATGTTGGTGTCTTAGCACCTTACCTTAGTGTCAAACAACTTTAGCGTGGTTGCAATTTGTCTCGTCCCTTTTTACACAATCCTGGGTAACATCATTGATACATAATCATTTTTGTCCTCTTGCAGGGAAGTAGGAACAGTAGCCGATCTTCTAGTCCCAGTTTTAGGATGATGCCACCTGACAAGGCAAACAGCAGAGGTTACTTCTCCCCTGATGACCCCACAGGTATATATTTCAGCTGTTAGATTTGATAAATAATATTTAACAAGCAACTCACACTTATGTAATGGTTGCCTATTTAAGAGTGGTGGTACAGCAAGCAGATTAAATGAGAGATTTCCCACAGATTCAGTACCAGTGAAGTCATGACAAGTTATATTTCTTTCATAGACACCAACGGGTCAGACAATTCAATTCCCATGGCTTACCTCACCCTTGATCACCAGCTGCAGGTACACGTTTTTAATGGGGGTTTTTTTCAATGTATAATTTTAGTACTGCGATCACTTTCTTCAACACAGTACATATTTGAAACATTAGTCGTAACCGCAGCATCCATTTTATTCCAGCCACTTCCTCCTTTCCCCAACTCGAAAGAGTCCATGGCTGTTTTTGAGCAGCATTGCAAAATGGCACAAGAATATTTGAAAGTACAAACAGAGATCGCCCTGCTAATCCAGAGGAAGTAAGTACAGTAATACTTTCAGTAAAATGCAATAGTCTCTCAAGTAAATGAGGAAAGGTTACCAAAAATAATGCAATAGTTACATTTGAATTTAAAGGCAATGCACTGTCCTTAAAGCATTCATAGCGATATCCAACCTATATATTAAGAGAAGTCGGAGAAATGACCATACCTTTCCAAATGTAGATTATTTTAGAGGAGAAACTGACTGTTGAAATGCTTGAGGTGTCTCTAAAGCAAAATGATGAGCATGAAAGTCACTGTTGTACATGTTTTTTTGGGGGGGATAGGTGATTTGGATGAATTACTGCCTATTATGTAAAAAAAAAATACAATGAGGTAGAAACAACCTTTTTGTGATGAAAAAAATAGTATAATCTTTGATTTGGTAGTTTTTTGTGTTTACATAGTTATAAACAATATTCAGACATTGACTGGCATCGACATCGACACATCATTTTTATAAGTTATTGATTAATCGAATCAATATAATTAATGAAAATTCCCAATGCCATTT
>NC_141236.1:837500-885000 GCF_054856515.1 Filicampus tigris | reverse complement strand
ATTATTATTCTATATGATATTTATTATACAGTTTTATTTTGGGGGATTTGCGCTGTTGCGAACACCAACATGGTTCCCACACTTCTAAATACTTAAACAATCCATTTAACTATAAAAATTCAACCAACCACGGCAGCTGACGAGCACGACGGAACGTTCGCTAAAAACTAGAATGCCATAGTGTAATTTATCCAATCCTTCACTTTAAAACGCTTGTCGCCGTTGTGAAAAATGAAAGTAAAAGCGGCCCTTCTTCTTCTTCCCTCATTCTTCTTCGCCTGCTTTTTCTTCTTCTTCTCCTCCTGAAGATTTGTCGAGCAACAGACGTGTCAAGAGAAAATTGTAAAACACTGCAAGGGCAGGCAGTGGAAGAAGTACATGTCCTCAAACAAGAAAAGGCGACCAAAGACAACGTTTGCTGTAAGTTTTGTGGCAAGACACTTCTTTTGGAAAGAAGTGTAAAAAATGTGGGAAGGATAATCATTTTGCTGCTAAGTGTAAGACAAAAAATACACAGAGTGGGAATGATACAGCTGTAAATACAGTTAAAGAGCAAGTTAAAGAAGAATATGAAGACATTATGATGTACCACAAGAGGAACTTTGCAATAAAACAAACAACAAAAGTACCTTATATAGGACACCTACTGACAGCTGAAGCACTGTGTTTTGACCCAGAGAAAGTGCGAGCAATCGGAGATGCCGAGACCTGCTGATGTGAAAGGAGTACAACGACTGGTGGGGATGGTAAATTACCTCTCGAAATTTTACAAACACTTATCTGATGACTGTGAAGTCATGAGATAACTGACACACAAAGAAAACATGTGGGAATGGACAGAAGTCCACGAAGAGGCTTTTGAGCGACTGAAGGAAAAAATAGCCCACGCTCCAGACCTGAAATACTACGACCAGCAAGAAGACCTGACGCTGCAATGTGATGCATCTGGGACAGGACTGGGAGCTACCCTCATGCAAGATGGAAAGCAGGGACTGTCAGAAAATGGACATTGAGTCAGAGGTGGAAACTGTTAATATGATTGATCACCTACCCATCTCTATGCAGAGACTCACCTTAATTTGATTAGCAACAAAAGAGAACAAACAATTACAACAGCTGATAAATGTGATTCAAAAAGGGTGGCCAAAGAACAAGAAAGATATCCCAGCATATATCGAACACTTCCACTCATTTCAGGGTGAGTTGAATCATCAGGATGGAATTGTTTTCAAAGGAGAGAGAGCAGTAATTCCCGATGCTCTCAGAAGGGACATTACCTGTCGCATCCATTTTTCTCATCTCGGCATTGAAGGATGTCTCAGACGTGCAAGAGACTGTGTATACTGGCCAGGGATGAATCAACAAATAAAGAATTTTATATTAAAATGTGATGTATGCAGGTCAATGGACTCCAGACAACAGAAGGAGATGCTATAGCCGCATGACATGGAACACAGACCCTGGGCAAAGGTAAAATAAGATACGAATGGCTTTATTGATCCCACAGTGGGGAAATTTTCAGTGTTACAGCAGCAAAGATATAGGTCACACAGGGACAGCGGCATAATGTAGCCATTAATGTATAATGCATGTTGACGGCAAACATTCAGGATCAAACCTATGTAAATATACGCAGTAACGTGTATATACACATGTATATACACACACCAACATACATCTACATAAAAAATATGAGGAACACTCATTTTAGCCTGTACATAGTACAGAGGAAAAATACTCTAAGTGAAAGTGCTGCAGTGCTGTAGTGAAATGTAAGGAACAGCATTGGATAAAAATAAAACTAGACTAACAGTAGTGGGGAATGTTGAGTATTGCACGGTATTACAGTAGTGGGGAACATTGGGTATTGCACGATATGAGCTCAGGTGCAGGACTGCACAATTGCACTAATGTCCACCAGTTTGTAGAGACTACACAATGTTATTGTTAAAGAGTCTGACAGCAGCAGGCAAGAAGGAACGGCGGAATCTCTCCTTTGCACAGCGAGGGTGTAACAGTCTTTCAGGAGCTGTGGAGTGCTGTTAGGGTGCCCTGGAGGGGGTGGTCCGGGTTGTCCAGCATTGATGACAGCTTGGCCAACATCCTCCTGTCCCCCACCGAGTCCACAGAGTCCAGGGAGCAGCCCAGGACAGAGCGGCCCTCCTGACCAGTTTATCCAGCCGCTTCTTGTCCCGGGCCGAGACGCCGCCTGCCCAGGTGGCCACTCCCTGGAAGACGACCGATGCAACCACCGAGTCATAAAAGTTCCTGAGGAGTGTCCCCTGAACCCCAAAAGACCTCAGTCTCCTGAGTAGGAAGAGTCTGCTCTGACTCTTCCTATAGAGGGCGTCTGTGTTGTCGCTCCAGTCCAGTTTATTGTTCAGATGAACACCCAGGTACTTGTAAGTTGAGACTCTCTCAACATCTGTTCCCCGGGTATTCACTGGTGCAGGTGAAGAGTGCTGGCGCCTACCGAAATCCACCACCATTTCTTTGGATTTCCCCGCATTGATCAGGAGGTGGTTCTGCTGGCACCAGTCCACAAAACCCTGAGTAAGTTCTCTGTACTCCTGATCATCTCCGCCTGTGATGAGGCCGACAATCGCAGAGTCGTCAGAGAACTTCTGCAGGTGACAGGTAGGGGTGTTGTAGTTGAAGTCCGAGGTGTAGAGGGTGAACAGGAAGGGAGCCAAGACAGTTCTCTGCGGGGCCCCCGTGCTACAGAGTGAGCACGTCAGACACACAGTCCTGTGTCCTCACATACTGTGGCCGGTTTGTGAGGTAGTCCTGGATCCATGTGGTGAGGTGGTGGGCCACCCCCGCCCGCTCCAGCTTGTCTCCCAATAGGGTGGGCTGGATGGTGTTGAAAGCACTGGAGAAATCAAAGAACATGATCCTCACAGTGCTCCCCGCCTTCTCCAGGTGGGAGAGTGAAGTGTGGAGGAGGTAGATGATGGCATCATCCACACTGATGCCAGGCTGATATGCGAACTGGGAGTGGGTCCATTGAGGAGCTCACCAGGGGGCGCAGGTGGACAAGGACCAGTCTCTCCAGGGTCTTCATCAGGTGAGACGTCAGCGCCACTGGTCTGAAGCTGTTGAGCTCCTTCGGGTGGGTGGTCTTTGGCACCGGGACCAGGCAGGATGTTTTCCATAGCTGGGGGACCCTGCCCAGCTTCAGGCTCAGGTCGAACATGTGCTGGACAATTCCACACAGCTGGTCTGCCCAGGATTTGAGGAGCTGGGGGCTGATGCCATCTGGACCCGCTGCCTTCCTCGCCTTCATCTTCTTCAGCTGGTTCTTCACCTGAGATGTTGTGAAGGCCAAGGCTGGGCAGGAGGGAGTGGTGGTTATCTGGTGTAGCTGGGAGCTGGCGACTGGAGAAAAGGGGGGAGGGGGTGACACACCCAGCAGGAGGAGTAGGTGGAGGCTGCAGCAGGAGAGACTGAGTGGGGGCAGGCATCTGATCGAACCTATTGAAAAAGAGGTTCAGCTCATTTGCCCACTGCAGGTCCCCCCCAGTCCGGGTCTTGGGTTGTCCGTGGCCTGCGATGGTCTTCAGGCCCTTCCAGACTCCCCTGGCATTATTCTGCAGCAGCTGCTCCTCCATCCTCTTCCTGTAAGACCT
Organism: Filicampus tigris; assembly: GCF_054856515.1. Classification (NCBI taxonomy): domain Eukaryota; kingdom Metazoa; phylum Chordata; class Actinopteri; order Syngnathiformes; family Syngnathidae; genus Filicampus; species Filicampus tigris. The sequence continues at coordinate 881,371 of NC_141236.1, read as the reverse complement.
TTTCCCTTCTCTGATCCTCATCCTCAGCTGGCGCTGCACAGTCTTCCGCTCCTCTATGTTGCCTGACGCAAAAGCCCTCCTCTTCTCCTTCAGGAGAGCTTTTATGTCTGGTGTGATCCAGGGTTTGTTGTTGGAGAAACACCTTACTGTCCTGGTGGGTATGGTGTTCTCCATGTAAAAATGTATATAGTCTGTAACAGTGTCCGTTAGACTACTAATGTCTTCCCCGTGAGCATCGCTGAATACTTCCCACACAGTTGTGCTGAAGCAGTCCTTTAAGGCCTCCTCTGCCTCTCCAGACCATCTCTGAACCGTGCGGGTCACAGCTGGCTGCCTGCGGACCAGAGGTTTGTACACAGACTGGAGAGCCACCAGGTTGTGATCAGCTTTGCCCAGCGGGGGGAGGGGCAGTGATGTGTATGCCTCCTTGGTTTTGGCATAGAAAAGGTCCAGTGTTTTATTGTCTCTGGTGTGGCAGGTGACATACTGTGTGAATGAAGGCAGAGAGGAGGAAGGGGAGGCATGATTGAAGTCACCAGAGATGAGTATCAGGGCATTTAGGTGCTGTGTTTGTAGCCTGCTCACTGCTGCAGTCAAGACATCACAGGCTGTGTCGCCGCTGGCAGCGGGGGGGACGTAGACGGTCACCGCAATCACATGACTAAACTCTCGCGGGATGTAGAATGGCCTCATGCCAACAGCTAGCAGCTCAATATCCCTGCTGTAAAGCTGCTCCTTAATCGTGATGTGCCCAGGATTACACCATCTATCGTTCACAAACACAGCCAGCCCTCCTCCTTTCCTCTTTCCACTCTCCAGCGTCCTGGCCGCACGTATGATTTGGAAGCCGTCCAATTCTACGACCGCGTTCGGCGTTAGCGCTGTTAGCCACGACTCCGTGAATCGCATCAGGCTAGCCTCCCGGAAGTCCCTCTCATGCCGGGTAAGCGCCGCTAGCTCGTCCATCTTGTTGGGGAGCGATCTAACATTCCCCATGATAACAGACGGGAGGACGGGATGGTATCGTCTCCTCCTTTCCCGGCGTTTAACCCCCGCACGAGATCCCCGTCTCTTCCTCCTCAGCTCACGGGGGATATCGGGTCTCGCCCCGGGAGCCGGCGCAGGGTTAGCACAGAGTGCTAACAGCTGATTCCGGCTGTAAACAATGGGGGCGCGGCTCCGAGCCACGTCGCCGGACACGATCGCGCAAAAAATAGCCACCAGCAGCAGCAAGAATACCGCAGTTTGGGTGTCCATTGCTACGCAAGTTATGACTATCAACTATATGAAAAAGGTTTGAGGTAGAGTCATATTAAGGAACAAAAACACACGAAAAGGCTCACCGGTGAGCCGGAGCTACTGTAGCGGGCTGCCACTCGCACGGCGCCGGAACCGGGAACGGACTTGTTCTCATTCAATGGCAAGGGCTATGGATTATTATTCCAACTTCTGGAAATTAGACTATCTTCCTGACACAACCAGTGCCACAGTTATTCAAAAACTTAAAGCACATTTCGCACGACAAGGGATTCCGGACATTGTGGTATCAGATAATGGCCCACAGTATACCTCCCAGAGTTTAGTCGTTTCAGCCAAACAGGGGAATTTAAACACAGAACTTCGTCACCTGGTTACGCGCAGAGTAATGGGAAGGCAGAATCTGCTGTAAAGAAGGCAAAAAGTCTCATGAAAAAAGCTGCAATGGCTGGACGGGACCCTTATATGGCAATGTTGGACCATCGCAACACACCAAGCCAAGGTCTTGTGACTAGCCCGGCACAGAGATTATTGAACAGGAGGACAAGGACCCTCCTCCCAACAAAGGATACACTGCTAGAACCGGAGCTACGAAATGATGAGCAAGGACTTGGACAAAACCGACACAGTCAAGAAAAATATTACAACCGCACCGCGAAAAACCTGGATGCCCTGAAAAGTGGGGACAAAGTGAGAGTGCAGCCCTTTGATCCTCATGGAGTTTGGAAAGCTGCAAAAGTGGTGAGAACTGTGGATCATAGATCTTATGAGGTGAGGCTGGAACAGGGAGGAGTCTTGAGGAGAAATTGACGACACCTGAGACAAGACCATGATACAGCATCCGTCATGTTGACAAGGAGTGGACCGCACCAAGTGGAGACACATCCCAGCGTCGTGACACTGAGGACCAATCCAAAGTCGTCACCTGATCAGGCCGTCAAGTATGCAGGCCTAAATATTTGGAAGAGTACACAGCAGTGAGGACAAAATAATTTGGATATTTGTGTTAAAAAAAAAAGACAATGTATTATTTGTTTGTCGGCAAGTGTTAAGACAATAATACTGACAAGATGTATGAATAATAGAAAGCAGATGTTTTATTATTTGAGACTGCTTGTAAACAAGGGTTGTATTTTTATACTATATTTTGGGTCAATTTAAAAGTAATGCACGGAAAGTGACGCTTTATGTTGACAAGGTTATGTTTGGTATTATTTTCCAATATAATATATACAAAAGAAGTCTTTCTGAAGGTTCGGAGGGTTTTAAGTTTACATTTCAAGGAAAGTGCTTCAAATTGAAAAAAAGAAAAGATGTAGCAATATGATTGTTAGATTGAGTTGATGTTGCTTGCGGACTGATTTAAGTGAGGGAACAGGCAAGAGGAAGTGACGTTCTGCTTATTGATGAGACTGAGTAACGTACTGTATTGCATTGGCTTGTCCTATTCCAATAAAAGTTAAGTAAGCATGTTCATGCTTTAATCGTCCACTCTGTACGGTCAGTTAGAACGAAACAGAGTGAAACATCGCTAATGCTAATCGCGATCGCTAATCGTTAGCATAGGCTCATCTTGTTCATGTCTATGAAAATACATGTGTATGTAATGCATAGATTGATAGTATTTTCTGTTTCTTGTGCAGTTTCACAATATAAACAGGCAACTTCGCTGCACACCTGGAGTCAGTGGAGTTTGATTGTGAATGTTTAGCTGTTTGGATAAGCTGGCTTCCTTGACTAGCAAGGCCTGTTAGTTTAACAAAACATTAGAGTTTAACCATTTAAACTATTCATGCATTTTAATAGCTTTTAGGATGTATCATATGTTTCTTTATGTTGGTTACAATAACATGTGAAATGATATAGAAGTAATTGTAATGGCTTGTTAGTGCTGACTTGCATTTATGCTGCAGGCGCTTTAGCGCTAAAGGGGCTGTAAATGTGTGGTGTTACCACAGTAGCGGAGCACTTTATTACACAAATCACACTTGGCACTGTTGTTTTCTGTTGCTGTCAAAAAAAGTCCACACCACGCTCTGCTTTTTGTTTGGCTCTAATGTATATTGCTTCAGGTTCCGGCCGCTCTCTCACTCTCCTGTCGCCCTCTCTGCCAGGGAGGGGCGAAAAGTGTGCCTGAATCACTCACTCAGGCAGAGACTCAGAGAGTAGCAGGAGGCGCTGGGCAAGAGAGAGGGGGTGGGGTGGGGGGCGCTATTTGCGCAGAGAAGCGGTGCTTTGAGGAAATTGGTGGATGAGCAAAGTATCGATCCCAGGACAATAGTATCGATCCGATCCAAGTACAGTCAGTATTCCCACCTACGGACCTCTGTCAAACGGAAATTCCCTCACCCGGAAAAACAATGTATGCATTAAATTTTCTACTCCTATATTACATCAATGATCGATTCTTGACAACGGAAGTTCCGGTATCTGGAACCCGGAACCAATAGTGAAGCCCGCAGTAGCGCAAACTCAAGCACAAGAATCACCAGACATCAGTGATGATCAACGGGACAGTTACTTGCAATTAGCAACAAAACTGTATGATACGCAGACAAACATTTTCATACAGCAAAGAATGAAGCAAACATAACAACTCAAAATAGGCTAATTAATTAGTTAAATAAGTCTGAGAAAAGTCAACATTAAAATACAGTACAGTTTACTCTAGTTAAGTACAGTACTGTACTGCATTGGTGTTACAGTAATTTTTTTCGACATTATTTGGAACATGTTTGTTATACTCTACTGTATTTTGTTCATATACCTTTGTACTTTGTAGTGCAGTTTTTGTTTGATAATTTTTTCATTATATTGCTTGTGTTGTTAACTTGTTACACATGTATTTTGTTAACATACTTGCAAGTTTATACAGGACATGTACCGTAGTCGTTTCCCACATAAGGAAATTCCGTAATAAGGAAAGATTGGATAATGCAAATATGATTCCTTACTAGAGAATACTTACTGTACTTGCTTAGTATCAATAATATCAATATTTGGATCGATCCACCCACCCCTAGCTCCCAGTCACACAACTGGTTTGAAGGCGGAGCTCAGTCAAACTACGGGTGACGAAGAACACACCAGCGAGCCCGACTGCACGCCGATGTCCGGCACTAGGACTATGCTTGTGAATGCTATTACTGGACACGGCGGGCTCTTCGACCTTACAGACTCCCTATGCCGACACAAGTTTCTGGTCGACACGGGGGCAATCCAATCAATTCACCCCGCTGGACCGGATGACCAACATCTGCCCAGATCGGAGATCGAGCTAGAAAGACATTGGTCGGCACCAACGGAACCGACATCGCCACGTATGGTTCTCGCAAGATCGCACTCATGCTACCTGGATGTCATTACACCTGGGATTTCACCATCACCGACGTGCAGACCCCACTCCTGGGTGCGGATTTCCTTATCAACTACTGCGTACTGGACGTGTCGCCGACTTATTAAGGTCGACGCCTACTAAACCACACCGCTTAAGCCCTGTCATGGCAATACAGGCTTGGTCAGCAGCTGATCCCCACGACGGGCGGCCACTACGACTATGTTTACAAACACTTTCCGACCGTATTCAGGCTGGAGCTCCGTCACAATCCCAGCCAAGCACGGCGTCTACCACCACATCCAGACTTCCGGACCACTGGTTCACTCCTAGTTCCGATGCCTTTCTGCCAAAAAGCTGCAAACCATTAAACAGGGCTTCTCAGAGATGGAGTGGATGGGCCTGTGCCTCAAAGGTGTCCAGTCCATGGGTGTCCCCGTTACATATGGTAAAGAAGCCCGATGGGTCCTGGAGGCCGTGTGAGGATTATCGTCGTCTAATTCTCCAGACTGTGCCTGACCTCTACTAACTGCCCAACATGGCCGACCTCACGTCTCAGTTGGACGGCGCCACAGTGTTCTCTAAGGTGGACTTGCTTAAGGGGTACTTCCAAGTACCCGTGCATCCAGATGACATTGCTAAGACCGCTATCGTCACCCCATTCTGCACGTTAATGTCGGCCATGACAGCTCGGTGTCTGGCGTATGCCCTCTTCCTAGCAAAGTCTCTGCTGTCAGTGATTTCCCGACACAGACCACCGTCAAGGGCCAACAGGAATTTATCTGTTTGGTGAACTACCACCACCACTTCCTGCCCTGCATTGCGACTGTAATGCGTCGCTATACAAGGTCCTTACTGGTCCGTCGATAGACCAAGACTTGCGTTTCCTGCCAGGCCAGTAAAGTCAAAGACCATGGTTCAACTCCCCAATGGGCAATACCAATACCAATACTCACCTGGAGTCTGGTATTGGACAATTTTCCTAACCACGGCGACGCTTTCGTCACCCCCATATTGACGTTGTGGGCACCCTGCCACCCTCTAAAGGGTATCAATACCTTTTCACATCTAGATGGCCTGGAGCCGTACCCATGACAGGGGCCGCTGCTCATGACTGTGCTGAGGCCCTACTCAACAGTTGTTTCGGTGTACCGGATGACATCACCTCGGACGGGGCCCAGCCTTCACTTCACAACTCTGGGTCACTCTCAGCCAACTAATGGGCACCGAGATTCACCATACTACTACCTACAACCATGAACGGCATGGTTGAACAAACTCATCGCACCCTGAAGGCCGCCCTGATGGCCCGGTGCACCGGTCCTGACTGGAAGGCGGTGCTCCTTGGAATGTGCATGACACCAAAGGAAGGACTCAACGTCTTGCCTGCAGAAATGCTTTTCGGTGAGACCATCGCTGTTCTGGGTGAGTTCTTCCCTTCGCGCCGCGTGACAAACGATGCCGCAGCCACCACTGACTACCTCGCCGACCTCTGTCGATTTAGCATCACAGGATGTGTTCCAACTTTTTTTCAGGCATACAGTACATCCGCCACTACAACCATGGGGAAAGACCAACATTCGCGCCTGGGTGATAACTTATATTATGGCCACTTATGCTCCACTATCAAAATAAACTGATTTTTATAAACATAATACATATGTGCATGCGTGCATTTGTATGTAGTAGGTAGGTATGAATGAATTAATGTTTGCTTTCATGGAGGACAAAGGAAATCATCATTCTGCATTACATTATCTTGTGACTTGTGCTTCACTGCCATCGTGTTTTAACTTCATGGGCGTTGTGCACTTTGAATGCATGTTCTCCTGAATGGTTAAGTGAGATCAGGAGTGTTTCGAATACATTGTTGAGTTTTTTAATAATGTTCATACTCTTCAATGTGCTATCTTTAGGTGTCTCACTTTACTCTAAGATTGCAAGGCTATTGTGGATGGAGAATGTGAGGTGGATCACCTTCTCATATCAGGATTTCCTCAATTATTTGTTTCATTTAAAATAAAAGAAAAACAGATCCAGGCCAGGGGCGGAGCTATGGGTGGGCCTGGTTGTGCACAGGCCCACCCAGACTGACAGACTGCCCACCCACTGAGATTCATGAAAAATATATATTTTTAAATTTTTTGTAAATTATGAAATTATTTTTGTGTTTCCTTGTGTTTTTTTTTTTATTGTATTGAATATTAACAATGACATAATTGTGGTTGTCTAAGGAAGATCTGAACTTCATATTAAATCCAAAGAAATGGTGGTGGATTTCGGTAGGCGCCAGCACTCTTCACCTGCACCAGTGAACATCCGGAGAACAGATGTTGAGAGAGTCTCAACTTACAAGTACCTGGGTGTTCATCTGAACAATAAACTGGACTGGTGCGACAACACAGACGCCCTCTATAGGAAGAGTCAGAGCAGACTCTTCCTCCTCAGGAGACTGAGGTCTTTTGGGGTTCAGGGGACACTCCTCAGGAACTTTTATGACTCGGTGGTTGCATCGGTCATCTTCCAGGGAGTGGTCACCTGGGCAGGCGGCGTCTCGGCCCGGGACAAGAAGCGGCTGGACAAACTGGTCAAGAGGGCCGGCTCTGTCCTGGGCTGCTCCCTGGACTCTGTGGACTCGGTGGGGGACAGGAGGATGTTGGCCAAGCTGTCATCAATGCTGGGCAACCCGGACCACCCCCTCCAGGGCACCCTAACAGCACTCCACAGCACCTTCAGTGACAGACTGTTACACCCTCGCTGTGCAAAGGAGAGATTCCGCCGTTCCTTCTTGCCTGCTGCTGTCAGACTCTTTAACAAGAACATTGTGTAGTCTCTACAAACTGGCGGTCATTAGTGCAATTGTGCAGTCCTGCACCTGAGCTCGTATCGTGCTATACCCAATATTCCCCACTACTGTAATACCGTGCAATACTCAACATTCCCCACTACTGTTAGTCTAGTTTTATTTTTATCCAATGCTGTTCCTTACATTTCACTACAGCACTGCAGCACTGTCACTTAGAGTATTTTTTCCTCTGTACTATGTACAGGCCGAAATGAGTGTTCCTCATATTTTTTATGTAGATGTAGGTTGGTGTGTATACACATGTGTATATACACATGTTACTGCGTATATCTACATAGGTTTGATTCTAAATGTTTGCCGTCAATGTTATACATTAATGGCCACATTATGCCGCCGCCCCTGTGTGACCTATATCTTTGCTACTGTAACAATGAAAATTTCCCCACTGTGGGATCAATAAAGGCATTCTTATTCTTATTCTTATTATTAAGTTTTTCATTTTATTTGGGGGAAATATTCAGGCTCACCCTGATTTTTCCAGGCCCACCCATTAGCCACGTTCTGGCTCTGCCCCTGATTCATCCACTAATATCAATAGAGATTGAAACATTACATGAGATTTTCTTTTTTTTAATTTGTCGCAACAATATTAATTATAATACCATGGTCACAAAAAGCTAATATGAGACCATGAAATGGTCACATATAATGAGTGCACAAAATTTGTGAGATAAATTCACATGAACAACTTTGAAATCTGGGTTGGAAATTGCTGCATGCCTTTGCTGGAGACGTCAGTCTCTGGGGTGGTCCGTGTCAATTTTGGTCATTGGATATGACGTTTGGAAACATATTAAAAAAAGAAAAATGACTCGTTATTTAATTTTCATTTTAATAACGAAGCACCAACATTTAAATACAGCTTGAATTTCTACTTTGTTGTCTGGAACGAGTAAGTACAACTCTTAAAAAAAATCTATGTTTAAAAATAAAATAGAATACAGTATAGCACGAGTCACAAATCAAAATACGGCTCGTATATTTGTTTTAGATTCCCAGAAGTTGTCACTAACAGCGTTTCTCCTACTGACCAGGAGATGGCGACAGCGTACTGCCTGAAGACTATATCGTGAACTGTACTGTAATGACCATTTCTATCCTCACACAAACGCTAACTACATGTATAGAAATTGTTGGTATCACTCCTAAAGGAATAAATAAAGAAATAACAGAATTAAAAATAATTGTCATTGTCTGTCTTTGAGTTTTTTTTGTTTGTTTTTTTTTTACTTTAGTTTCATGTTTTTCCTTGTGTTCCTTTGTCTGTATCATTAAAATTATTGGATCCACCTGTGCTTGTCACCCCACTCCCTTGTGTTAGCCAATCAACTCCCTCCAACCCTTTGTGTCTTGTTCAGGTGTTCGTTGTCTTGTCAATTAGACTGTATTTAGTTCCCTGCTTTCTTTCAGTCCTTCTCGGTTCCTTGTTGTCATTTATGTAAATGTTGCTTGTTGCTGTCTAAGTCCATCAAGTCCAGTCCAGTCCAACTTCCAAGTCCAAAGTCCTAGTGTTTGTTGAGTTTCATTCGATCCTTGTTGGTTTGCTCTTTAGTGTAATCGCAGTACCTTGTTTGCCTTTTTGCTTGCTTTCAATTAAATACTTTTTGTTTGTATTCCGTTTTGGCCTCCTGTCTCCCTGCATTTGTGTTCTGCTTCACGCCAACTCGTGACAAAATTAGTGAAAAAAAAAAAAGAAAACTATTGGAATTTAACCATTGAAAATCAGAAATTGCTTTTGACTTTTAGTTGGACAACTTTATTTGAAAAAAAATAATAAACTCATGAAACAAGCCTTAGTGAAAACTCATATTAAGCTGATATTACTTGCGTAGCTTGCTATCTATTTTAATGGGTGGGGATTGGGGGGAGGAATCTTTTATGTTTTGCTCAGAATTTGTGCTCACTGCTTTACAAATACAATAGGCCTATCCATTATCTGAACCGCTTATCTCACGAAGGAGGATAAGCCTATCCCAGCTGCCTTCAGGCGGTAGTCGGGATATGTATGGAACACTGTTAGGAAAATTCCACAGTATTGGGAATGATTGATTTCAGTCTCATGTGCTGATCAAATCTTAGAGGAGTCTCCTCACTTTACCCTGAAAAGCAAGGCTATGCTGTGGATGGAGAATGTGAGGTGGAATACTTTCTCACATCACAATTTCTTCAATTGTATGTTTAATTTAAAACAAAAGAAAAACGGGTGCAGGCAATGAATCCACTAACATCAACAGAGATCCAAACATCACATGAGAATTTTTTTTGTGTGTGGCCACTATACTAATATACCATGGACATAAAAATGCTAATGTGTGACCATGAAATGGGTATAATGGGCGCACAAAATGTTAAGTTGTGGGTTAGATTTCACATGAACAACTTTGATATCTGGGTAAGCAAATGCCGCACACCTTTGCTGGAGACCTCAGTACGCATGACGTGCACATTCGCAAAAAGAGCTTTTTGTGAAAGAACACATTTCAAGCATAACCTTCACTTTGATGCTGTTTTTCTTTGCATTGGTAATACAGTACCTCAGATATCTAAATCATGCTTTATTACATCATAAAGAACACGCAAAATGGCGCTTTGATTGCAAAATAACTGTTTATTGCAATATAAACTGCACTATGTGTTTTCACGCTGACGCTTCTAAAAGGAGTGGTCACTTCTCTCCACTGTACATTGACACTAGATTTTTATGGGGGAATTTTCAACACGTACGTGGCCACCACAATCGTGTGCCAGCGGGTGTCCATGTTACATCATCCCTTACCTTTCAAACAAGTATCCCTGGTTTGAAACATAGTAAAAACGGGTTTTTCTTCCGGCTTTTGTGTAAGTTTTGCCAGATTCGATAAAAGGCTTGCTTATTGCAGCAGTTTCCATAGAGTAGTGGTTGTCACGTACGCCTCACATGCGAAAGTTATCCCCTACTGTCTTTTTAATTTGCTATGAAAAGTTGGGCAATTAAAATGGGAAATTAAAAAAAACAACTCCCCGTTGGGGAATTGAACCATGGTCTTTGGCATGACAGATGGAGATACTAGCCTCTATCCTAACATAAGGTCGGACCCGCTTTAAAAGGTCCTTAGGAATAAGGACGAAGGGACGAGGCTGGAAGGGTACCCAGGTCGCGGACAGAGGACGGGGGACGGACCGGCAAAAAAGGGTTAAGTGCCCAGCTCTGCTAATTTCTCAAACTTTATTTTTTTTCTATGACAGACCCCACACATAAAGATAGAAAATTAGGCATTGAACATGTTTTGGTCGTATTGTGTGTGACCTGCTCTGATAATCTCAACACAAAACACCACACACGTAAACACTCCGTTCCACCACCTGTCTGGAATTCAGTCCTGAGAGACAGAGCTCTTGCAAAATCACAAATGAGCTCACAATGGTTGCCGAGTGTTTGCAAAGAGTACCGGAAGCGTGAGTATTTTCAGATGATGCCAGCAAGAAAAGCTTTGCTTTGGAAAATACTTCCTGCTGTCTCGGGAAAACACTTATACAAAAAATGACATTGGGAAGGACATACTGTTACGTTTAACAAAAACTTTTCAATGTATTACAAAAAGTCGAGGAGGCGAGACAAGAGCAAAAATCTAGTGATGTTAGGGTCTGTGTTGACGCTTCGAAGTGTGTGCCAGGTGAAAAATCCAGGTGAAGCGTGGTTCGGAGCGTGGTTTGATGACGTAATCGATGACGTCAGAATGAAGCCCTGAATCAGGTCCCAAAAACATATAGATTCCTGCTTGATGACACTATAGAGCAAATGAAGCAAGATTGCTTAAAACAATGTGCAACCCAATTGGATGGAAAGGTATGGGCTGATATTTGTGCCACTAGAAACTGAATCTGAATATTGATGATTTGAATGTGAATTGCCTAACTTGAATAATTGAATTGAAAACTGAATTATTTAATTGAAAAACTGTGAGGGCCACATAACTTTTCCCTTCTCTGATGGTGGGCCGGGGTCAGTTTGTAACAGAAAAAGTTTGACGATCGCAAGGGTGCCGAAATTTGTTTTCTAGAAAGCCACACATCACCAAATATTAATAGCCCTTTCCGAGATCTTCACTGAAAAAAGTCAGCAAATAATAACAACATTATCCATCCATCCATTTTCTATACCGCTTATCCTCACCAGGGATGCTGGAGCCTATCCCAGCTGTCTTCGGGCAGGAGGCAGGCGACACCGTGAATTGATTGCCAGCCAATCGCAGGGCACACAGAGACAAACAATCACACACACTCACAATCACACCTAGGGCCAATTTAGAGTGTCCAATCAACTTACCATGCATGTTTTTGGAATGTGGGAGGAAACCGGAGTACTCGGAGAAAACCCACGCAGGCACGGGGAGAACATGCAAACTCCACACAGGGAGGCCGGAGCCGGGATCAAACCCACGACCTCTGGTCACCTCTGGGCACTCCGGTTTCCTCCCACATTCCAAAAACATGCATGGTAAGTTGATTGGATACTCTAAATTGCCCCTAGGTGTGATTGTGAGTGCGGATGTTTGTCTCTGTGTGCCCTGCGATTGGCTGGCAACCAGTTCAGGGTGTCCCCCGCCTACTGCCCAAAGACAGCTGGGATAGGCTCCAGCACGCCCCGCGACCCTTGTGAGGAGAAGCGGTACAGATAATGGATGGATGGATGAAATAAATAACCCTCTTTGGGATCGTCACAGAAAAAAGTCAGGAAATAACACTATTTGTGAAATCAAATTAAGTTGGGAAGGAGCAAAATCGTGACAAAACTAGCCCATTGTCTTGTGTACCTGGCCTCATGCACATGGGAGAGTATGGCCCAAAGAGAACAGCTTCTCCTTTTCTCTGTCTGAACGGTTATTGAATCCTCAAAATATGACCCGCGAGGATCTGTGGTTTATTGTTAATGTTGCAAATTGAAATTAACCTTGCATTCTACTGACATTCTGCCTGTGCTTGAAGCTGACCTTTAAATAGGGAACACTGACTCATTTAATTGTGGCAAAATTATGTCATCTTCCTTCCCCAGGCATTGTGCGTGTGAGCTTCCCCTTGCCATCACTGAACTAATTGGAGAAAGGAAGACTGAGTAGTGTTGCCAGCTTTGTCCAATGTTCTTTTGTTCAGATGAATGACATGTCGCCCAAGTAGGAAATTGAGGGCGTCTTCGTGTGACTATCTGAGAAAGAAAGAGCTGTGCTTATTTTCCATGTGTATTACGTTGTTTTCACAACCACGGCAGCTAGACTCCCATATAAAATGTCATTTTCAGTCCAGACACATTAAAATAAACCACACCAATTTCTAGAGTTGATACCTTACCGAGTTTAGGAAAAATATGTAATAGATAAATGGCCTAATTGTTGCACCATTACTTACCGTATTTTCCGGACTATAAGTCGCACCAGCCATAAAAAGCATAATAAAGAGGTAAAAACATATATAAGTTGCACTGGAATATAAGTCGCATTTTGGGAGGAAATTGTGCGCTTAGTACATATGATTTCCACCGAGCTACGATGGGAACATTTAGCTAACATTCACACATGTAGCATACAAGAAAGTTACTGTAAGATCACTTTAAATTCACCAAAACGGTTGTAGATCGATTAAATAAGTCTTTTATTTGTCACCGACCATGTAGAATGTTTCCAAGTCTCTAAAAGTATTTATGTATTCAGTCGTAATTATGTCTTCGTCTCCTCTGTGCTCGGCTTGTGTGTGGCTGCATGATGCAATACCCCAGCCAGAGGCAGGCAACTGTCTGTTTGTGGTTCATTCTTGTTCAACCATCGTCTGTAAGTAACTTAGAGAATTGTGTGTAATGAGCATGCAACATTTAGATAGGAGCTGAATTGTGGATGATTGTACTGTGTTGTTGACAGAACATACTAATCGCTATCGCTAATGCTAATAGCGATCGCTAATCGTTAGCATGTCTGCCTGTTTGTGGTTCATTCTTGTTCAACCACCGTCTGAAACTAACTTAGACAATTGTGTGTAATGACATTTATATACGAGCTGAATTGTGGATGATTGTAGGTTCTTGACTGAACATACTAATCGCTATCGCTAATGCTAACCGTGATCGCTAATCGTTAGCAAAGGCTCATCTTGTTCTTGTCTATGAAAACACATGTGGATGTAACGCATAGATTGATAGTATTTTCTGTTTCTTGTGCAGTTTCACAATATAAACAGGCAACTTCGCTGCACACCTAGAGTCTGTGGCGTTTGTCAATGTTTAGCTGTTTGGATAAGCTGGCTTCCTCGACTAGCAAGGCCTTAACAGTCAAATTGTCTTTTTATCATACCATTTTAATTAGAAAACATTAGACTTTAACCGTTTGAATTATACATGCATTTGAATAGCTTTTAGGATGCATCTTATGTTTCTTTATGTGGGTTGCAATAACTTGAAATGATATAGAAGTAATTGTCATTGTCGCTTTAAAACGCCTGCAGAGGGAGGCAAAACATTATAAATACAAGTCAGCACTAACAAGCCATGACAGTAAAATGTGTCAATAATTTCACACATAAGTCGCTCTAGAGTATAAGTCGCACCCCCGGCCAAACGATGAAGCGATTTATAGTCCGGAAAATACGGTAAGTGTATTGATAGATGTAAGGCAGCGATATCACTGCCTTTTTTACAAGGGGAGATTGATTGTGCGCTTTAGAGTGTACAGTATATCTACTGCAAGGTTGCCATGGAAACTGGATGACATAAATAGGCTAACTATAGCACAGAGAGATGAAGTAATTCTCTATAGTGGACAGAATTTAGGTCATCACATCTTGTCTGTTGGTCTATAAATTGCACAGTGTTCTAGCCCCATTAATATGGCATTACATGGAACGCCTGGTTGGTGGCAGCAGGTAATTACTTTGCTTGACAAATAGAATAATTAAGATCCACCAATTTTGGGAACCTGTTTATTGTTTACATCATTGTACGTATTGTGTAACACTCACTGTTATTGATCATTGAAAGTCCAAGTAGGGGAGACGTAGACAATTGTAACATTTTTAACATTTGTGTATTCGAACTGCCATGTAAACTAGCTCCAAGTGTGTACTATTAAATAATATGGAAAATGCCTGTGCAAAACAAACAAAAATGTTACAACTGACCCATGTCAGTGACCTTGGGGTGAAATGTCAGATGATGAAATAAGTGCCATGATGACTAAATAAATGAAAATAAATGAAAGCTTTTTGTTCATAATATAATTTATTTAAACAAAATTGCTGTGGTTCTGCAGAATACAGGACTTAAAATACACCAAAAAATCAATCTTTGGAAGAATAAAATATTAAATTTAGGCAGTAACTGTAACAAAGTAATATAATGAGTTACTCAATATAATTGTGTGAAGGTAATTTTACTACCGATTCTCGCCATTCCAACTTCAATGTATTCCAAAAATTCACGGCTTCCGGGGGTCCTTTTCTTTCATTCAAAAAATTTACGGTTATCCCCAAATTTCCAGTTTTTCACCCCAAAAAAACCCATTCATTTCCAATGGCATATTCAACATTTCCACCATTCCAAGTTCGAATTCATAAGATTCAACTCATTCAACTCACATTGCTAAAGCTTTTCAACACACCCACAATTCCTACTCCAATTTATTCACCCGTGAAAAAAACCCACAAAATTCCACCATTCATTACCATTGCCATATTCAACAATTCAACATTTACATCATTCCAATTTGAAATTCTCAACATTCATCTCATTCAACTCATATTGGTCAAAGCTATTCACACCCACAATTCCTACTTCCCACAAATTCAACTTTTCACATTAAAACCATTCCGATTTCCACAAATTCAAGTCATTCAACTCATTCAGCTCACATTAAACTTTTCAACACCCCCCAAATTCCTACTTCCCACACGTTCAAGTCATTCACCCTTAAAAAACCCACAAAAATTCAACTATTCGCCATTCATTTCCAATGGCACATTTAACTTTTCACATTTACATCATTCCAAATTCCACAAATTCATGACATTCAATTCATTCAGCTCACATTCAGCTTTTCATCACCCCCAAAATTCCTAATTCCCACACATCCAACTCATTCGACCTTAAAAATCCACAAAAAATCCACTATTAACCATTCATTTCCATTGGAACAATAGACTTCACATTTACACCTTCCCATTTCCACAATTTCGAATCATTCAACTAATTGATCTCACATTCAGCTTTTCAACAACCCCAAAATTCGTACTTCCCACACATTCAACTCATTCACACTTAAGAAAACCACAAATATTCAACTATTCTCCATTCATTTCCATTGGCAGATTTAACTTTTCGCATTTAAGCCATCCCAATTTCCACACATTTGAGTCATTCAACTCATTCAGCTCACATTCAGCTTTTCAACAACCCCCAAATTCCTACTTTCCACACATTCAACTCATTCACCTTTAAAAAAGCCACACAATTTCACCATTCATTTCCAGTGGCAAAATCACCCCGAGGTCTCCCCAGTGCGGCCGCCATCTTGATCAGGGACGTTAGCGAGACTGGGGATACTCACCCCGAGGTCTCCCCAGTGCGGGGTGATCTTGGGTCGGGACATTAGCTAAACTTGGGATACTCGCCCCAAGGTCTCCCCTGTGCAGCAGCCATCATGTGCAGGGACATTAGCTTGACTGGGGATACTGACCCCGAGGTCTCCCCAGTGCGGTGGCCATCTTGGGCAGGGACATTAGCTAGACTGGGGATACTCACCAAGAGGTCTCCCCAGTGCGGCGGCCATCTTGGTCAGGGACATTAGCTAGACTGGGGATACTCGCCCCGAGGTCTCCCCAGTGTGGCGACCACCTTGGTCAGGGACATTAGCTAGACTGGGGATACTCACCCCGAGGTCTCCCCAGTGCGGCAGCCATCCTGGTCAGGGACATTAGCTGGACTGAGGATACTCGCTACGAGGCCTCCCCGGTGCGGCGGGCATCTTGGACAGGGACATTAGCTAGACTGGAGATACCCACCCCGAGGCCTTCCCGGTGCAGCAGCTATCTTGGTCATGGAAATTAGCTAGACTGGGGATACTCACCCCGAGGTCTTCCCTATGCGGCGGCCATCTTGGATAGGGACATTAGCTTGACTGGGGATTCTCACCCCAAGGTCTTCCAAGTGCGGCGGCCATCTTGTAATGGCTGCAAATTTGGGCAGGGACATAACCTATACTGGGGATACTCACCCCGTGGTCGCAACTGTGCGGCGAGCATCTTGGGCAGGGATATTAGCTTGACTGGGGATACTCACCCCAAGGAGCTCAAGTGCGGCGGCCATCTTGGACAGGCGGCCATTTTGGGCAAGGACGTTAGCTAAACTGGGGATACTAACCCCGTGGTCGCCACAGTGCGGCGGC
Source organism: Filicampus tigris (assembly GCF_054856515.1). NCBI lineage: Eukaryota > Metazoa > Chordata > Actinopteri > Syngnathiformes > Syngnathidae > Filicampus > Filicampus tigris. The sequence continues at coordinate 864,513 of NC_141236.1, read as the reverse complement.
CATCTTGGACAGGGACATTAGATAGACTTGGGATACTCACCCCGAGGTCTCACCAGTGCTGCGACCATCTTGGGCAGGGACATTAGCTTGACTGGGGATACTCACCCCGAGGTCTCCCTAGTGCAGCGGCCATGTTGGGCAGGGAATTTAGCTAGACTAGGGGTACTCATCCCGAGGTCTCCCCAGTGCGGCATCCATCTTGGTGAGGGACATTAGTTAGACTGGGGATACTCACCCCAAGGTCTCACCAGTGCGGCGGCCATCTTGGACAGGGACATTAGCTAGAAAGGGGCTACTCATCCCGAGGTCTCCCCAGTGCGGCGGCCATCTTGAAAAGAGAAAATAACTAGTCTGGGGATACTCGCCCCGAGGTCTTCCCAGTGCGGCAGCCATGTTGGAATCTGACATTGGCTAGACTGGGGATACTCACCCCGAGGTCTACCTCGTGCAGCGACCAACCTGGTGCAGGTCGATTGAGTTAGACGAGGGGTACTCATCCCAAGGTCTCCCGAGTGCGGCGGGCATCTTGGTGAGAGACATTAGCTAGACAGGGGCTACTGACCCCGAGGTCTCCCCAGTGCGGCGGCCATCATGGTCAGGGAAATTAGTTAGACTGGGGATACTTACCCTGAGGTCTCTCTCGTGCGGCGGCCATCTTGAAAAGAGACATTAGCTAGTCTGGGGATACTCGCCCCAAGGTCTTCCCAGTGCGGCGGCAATGTTGGAACCTGACATTAGCTAGTCTTGGGATACACACCCCGAGGTCTCCCTGGTGTGGCGGCCATCTTGGACAGGGACAATAGCTAGACTGGGGATACTCATCCGGAGGTCTCCCCAGTGCGGTGGCCATCTTGGTCACGGACATTAGCTAGACTGGGGATACTCACCCCAAGGTCTCACCAGTGCGAAGGCCAGCTTGGAGAGAGACATTAGCTAGACATGGGCTACACACCCCGAGGTCTCCCCAGTGCGGCGGCCATCTTGGTCAGGGAAATTAGCGAGACTGGGGATACTCACCCAGAGGTCTCCCCAGTGCGGCGGCCATCTCGGACAGGGACATTAGCTAGACTGGGGATACTCACCCCGAGGTCTCCCCAGTGCAGCGGCCATCTTGGTCAGGGACATTAGCTAGACTGATGATACTCATCCCGAGGTCTCCCCAGTGCAGCGACCAACTTGGTCAAGGACATTAGCTGGACTGGGGATACTCACCCTGAGGTTTTCCAAGTCCGGCAGCCATCTTGGACAGGCTGCCAACTTGGAGGGCACATAAGCTTGACTGGAGATACACACCCCTTGGTCCCCACAGTGCAGAGGCCATCATGAAGAGGGACATTAGCTAGACTTGGGAAACTCGACTAGAAGTCTCCCCATTGAAAAGGCCATCTTGGTCATGGAAATTAGCTAGACTGGTGATACTCACCCAGAGGTCTTCCCGCTGCGGCGGCCATCTTGGAAAAGGACATTAGCTTGACTGGGGATTCTCACCCCAAGGTCTTCCAAGTGTGGCGGCCATTTTGTAGTGGCTGCATATTTGGGCAGGGATATTACCTATACTGGGGTAACTCACCCCGGGGTCGCCACTGTGCGGCGAGCATCTTGGGCAGGGACATTAGCTTGACTGTGGATACTCACCCCAAGGAGCCCAAATGCGGCAGCCATCTTGGACAGGCGGCCATTTTGGGCAGAGACGTTAGCTAGACTCGGGATACTGACCCCTTGGTCTCCCCTGTGCTGCGGCCATCTTGGTCAGGGAAATTAGCTAGAGTGGGGATACTCACCCAGAGGTCTACCTAGTGCAGTGGCCAACCTGGTGCAGGTCGATTGAGCTAGACGAGGGGTACTCATCCCAAGGTCTCCCGAGTGCAGCGGCCATCTTGGTAAGGGACATTAGCTAGACAGGGGCTACTGACCCCGAGGTCTCCCCAGTGCGGCGGCCATCATGGTCAGGGAAATTAGCTAGACTGGGGATACTCACCCTGAGGTCTCTCTTGTGCGGCGGCCATCTTGAAAAGAGACATTAGCTAGTCTGGGGATACTCGCCCCAAGGTCTACCCAGTGCGGCGGCCATGTTGGAACCTGACGTTAGCTAGACTTGGGATACACACCCCGAGGTCTCCCCGGTGTGGCGGCCATCTTGGACAGGGACAATACCTAGACTGGGGATACTCATGCTGAGGTCTCCCCTGTGCGGTGGCCATCTTGGTCACGGACATTAGCTAGACTGGGGATACTCACCCCAAGGTCTCAGCAGTGCGAAGGCCAGCTTGGAGAGAGACATTAGCTAGACATGGGCTACACACCCCGAGCTCTCCACAGTGCGGCGGCCATCTTGGTCAGGGAAATTAGCTAGAGTGGGGATACTCACCCACAGGTCTCCCAAATGCGGCATCCATCTTGGTCAGGGACATTAGCTAGAATGTGGATACTCAACCAGAGGTCTACCCGGTGCGGCGATCATCTTGGTGAGGGACATTAGCTCGAGTGGGGATACTCACACCGAGGTCTCCCCAGTGCGGCGGCCATCTCGGACAGGGACATTAGCTAGACTGGGGATACTCACCCCGAGGTCTCCCCAGTGCAGCGGCCATCTTGGTCAGGGACATTAGCTAGACTGGGAATACTCATCCCGAGGTCTCCCCATTGTAGCGACCAACTTGGTCAGGGACATTAGCTAGACTGGGGATACTCACCCCGAGGTCTTTCAAGTCCGGCGGCCATCTCAGATAGGGATAGTAGCTAGACTGGGGATACTCACCCCGAGGTCTCCCCAGTGCGGCGACCACCTTGGTCAGGGACATTAGCTAGACTGGGGATACTCACTCCGAGTTCTCAACAGTGCTGCGGCCATCGTTGGTCAGGGAAATTAGCTAGAGTGGGAATACTCACCCCGAGGTCTCCTCAGTGTGGCAGCCTTCTTGGACAGGGACATTAGCTGGACAGGGGCCACTCACCCCAAGGTCTCCCCAGTGCGGCGGCCATCTTGGTCAGGGAAATTAGCTAGACCGGAGATACTCACCCCGAGGTCTCTCTGGTGCGGTGGCCATCTTGGAAGGGAACATTGCTATTCTGGGCATACTCGCCGAGGTCTTCCCAGTGCGGCCGCCATGTTGGAACGTGACATTAGCTCGACTTGGGATACTCACCACGAAGTCTCCCGAGTGCGGCATTCATCTTGGTCAGGGGCATTAGCTGGACTGGGGATACTCACCCCAAGGTCTCACCATTAAGGCGACCAGCTTGGAGAGAGACATTAACTAGATATGGGCTACACACCCCGAGGTTTCATCAGTGCGGTGGCCATCTTGGAGAGGGACATTAGCTAGACATGGGCTACACACCCAGAGGTCTCCCCAAAGCGGCGGCCATCTTGGTCAGGGAAATTAGCTAGACTGGGGACTCACAGAGAGGTCTCCCCATTGCTGCGGCCATCTTGGTCAGGGAAATTAGCTTGAGTGGGGATACTCATCCAGATGTCTCTCAAATGCGGCATCCATCTTGGTCAGGGACATTAGCTAGAGTGTGGATACTCAACCAGAGGTCTCCCCGGTGCGGCGGCCATCTTGGTGAGGGACATTAGCTAGAGTGGGGATACTCACACCGAGGTCTCCCCAGTGCGGCGGTCATCTCAGACAGGGACATTAGCTAGACTGGGGATACTCACCCCTAGGTCTCTCCAGTGAAGCGGCCATCTTGGTCAGGGACAATAGCTAGACTGGGGATACTCATCCCGAGGTCTCCCCAGTGTAGCGACCAACTTGGTCAGGGACATTAGCTAGAATGGGGATACTCACCCCGAGGTCTTTCAAGTCCGGCGGCCATCTTGGACAGGCTGCCATCTTGGTCAGGGACATTAGCTGGACTGGGGATACTCACCCCAAGGTCTCACCAGTGCGGCGGCCAGCTTGGAGAGAGACATTAGCTAGACATGGGCTAACACCCCGAGGTCTCCCCAGTGCGGCGGCCATCTTGGTCAGGGAAATTAGCTAGACTGGGGATACTCACCCCGTGGTCGCCACAATGTGGCGGCCATCTTGGAGAGGGACATTGGCTAGACATGGGCTACACACCCCGAGGTCTTCCCAGTAAGGCTGCCATCTTGGTCAGGGAAATTAGCTAGAGTGGGGATACTCACCCAGAGGTCTCCCGAGTGCGGCGGCCATCTTGGTGAGGGGCATTAGCTAGAGTTGGGATACTCAACCAGAGGTCTGCCCGATGCGGCGGCCAACTTGGTGCAGGACATCAGCTAGAGTGGGGATACTCACCCAGTTGTCTCCCCAATGCGGCGGCCATCTCAGACAGGGACATTAGCTACACTGGGGATACTCACACGAGGTCTCCCCAGTGCGGTGGCCATCTTGGTCAGGGACATTAGCTAGACTGGGGATACTCGCCCCGAGGTCTCCCCTGTGCGGCGACCACCTTGGTCAGGGACATTAGCTAGACTGGGGCTATTCATCCCGAGGTCTTCCAAGTCTGGCGGCCATCTTGGACAGGCTGCCATCTGGCAGGGACATTAGCTAGAATGGTGATACACACCCGGTGTTTCCCAAAGTGCGGCAGCCATCATAGAGAGGGGAATTAGCTAGACTTGGGAAACTCGAACAGAGGTCTCCGCAGTGCTGCGGCCATCTTGGTCAGGGACATTAGCTAGATTGGGGATACTCACCCCGTGGTCGCCACAATGTGGCGGCCATCTTGGAGAGGGACATTGGCTAGACATGGGCTACACACCCCGAGGTCTTCCCAGTAAGGCTGCCATCTTGGTCAGGGAAATTAGCTAGAGTGGGGATACTCACACCGAGGTCTAACCAGTGCGGCGGCCATCTCGGACAGGGACATTAGCTAGACTGGGGATACTCACCCCGAGGTCTCACCAGTGCGGCGGCCATCTCGGACAGGGACATTAGCTAGACTGGGGATACTCACCCCGAGGTCTCCCCAGTGCGACGGCCATCTTTGTGAGGGACATTAGCTAGAGTGGGGATACTCACACCGAGGTCTCCCCAGTGCGGCGGCCACCTTGGTCAGGGACATTAGCTAGACTGGGGATACTCACCCCGAGGTCTTTCAAGTCCAGCGACCATCTTGGACAGGCTGCCATCTTGGGCAGGGACATTAGCTAGAATGGTGATACACACCCCGTTGTCCCCACAGTGCGGCAGCCATCATGGAGAAGGACATTAGCTAGACTTGGAAATTCGACCCGAGTTCTGCCCAGTGAAGCGTCCATCTTGGTCAGGGACATTAGCTAGACTGGGGATACTCACCCCGAGGTCTTCCCGGTTTGGCGGCCATCTCGGACAGGGACATTAGCTAGACTGGGGATACTCACCCCGAGGTCTCCCCAGTGCGGCAGCCATCATGGAGAAGGACATTAGCTAGACTTGGAAATTCGACCCGAGTTCTGCCCAGTGAAGCGTCCATCTTGGTCAGGGACATTAGCTAGACTGGGGATACTCACCCCGAGGTCTTCCATTCTGGCGGCCATCTTGGACAGGCTGCCATCTTGGGCTGGGTCATTAGCTAGACTGGAGATACACACCCCGAGGTCTCCCCAGTGCGGGGGCCATCTCGGACAGGGACTATAGCAAGACTGGGGATACTCACCCCGAGGTCTCCCCAGTGCGGCGGCCATCTTGGTCACGGACATTAGCTAGACTGGGGATACTCATCCTGAGGTCTCACCAGTGCGGCGGCCATCTTGTAAATGGACATTAGCTAGACATGGGCTACACACCCCGAGGTCTCCCCAGTGCGGAGGCCATCTTGGTCAGGGAAATTAGCTGGGCTGGGGATACTCACCCAGAGGTCTCTCAGGTGCTGCGGCCATCTTGGTCAGGGAAATAAGCTAGAGTGGGGATACTCACCCAGAGGTCTCCCAAGTGCGGCATCCATCTTGGTCATGGACATTAGCTAGAGTGGGGATACTAACCCCGAGGTCTTCCCCGTGCGGCGGCCATCTTAGTCAGGAACATTAGCTAGAGTGGGGATACTCACCCCGAGGTCTCCCCAGTGTGGCGGCCATCTCGGACAGGGACATTAGCTAGACCGGGGATACTCACCCCGAGGCTTCCCAGTATGGCGGCTATCTTGTTCAGGGACATTAGCTAGACTGGGGATACTCGCCCCGAGGTCTCCCCAGTGCGGTGACCACCTTGGGCAGGGGCATTAGCTAGACTGGGGATACTCACCCCGAGGTTTTCCAAGTCCGGTGGACATCTTGGACAGGCTGCCATCTTGGGCAGGGACATGAGCTAGAATGGAGATACACACCCCGTGGTCCCCCAGTGCAGCAGCCATCATGGAGAGGGACTTTAGCTAGACTTGGGAAACTTGCCCCAAGGTCTCCCTTGTGCGGTGGCCATCTTGGACAGGGACATTAGCTAGACTGGGGATACATACCCCGAGGTCTCCCCAGTGCAGCGACTACCTTGGAAAGGGACATCAACTAGACTGGGGATACTCACCCTGAGGTCTTCCAAGTCCAGCGGCCATCTTGGACAGGCTGCCATCTTGGCGGGGACATAAGCTTGACTGGAGATACACACCCCGTGGTCCCAACAGTGCGGTGGCCATTTTGGTCAGCGTCATTAGCTAGAGTGGGGATAAACACCCTGTGGACCCCAGAGTGCGGCAGCCATCATGGAGAGGGACATTAGCTAGACATGGGAAACTCGACCCGAGGTCTCCCCAGTGAAGCGGCCAGCTTGGTCAGGGACTTAAGCTAGACTGGGGATACTCACCACGAGGTCTCCCCAGTGCGGCAGCCATCTTGGTCAGGGACCTTAGCTAGACTGAGGATACTTGCCTCAAGGCCTCCCCGGTGCGGCGGCCATTTTGGACAAGGACATTAGCTTGACTAGCGATACTCATCCCGATGCCTCCCCGGTGCGGCGGCCATCTTGGTCATGGAAATTAGCTAGACTGGGGATACTAACCCCGAGGTCTTCCCGGTTTGCGGCCATCTCGGACAGGGACATTAGCTAGACTGGGGATACTCACCCCGAGGTCTCCCCAGTGCGGCGGCCATCTTGGAAAGGGACATTAGCTAGACTGGGGATACTCATCCCGAGGTCTCCCCAGTGCGGCGCCCATCTTGGTCATGGAACGTAGATAGACTGGGGATACTCACCCCGACGTCTTCCCGGCGCGGTGGCCATCTTGGACAGGGAAATTAACTTGACTGGGGATTGTCATCCCAAGGTCCTCCAAGTGCGGCGGCCATCTTGTACTTGCGGCAAATTTGGGTAGGGACATTACCTATACTATGGATTCTCACCCCCGTGGTCGCAACTGTGCGGCGAACATCTTGGGTAGGGAAATTAGCTTAACTGGGGATACTCACCCCGAGGAGCCCAAGTGCGGCGGCCATTTTGGACAGGTGGCCATTTTGGGAAAGGACGTTAGATAAACTAGGGATATTCACCCCGAGGTCTCACCAGTGCGGGGGCCATCTTGGGCAGGGACATTGGCTTGACCCCAAGGTCTCCCTAGTGCAGCGGCAATTTTTGGCCGGGAAATTAGCTAGACTGGAGATACACACCCCGAGGTTTCCCCAGTGCGGTGGCCATCTCGGACATGGACATTAGCTAGACTGGGGATACTCACTAAAGGTCTCCCCAGTGTGGCGGCCATCTCGGTCAGGTATTATTAGTTAGAGTGGGGTTACTCAACTAGAGGTCTCCCCGGTGCGGCGGCCATCTTGGTGAGGGACATAAGCTAGAGTGGACACAATCACCCCAAGGTCTCCCCAGTGCGGCGGCCATCTTGGTCATGGACATTAGCTAGAGTGTTGATACACACCCCGTGGTCACCACAGTGCGGCAGCCATCATGGAGAGGGACATTAGCTAGGCTTGGGAAACTCGACCCGAGGTTTCCCCAGTGAAGCGGCCATCTTTGTCAGAGACATTAACTAGACTGGGGATACTCACCCCGAGGTCTCCCCAGTGCGGGGGCCATCTTGGTCAGGGACATTAGCTAGACTGAGGATACTTGCCAAGAGGCCTCCCTGGTGCGGCGGCCATCTTGGACAGGGCCATTAATTAGACTGGTGATACTCAACTAGAGGTCTCCCCAGTGTGGCGGCCTTCTCGGTCAGGGACATTAGCTGGACTGGGGATACTCACCCCGAGGTCTCCCCAGTGCGGCAGCCATCTTGGTCAGGGACATTTGCTCGACTGAGGATACTTGCCCCGAGAAAACCACGGTGCGGCGGCCATCTTGGAAAGGGACATTAGCTAGACTGGGGATACTCACCCCGAGGTCCCCCCAGTGCGGCGGCCATCTTGGTCAAGGAAATTAGCTAGACCGGGGATACTTACCCAGACGTCTCCCCATTGCTGCGGCCATCTTGGTCAAGCAAATTAGCTAGAGTGGGGATACTCAACCAGAGGTCTCCCCGGTGCGGCGGCCATCTTGGAAAGGGACATTAGCTAGACTGGGGATATTCACCCCGAGGTCGCCCCAGTGCGGCGGCCATCTTGGTCAAGGAAATTAGCTAGACTGGGGATACTCACCCAGACTTCTCCCCATTGCTGCAGCCATCTTGGTCAGGGAAATTAGCTAGAGTGGGGATACTCAACCAGAGGTATCCCCGGTGCAGCGGCCATCTTGGTGAGGGACATTAGCTAGATTGGGGATACTCACACCGAGGTCTCCCCAGTGCGGCGGCCATCTCGGACAGGGACATTAGCTAGACTGGGGGTACTCACCCCGAGGTCTCCACAGTGCAGCGGCCATCTTGGTCAGCGACATTAGCTAGACTGGGGATACTAACCCCGAGGTCTCCCCAGTGCGACCGCCACCTTAGTCAGGGAAATTAGCTAGACTGGGGATACTCACCCTGAGGTCTTTCAAGTACGGCGGCCATCTTGGACAGGCTGCCATCTTGGGCAGGGACATTAGCTAGAATGGAGATACACACCCCGTGGTCCCCACAGTGCGGCAGCCATCATGGAGAAGGACATTAGCTAGACTTGGGAAATTTGACCCGAGTTCTGCCCAGTGAAGCGTCCATCTTGGTCAGGGACATTAGCTAGACTGGGGATACTCACCCCGAGGTCTCCCCAGTGCGGGGGCCATCTTGGTCAGGGACATTAGCTAGACTGAGGATACTTGCCAAGAGGCCTCCCTGGTGCGGCGGCCATCTTGGACAGGGCCATTAGTTAGACTGGTGATACTCAACTAGAGGTCTCCCCAGTGTGGCGGCCTTCTCGGTCAGGGACATTAGCTGGACTGGGGATACTCACCCCGAGGTCTCCCCAGTGCGGCAGCCATCTTGGTCAGGGACATTTGCTCGACTGAGGATACTTGCCCCGAGAAATCCACGGTGCGGCGGCCATCTTGGAAAGGGACATTAGCTAGACTGGGGATACTCACCCCGAGGTCCCCCCAGTGCGGCGGCCATCTTGGTCAAGGAAATTAGCTAGACCGGGGATACTTACCCAGACGTCTCCCCATTGCTGCGGCCATCTTGGTCAAGCAAATTAGCTAGAGTGGGGATACTTAACCAGAGGTCTCCCCGGTGCGGCGGCCATCTTGGAAAGGGACATTAGCTAGACTGGGGATATTCACCCCGAGGTCCCCCCAGTGCAGCGGCCATCTTGGTCAAGGAAATTAGCTAGACTGGGGATACTCACCCAGACGTCTCCCCATTGCTGCGGCCATCTTGGTCAGGGAAATTAGCTAGAGTGGGGATACTCAACCAGAGGTATCCCCGGTGCAGCGGCCATCTTGGTGAGGGACATTAGCTAGATTGGGGATACTCACACCGAGGTCTCCCCAGTGCGGCGGCAGTCTCGGACAGGGACATTAGCTAGACTGGGGGTACTCACCCCGAGGTCTCCACAGTGCAGCGGCCATCTTGGTTAGCGACATTAGCTAGACTGGGGATACTAACCCCGAGGTCTCCCCAGTGCGACCGCCACCTTAGTCAGGGAAATTAGCTAGACTGGGGATACTCACCCTGAGGTCTTTCAAGTACGGCGGCCATCTTGGACAGGCTGCCATCTTGGGCGGGGACATTAGCTAGAATGGAGATACACACCCCGTGGTCCCCACAGTGCGGCAGCCATCATGGAGAAGGACATTAGCTAGACTTGGGAAATTTGACCCGAGTTCTGCCCAGTGAAGCGTCCATCTTGGTCAGGGACATTAGCTAGACTGGGGATACTCACCCCGAGGTCTCCCCAGTGCGGGGGCCATCTCGGACAGGGACTTTAGCTAGACTGGGGATACTCACCCCGAGGTCTCCCCACTGCGGCAGCCATCTTGGTCAGGGACATTAGCTAGACTGAGGATACTTGCCAAGAGGCTTCCCCGGGGCGGCGGCCATCTTGGACAGGGCCATTAGTTATAGTGGGGATACTCAACTAGAAGTCTCCCCAGTGCGGCGGCCCTCTCAGACAGGGACATTAGCTAGACTGGGGATACTCACCCCGAGGTCTCCCCCGTGCGGCGGCCATCTTGGTCAGGGACATTAGCTAGAGTGTTGATACACACCCCGTGGTCACCACAGTGCGGCAGCCATCATGGAGAGGGTTATTAGCTAGGCTTGGGAAAGTCAACCCAATGTTCTCCCCAGTGCGGCAGCCATCTTGGTCAGGGACATTACCTAGACTGAGGATACTTGCCCCGAGGCCTCCCCGGTGTGGGGGCCATCTTGGACAGGGACATTAGCTAGATTGGGGATACTCATACCGAGGGCTCCCCGGTGCGGCGGCCATCTTGGTCATGGAAATAAGCTAGAATGGGGATACTCACCCCGACGTCTTCCCGGTACGGCGGCAATCTTGGACAGGGACATTAACTTGACTGGGGATTCTCACACCAAGGTCTTCCAAGTGCGGTGGCCATCTTGTACTGGCGGCAATTTTGGGTATGGACGTTACCTATACTGCGGATACTCACCCCCGTGGTCGCAACTGTGCGGCGAGCATCTTCGGTAGGGACATTAGCTTGACTGGGGATACTCACCCGGAGGAGCCCAAGTGCGGTGGCCATCTTGGACAGGCGGCCATTTTGGGCAGGGACGTTAAATAGACTGGGGATTCTCACCCCGTGGTCGCCACACTGCGGCGGCCAACTTGGACAGGGACATTAGCTAGACTAAAAATATTCACCCCGAGGTCTCACCAGTGCGGCGGCCATCTTGGGCAGGGACATTGGCTTGACTGGGGATACTCAACCCAAGGTCTCCCTAGTGCAGTGGCCATCTTGGACAGGGACATTAGCTAGACAGGGGCTCATCACACAGTGTTCTCTCCAGTGCGGCGGCCATCTTGGTCAGGGAAATTAGCTAGACTGGGGAAAATCACCCAGAGGTCTCTTTGGTGTGGCGGCCATCTTGGAAAGGGAAAATAGCTAGTCTGGGGATACTCGCCACGAGGACTTCCCAGTGCAGCGGCCATGTTGGAACGTCACATTAGCTAGACTTGGGATACTCGGCCGGAGGTCTCCCTGGTGCGGCGGCCATCTTTGACAGGGACATTAGCTAGACTGGAGATACGAACCCCAAGGTCTCCCCAGTGCGGCAGCCATCTTGGTCAAGGACATTAGCTAGACTGAGGATACTTGCCTCGGGGCCTCCCCGGTGCGGCGGCCATCTTGGGAAGGGACATTGGCTAGACTGGGGGTACTCATCCAGAGGTCTTCTCGGTGCGGCGGCCATCTTGGTCATGAAAACTAGCTAGATTGGGGATAGTCACCCCGAGGTCTTCCCGGTGCGGCGGCCATGTTGGACAGGGACATTAGCTTGACTGGGAATTCTCACCCCAAGGTTTTCCAAGTGCGGCGGCCATCTTGTACTGGCGGCAAATTTGGGTAGAGACATTACCTATACTGGGGATACTCACCCCCGTGGTCGCCACTATGCGGCAAACATCTCGGGTAGGGACATCAGCTTGCCTGGGGATACTAACCCCGAGGTCTTCCAAGTGCGGCGGCCATCTTGTACTGGTGGCAAATTTGGGTAGGAACATTACCTATACTGGTGATACTCACCCTGTGGTCGCCACTGTGAGTCGAGCATTTTGGGTAGGGACATTAGCTTGACTGGGGATACTCACCCCGAGGAGCCCAAGTGCGGCGGCCATCTTGGACAGGCAGCCATTTTGGGCAGGGACGTTAGTGAGACTGGCGATACTCACCCCGTGGTCGCCACACTGCGGTGGCCATCTTGGACAGGGACATTAGCTAGACAGGGGCTACTCACCCCGTGGTCTCCCAAGTGCGGCGGCCATCTTCGTCAGGGAAATTAGCTAGACTGGAGATACTCACACCGAGGTCTCTCTAGTGTGGAGGCCATCTTGGTCAGGGACAATAGCTTGACTGGGGATACTTACACCGAGGTGTCCCTAGTGCGGCGGCCGTCTTGGACAGGGAAATTAGATTTACTGGTGATACTCACACAGAGGTCTCCCCAGTGCGGCGGCCATCTTGGACAGGGACATTAGCTAGAGTGGGGATACTAACCCCGAGTTCACCCCAGTGCGGCGACCTTCTTGTTCAAGGATATTAGCTAGAGTGGGGATACTCACCCCGTGGTTGCCACAGTGCGGCGGCCATCTTGGACAGGCGGCTATCTTGGGCAGGGACATTAGCTAGACAGGGGATACTCACCCGTTGGTCTTCCAAGTCCGGCGGCCATCTTGGACAGGCGGCCATCTTGGGCAGGGACATTAGCTTTACTGGGGGTACTCACCCCGAGGTCTACCCAGTGCGGCGGCCATTTTTGTTAGCCTTGTTAGTCAGGTAAATTAGCTAGACTGGGGATACTCACCCAGAGGTCTCCCTAGTGCGGAGGCCATCTTGGTCAGGGACATTAGCCAGAGTGGGTATACTCAACCAGGGGTCTCCCCAGTTCGACAACCATCTTGGTCAGGGACAATAGCGAGACTGAGGATACTCACACCGTGGTCTACTCAGTGCGGCGGCCATCTTGGACAGGGAAATTAGATCGACTGGGGATACTCACCCAAAGGTCTCCCCAGTGCGCTGGCCATCTTGGGCAGGGACTTTAGCTAGACTGGGGATACTAACCCCGAGGTCTCACCAGTGCGGCGGCAATCTTGGACAGGAACAGTAGCGAGACTGGGGATACTCACCCAGAGGTCTCCCCAGAGCAGCTTCCATCTTGGTCAGGGACATTAGCGAGACTCCGGATATTCGCCCCGAGGTCTCCCCGGTGTGGCGGCCATCTTGGACAGGGTCATTAGCTAGACTGGGGATAATCACCCAGAGGTCTCCCCAGTGCGGCGGCCATCCTGGTCAGGGACATTAGCTGGACAGGGGATACTCACCGCGAGGCCTCCCCAGTGCAGCGGCCATCTTGGACAGGGACATTAGCTAGAGTGGGGATACTAACCCCGAGTTCACCCTAGTGCGGCGACCATCTTGTTCAAGGATATTAGCTAGAGTGGGGATACTCATCCCGAGGTCTCCCCCTGTGCGGCGGCCATTTTGTGCAGGGATATTAGCTTGACTGGGATACTCACCTCGAGGACTCCCAAGTGCGGTGGAAAACTTGGACAGGCGGCTATCTTGGGCAGGGACATTAGTTAGACAGGGGATACTCACCTGTTGGTCTTCCAAGTCCGGCGGCCATCTTGGACAGGCGGCCATCTTGGGCAGGTACATTAGCTAGAATGGGGATACTCACCCTGAGGTCTCCCCAGTGCGGTGGCCATTTTGGACAGGGACATTACCTAGACCGGGGACACTCAACCGGAGTTCTCCCCATTGCGGCGGCTGTTTTGGACAGGGACATTAGCTAGACCGGGGAAATTCGACCCGAGGTCTCCCCAGTGCGGCGGCCATCTTGGTCAGGGACATTAGCTAGACTGGGGATACTTCCCCCGAGGTATCCCCAGTGGGGCGGCCTTCTTGGTCAGGGACATTAGCTAGACTGGGTGTACTCACCCCGAGGTCTCCCCAATGCGGCGGCCATCTTGGAAAGGGACATTAGCTAGACTAGGGATACTCACCCCGAGGTCTCCTCGGTGCGGCGGCCATCTTGGAAAGGGACATTAGCTAGACTAGGGATACTCACCCCGAGGTCTCCTCGGTGCGGTGGCCATCTTGGACATGGACATTAGCTAGACTGGGGATACTTCCCCGAGAAATCCCCAGTGGTGCGGCCTTCTTGGTCAGGGACATTAGCTAGACTGGGTGTACTCACCCCGAGGTCTCCCCGGTGCGGTGGCCATCTTGGACATGGACACTAGCTAGACTAGGGATACTCACCCCGAGGTCTCCCCGGTGCAGCGGCCATCTTGGACATGGACATTAGCTAGACTGGGGATACTTCCCGAGAAATCCCCAGTGGTGCGGCCTTCTTGGTCAGGGACATTAGCTAGACTGGGTGTACTCACCCCGAGGTCTCCCCAGTGCGGCGGCCATCTTGGAAAGGGACATTAGCTAGACTAGGGATACTCACCCCGAGGTCTCCCCGGTGCAGCGGCTATCTTGGGCAGGGACATTAGCTCGACAGGGGATACTCACTCGTTGGTCTTCCAAGTCCCGCGGGCATCTTGGACAGAAGGCAATCTTGGGCAGGGACATTAGCTAGAATGGGGATACTCACCCCGAGATCTCCCCATTGCGGTGGCCATTTTGGACAGGGACATTACCTAGACCGGGGCGAACTCAACCCGAGTTCTCCCCAGTGCGGCGGCCGTTTTGGACAGTGACATTTGCTAGACCGGGGAAATTCGACCCGAGGTCTCCCCAATGTGGCGGCCATCTTGGTCAGGGACATTAGCTAGACTGGGGATACTTCCCCCGAGGTATCCCCAGTGGGGCGGCCTTCTTGGTCAGGGACATTAGCTAGACTGGGTGTACTCACCCAGAGGTCTCCCCAGTGCGGCGGCCATCTCTGAAAGGGACATTAGCTAGACTAGGGATACTCACCCCGAGGTCTCTTTGGTGCGGTGGCCATCTTGGACAGGGACATTAGCTAGACTGGGTGTACTCACCCAGAGGTCTCCCCAGTGCGGCGGCCATCTCTGAAAGGGACATTAGCTAGACTAGGGATACTCACCCCGAGGTCTGTTTGGTGCGGTGGCCATCTTGGACAGGGACATTAGCTAGACTGGGGATACTCTCCCCGAGGTCTCCCCAATGCGGCGGCCTCTTAGAACGCGACATTAGCTAGACGGGGGATACTCACCCCGAGGTCTCCCAGGTACGGCGGTCCTCTTGGACAGGGACATTAGCTAGACGGGGGATACTCACCCCGAGATCTCCCAGGTACGGCGGTCCTCTTGGACAGGGACATTAGCCAGACTTGGGATACTCACCCCGAGGTCTCCCCAGTGCGGCGGCCACTGTGGACAGGCACATTAGCCAGACTGGGGATACTCACCCCAAGGTCTCCCCAGTGCATCGGCCATCTTGGGCAGTGACGCCCAGTGACCCAAATGAACCAGAAGTGCCCCAAATGACCCAGAAATGAACCAGAAGTGACCTAAATGACCCGGAAATGATCCGGAAGTAACCCAAACTACCCTGAAATGTACCTTAAGTGACCCAGAAGACCCAGAAATGAGCCGGAAGTGACCCAAATGACCTGGAAATGACCTGGAAGTGACGCAAATGATCCGGAAATGACCCAGAAGTGACCTAAATGACCTAGAAATGAACCGAAAGTTACCCATATGACCCGAAAGTGACCTGGAAGTGACCCAAGTGACCCAGAAGTGACCCACGTGACCCGGAAGTTACCCCAAATAACCCAGAAGTGACCACAAAATGACTCCTAAGTACCCGTCACTTTCAGTAATGGCACGTTTAACATTTACCCCATTCCTATTTCAAATAACAACATTCAGCTCTTTCAACTCACATTCTCACATTGGGGGTGACGTGGCTCAGTGGTAGAGTGGTCGTTTCCCAACCAGAGGTTGTGGGTACGATCCCCATTTATTCCATCCTTGTTTGCCTTCTTTTTTTCCTGACTTCCTCCTTTTATTTTTCCTTACTTCCTCTTTTATTTTTTTCCCTTCTGATTTGTGTATGTCCTCCTCATTCCTGGCTATTCTTTATCGTTTGAGCTCATTCAACTTCATTCAATTACATTCAGTACAATTTCAACGCATTCCAAAGTTTTTCATAGAGGTCATTCAAAGTCATTCAGGATCATTCAACTTCTTTCAGTATCATTCAACTTCATTCAACTTAATTCTACTTCATTCAACTTAATTCTACTTCATTCAACTTAATTCAACTTAATTCTACTTCATTCAACTTAATTCTACTTCATTTCAATTCAATCATTTTCATTCAATTTAATTCAACTTCATTCCACTTAATTCAGTATTGTTCAACTTCATTCAGTATCATTCAACTTCATTCATCTACATTCAACTTCATTCCAACGCATTCCTTAGTTTTCATTCAGCTTTCTTCGCCTTCACACGCAATTTCTCCAGAAATTGCATTATCAGTTATTATTATTCCACTTTTTAACACTTATTTGGTGTGCGACTCCTTCCACATTTTTCACCCGATTCACTTAATTCAAGTTTCAAAACATTCAGAAAATTCATGCCTTCAGGGGAAGTATTTTTTTTTCGTTCCCCAAATTTACCGTTTTCACAATATTTTCCATTTTTCACCCCAAAAAAACCTATTCATTTCCAATGGCACTTTCAATATTTCCCATTTCCACCATTCCAATTTCAAATTCACAAGATTCAACAAATTCAACTCACATTGGTAAAGCTTTTCAAAACACCCACAATTCCTACTTCCCAAAAATGCAACTCATTCACCCGTTAAAACCTACAAAATTTCACCATTCATTCCCATTGCCACGTTCAACAATTCACATTTACATCATTCCAATCTGAAATTCACAACATTCATCCCATTCAATTCATATTGGTCAAGCTTTTCAACACACCCCAAATTTCATATTTCCCACACATTCAAGTCATTTACTCTTATAAAAACCCACAAAAATTAAACTCTTCACCATACATTTCTATTGGCACATTCAACTTTTCACATTTACACCATTCCAATTTCCATAAATTCGAGTCATTCAACTCATTCAGCTCACATTCAACTTTTCAACACCACCAAATATCCTACTTCCCACACTTTCAACTCATTCTCACTTAAAAAACCCACAAAAATACCACTATTGACCATTCATTTCCATTGGAACATTCAACTTTTCAAATTAAATCCTTCCCAATTTCCACGCATTCAAGTCATTCAACTCATACAACTCATTTAACTCACATTTAGCTTTTCAACTACACCAAAATTCCTACTTCCCACACATTCAACTCATTCACCCTTAAAAAAGCCACACAATTTCACCATTCATTTCCAGTGGACCGGTGTTATTGCCCCTTGGTCCCCAGTGCAGCGGCCATCTTGGGCAGGGACGTTAGGTTAGACTGGGGATACTCACACCGAGGTCTCCCCAGTGCGGTGGCCATCTTGGGCAGGGACGTTAGCTAGACTGGGGATACTCACCTCGAGGTTTCCCCAGTGCGGCGGCCATCTTGGACAGGGACATTAGCTAGACTGGGGATACTCACCCCAAGGTCTCCCCGGTGCGGCGGCTATCTTGGGAAGGGACATTAGCTAGACTGGGGATACTCACCCCGAGGTCTCCCCGGTGCGGCGGCCATCTTGGGAAGGAACATTAGCTAGACTGGCGATACTCACCCCGAGGTCTCCCCGGTGCGGTGGCCATCTTGGGCAGGGACATTAGCTGGACTGGGGATACTCACCCCGAGGTCTCACCGGTGCAGCGGCCTCTTGGACAGGGATATTAGCTAGACCGGGGATACTCACCCCGAGGCCTCCCCAGTGCAGTGGCCATCTTGGACAGGGACATAAGCTAGACTGGGGATACTCACCCAGAGGTCTCCCCAGTGCGGCAGCCATCTTGGACAGGGACATTAGCTAGACTGGGGATACTAACCCCGAGGTCTCACTAGTGCGGCGGCCATTTTGGGCAGGGACATTAGCTATACTGGGGATACTCACCCCGATGTCTCCTCAGTGCGGCGGCCATCTTGGGCAGGAACATTAGCTAGACTGGGGATACTCACCCCAAGGTCTCCCCAGTGCGGCGGCCATCTTGGACAGGGACATTAGCTAGACTGGGGATACTCACACCGAGGTCTCCCCAGTGCGGCGTCCATCTTGGGAAGAGACATTAGCTAGACTGGGGATACTTACCCCGAGGTCTCACCAGTGCGGCTGCCCTCTTGGGCAGGGACCTTAGCTAGAATGGGGATACTCACCTCCAGGTCTCCGCAGTGCGGCGGCCATCTTGGTCAGGGATATTAGCTACACCCATTATTCTTGCCCCTCAGCCAGCCCCAGTAAGGCAGCCTACATGGAGAGGGACATAAGTTACAGCTAGCATACTGGTGTGGCGGCCATCTAGTTCAAAAGTATTGGGACACCCCGATTTTTCATCCCCAGGTGTCCCTAATGAAGCGGCCATGTTGTTCAAAAGTATTGGGGCACCCCAATTTTTCATCCCCAGATGTCCCTAATGAGGTGGTCATTTTGTTCAAAAATATTGTGACACCCCGATATCCCGCAGGTTCCGTCCTTCCCGAGATTCCTTGCTTCCTTCCTTCCTTCCTTCCTTGCTTCCTAGTGTCCTTTCTTCCTCATTTCTTCGCCTCATCCTTTCCTTCTTACTATTTTGTATTCTTACTTTGTTTTCTTTCTTGCTTGTTTTCCTTGGTATCTTGGTTTCTTGCTTCCTCCCTTCCTTTGATTCCATCATTCTTTGTTTTGCTTGGGGTTTTTTTTGCTTGTTTTTTTATGACTTCCTTCTTTCATTGTTTCCTTACTTCCTGTTTTCTTGTTTCCCTTTGGACTTTTTTCAAGGTCATTGAACTTCATTCCAGCGCATTCTGAGGTTTCCATACAGCTTCCTTCACCTTCACACGCAATTTCTCCAGGAATTGCATTCGCTAGTTTTCTGTTTATTATTTTTCTAAAATTCTGCAATATTGTTTTGTCATGTCATGTCATGTCATCTTCCAAACGGCTTATCCTATACAGGGTCGCGGGGAGTTGCTGGAGCCTATCCCAGCCGTCAATGGGCGAAGGCAGACTACACCCCGAACTGGTCGCCAGCCAGTCGCAGGGCACACATAGACACCGTCACTGAGCGAGAATCGATCCCACGCTGCCCGCACACAACGCAGGCATGTGTACCACTACACTATCAGCGAACTATATTGTTTTGTGAGTATATATTTATTTATTCATATTGTGCTTCAGTATTTATTTTTGATTTGGTTTGGTACCGCACATTTCCTGGGTGAAGAAGAAAGTAGAGAGAGAGGTGAATTAGAGCGGGGCTGTTCACGTCTGAATACAAAGACGCAACAAAACACTGTCCTGCCGTGTCGGTTGTCTTTACTAAAAAAAGACGCCAGAATAAATACATAAAGTCAAACCTATATTGTAACCTGCCATACCACGGCCTCCGAAGATAAGGAAGAACAACTTTAAGGGTGACATTACCAACGCGTACGTCGTTATCACCGCGGGGCTGGGGGACTCAGCCGAGCAATTCATCCTCATCGTCCATATTTTGAAACCCGGCAAGACTTGCACAAAAACTTTGATAGGCAGATAAAACCTGTTTCCACCCAGGTTCGAACCAAGGACTTTTCGCGTGTTAGGCAAACGTGATAACCACTACAGAAACAGAGACTATTGCTGGTCTTGTAAGCAGGAATGTCAAACCGACTAACTGGCAGCAGTACCAGTGCTTCCGTGGACAATGAGGCCCGATCTCCGGTTAGCCAACTTAACACCGTGCGTTCCGAGTTCGGAAAGTCAGTAAGGAATGTGTCCAACTAGTTTCGAACCAGGGAACTTTAATATACAACAGAGATACAATAAACAGAGCTGGGCAGCGACCCTCCATCCCCGGTTTCCTTCCTGGATATTCAATCGACCCACGTGGTTCCGGCTCGTCCTTCGCCAGCGACAGCCAATCGGCGTCGATTACATAATCTTTACATCACACACGAGCAGACACGCTGCCAAACAAATTTTAATTTTTTATTGTTTATTGTTTGGCGGCACGGTGGTCGACTGGTTAGCACGTCCGCCTCACAGTTCAGAGGTCGTGGGTTCGATCCCGGCTCCGGCCTCCCTGTGTGGAGTTTGCATGTTCTCCCCGTGCCTGCGTGGGTTTTCTCCGGGCACTCCGGTTTCCTCCCACATTCCAAAAACATGCATGGTAAGTTGATTGGATACTCTAAATTGCCCCTAGGTGTGATTGTGAGTGCGGTTGTTTGTCTCTGTGTGCCCTGCGATTGGCTGGCAACCAGTTCAGGGTGTCCCCCGCCTACTGCCCAAAGACAGCTGGGATAGGCTCCAGCACGCCCCGCGACCCTTGTGAGGAGAAGCGGTACAGATAATGGATGGATGGATGTTTATTGTTTGAGTGCGGCACCTGCGGCACCTGCATGTGATGCAGTATTGGTAAAGTCCGTTCTCGACGCCGGATGGCTGACTCGGACCGATTTGGGACCACGTGGGTCGATTGAATATGCATCACGGAAACCGGGGACGGAGGGTCACTGCCCAGCTCTGCTGTTGAATTAGCCAACCAGAGATAGGGCCTCACTGGCACTGGCAATAAGCGCTGGCAATGCTGCCAGTTCATCAGATTGACAACCCTGTTTACAAGAACAGCAGTAGGCTCTGTTTCTGTAGTGTAGTGGTTATCACGTTTGCCTAACAAGGGAAAAGTCCATGGTTTGAAATCGGGTGAAAGCAGGTTTTTCATTGCCAGTGCTTCCACGGACAGTGAGGCCCAATTTAACAGTATGTGTTCCTCGTTAGTATAGTGGATAATACTGTATCTCCACCTGTCACGTGGAAGACCAGGCTTCGATGGGGAGTTGATTTTTGAATTTCACCTTTTAATGGTGAAGCTTTTCATAGCAAATTAAAAGGCCAGTCAAATATGTTCGCACCCGGTCTCAAACCAGGGACCTGTCGCGTGTGAGGCGAACATGATAACCACTGTACTATAGAAAATGCTGCAATGGACTAATAATACTGAAGCCTTTGTACAAACCAGACAAAACCATCATCTTTTCCAACGCGGCGGGATTTATCTTAATAAGCAGGGAATCAAATTACTGACTGCCAACATTGTCCAAAGTGTGCATCACGGGGTGCCACTTTCTCAAAACAAAGGCCATGTTTCTCTGCAACAACAAATAAGACAAGAGTCTGCCTCGACTCTGAAGGACCATCAAGTACACGTTGAAACCCAATCTCCCACACCCCAGCCCCCAGAACAGATTAATTTTTCCTCGTCAGCCCAAACTTCTGGGCCATATCCACCACTGGATTCAACCCAAACTTTGGAGCCGTCTTCACACTACCAAACGCCACTATTGGACTCACCCCTGGACAGTACATCGCCCCCGAACGTCGATTCAGCCTTGACGACACAAAACCCGTTGTCTATGAACAACTCCCTCCCAGATTTCACCGATAAGATGAACAAGCTTGTCAATATTGGAATCAACTGACACCACTTCCATCCCCCATGTTCACACCTCTTACTCTTGATCAATATTCACCCACACCCACCCCAAGACTCACCAAACAGCTATCTACTATACGGCTGACTCCACCAAGACTCAGCCAACCGCCACCTACCTGCCGATCTCCCTCATTGCTCATGATGAAACTTAACTCCAGTTCGGTATGATGTGCTCTGGGTCCAGACTGCATATCCGCTACAAACAATGCTTTCCCCAGAATCAGGACCCAAGGAAACTAGCAAAGCGTGACAATGTCAGCTAAAGAATTGAGAAGAAATAAGTCTAGAGCTACTAACCTAGTTAGGATATCTTGTCAACCTCTGAGCAAGCCAGTGTCTCTCATTATCACTGCAAGATTAGCTCTATTTAATATTAGATCACTAGTTAACAAAGCACTATTGATTAATGACATAATTATATCTTATGATCTTGATGTATTTCTCCTCAGCGAAACATGGCTAACAAGGTTGCCAAAACACTATTGTGAATGAGGCAACACCAACAAATTTTAGTTTCCTGAACAAATGTCGCAATAATACAAATAATGTCAACAACTAAAACACATCTCATTGCAAAATGTTTTGAAAATAAAGTCAGTAGTTCAAATAGTGTAAACAATACAATGTAAAAACCTTTAACAGTAGAAAAAAATAAAATACTTCTACTACAACTGTTTCAGAACAAAAGTCAAGCGAGTCAAACCAAAAAAAGCAGAAATGTAACGAAAATACAAATATAACAATGTCAAGTTGACAACTATAATACCTTCTATTGCACAATATTTTGAAAATAGTCCGAAAGTGCAAATAGAGTAAACAATACAATGTAAAAACCTTTAACACTATAAAAAATAAAATACTTCTACGACAACAACTATTGTTGATTCTTTTGGCTGAGAAGCCTCTGCCAGAGTAGGTTGTCTCTGTGTCCGTGGGGGTGTTCTGTCTTGGGGATCTCCCCCCTCCTCCTCTTCCCTCAACTTCGCTTGCAGCTCGTTGCTCTCTGTAGGGTGAGCTTTTTTCATATGTTTGTGTAAATTTGTGGTGTAACCACAGTAGCGGAGCACTTTATTACACAAATCACTGAGTCATTCACTCAGGAGTAGCAGGAGGCGCTGGGCGAGAGAGGGGGGGGTGCGCTATTTGCGCGGAGAAGCAGCGCTTTGAGGAAATTGGTGGAGGAGCAAAGTATCGATCCCAGGACAATAGTATCGATCCGATCTAAGTACTTGCTAAGTATCGATAATATTGATATTTGGATGGATCCGCCCACCCCTAATCTGTACTGACTACTACTACTGGTCATAGCTGGCGACTTTAACATTCATGTTGACAACAATTTGATAAAAATACCAAAGAACTTGAAACTATACTTGATACCTTTGGTCTCCCACAACATATAAAAAGTCCAACACATACTCAAGGTCACGTTCTTGATCTCATTATCACGAAAGGTGTTGACATCTCATCAATTGATGTTAAAGATCTGGCTATTTCAGATCATTTCTGTGTGTTCTTTGAAGTACAAAAAATCCCAAAAGTTCAGTCAACCATTGTGTCTACTAAGAAAAGATACATAAAAGAGGACACAAGCAATATGTTGAAAATTTTGGCTGTCTCAACATCTGTGAATGCAGAGGCTGCTGATGAACTTTTGGATACATTTATCTAGAAAATCTCAAATGTCCTGGATGCTGTTGCTCTTCCCAAAACCAAGACAATTTCATGGCAACCTAAAACACCTTGGAGGTGCACTACGAGTGTAATGACATTGAAATCAAAGTGCAGGAAAGCGGAGCGTAAGTGGAAAAAAACTCAACTCCAAGTCACGGGTGGGCAATTCCGGCCCTCGAGGGCCAGTATCCTGCCTGTTTTCCATCTCTCCCTGCTGGAACACACCCGATTCAAATGATTATATAATCAGCAAGGTCTCCAGAAGATGGATAATGATCCTGATCATTTGAATCAGGTGGGTTGCATGTGGGTGACATGGAAAACATGCAGGAAACCGGCCCTCGAGGGCCGCAATTGCCCACCCCTGCTCCAAGTTCACGTTGACCTGTACAGACAATTAATTTTAACAAAGACTTGGTAAAAGCTAGACAACAACACTTTTCTGAAATCATTAATAGGAACCTAAACAATGCATGCACTCTATTTGCTGTGGGTGACAAACTCACAAATCCATCTAACTGAATTGTAGCGAATAATCAACTGCTCACTTCAGTCAGGCAAGTTTCCTAAACCCCTGAAAGTAGCTGCCGTCAAGCCCCTTCTAAAAAAGAGAACTTTGGATGACTTCTTGCTAGTAAATTATAGACCCATCTCAAACCTTCCCTTCAAAGATTGTCGAGAAAGTGGTTTTTAATAACTCAGAAAATTCTTGAACTCAAACTGACTTTTTGATAAATTCCAATCAGGATTCCGACATCATCACAGTAAGAAACAGCTCTTATCAAAGCACTAAATGACATAAGATTGAACACTGATGCAGGGAAGGCGTCAGTGTTAGTCTTATTGGATCTCATTGCAGCATTTGATACAACTGATCATAACATACTGTTGAACAGGTTGTAAACTTGGGTGGTATTAAATGGAACAGTCCCAAAATGAACTACTTAGAGGAAAGGAGTTACTTTGTGACCATTGGAAGTTTTGAATCAGATTGGATAGTCATGACATGTGGGGTTCCTCAAGGGTCAGTCCTAGGGCCCCTTCTGTTCAGTCTGTATATGGGGGACCTTTGGGTCAAATGCTTCAGAGCACCAATGTTGGCTATTACAGTTATGCAGATGACACCCAGCTATACATGTCAATGTCTCCAAATGACACCAGTTCAATCAGCGTATTGTGTCACTGTCTATTGCAAATTAACAACTGTTAGGGGAAAATATGCTATTAGTTTCATTTTGTCTCCATGTTGCTGCACTGAAACTGAGGTTATAAAATGACCTTCACGATCTACCATCTGGATAAAGTGTTGCTATGATTTAAGATAATGCTGCGCACAAAAACAACTTTTCTTCTTTCTATTCTCTACTACAATTATTCCTCCTGCACTAAGATTATGTCCAAAATATTTGACTCGCTTTTCGCAAAACCGGAGTACCCGGAGAAAACCCACGTAGGAACGGGGAGAACATGCAAACTCCACACAGGAAGACCGGGGCCAGACCCGAACCCAAGCACGATGAGGCGGTTGTGCTAACCAGTCGACCACCGTACCACCTTTCCATTATAGATTGACTCATTCTATTCCAATGACAATTGATGTCATTTCATGGTCTGAAAAAGTCTGGTCCCGAATGAGTTAATAAACATATATGTATGAATTAATTGCAAATATCGATACTTTAGCTTGATCAATAGATAAAATTGAGCAATCTGGATCGGAATGTTGATATTTTGGTATCAATCTGCCCATCCCTAGTTGCCGCAGCGGGATATCAATTGCTCAATCAACACAGCTGGAGCTTTATGCTGTGATCGCTCTGGCTAGGGGCGGGCACAAAATTAGCTGGAGAGTTTTTAAAGAAGGAAAAACCCTGGTTTACGTGCTCACGTACTTCGTCCCACTTCTCTGTCATGCTTCTTGTGTCCTTGGTTGTTTGTTTCAGTGTATGTAGTTCTGAACTGTAGTTCAGTTCAGTCTAGGACTCTAGGTCATTGTTGTTTGCAGTGTTGGGGGTAACGCGTTACAAAAGTAACACAGTACAGTAATACATTACATTTAGGCAGTAACGACGTAATGTAACTTGTTACTCCAATTTTTTTAAAAATATTATGACAGTTACTGAGACTGGTAACGCATTCCAAATTTCAGGACCACAATACATTATGTTGACATCATTTAGCAAGTAGGGCAGTTTACAACATCACTTGATTGTAAACTATTACTTCCAGCAATACTCAAATAAATAGTTCTTGTCGCACTTGGAGCTTCACGCAACAACGGACATGCGCGAGTCAACTCTCTGCCAAGCAATTCAATTGTCTTTACACCATTGACAATAATTAAAAGGGCTGATAAGTTATTGTTTGTGACAATAATCACTACGTCCGCTGATAGTGTAGTGGTACACACGCCTGAGTTGTGTGCGGGCAGCGTGGGATCGATTCCCGCTCAGTGACAGTGTCTATGTGTGCCCTGCGACTGGCTGGCGACCAGTTCGGGGTGTAGTCTGCCTTCGCCCATTGACGGCTGGGATAGGCTCCAGCAACTCCCCGCGACCCTATATAGGATAAGCGGTTTGGAAGATGACATGACAATAATCACTGTCACGGTTTCATGAAATAAAATGCAAATCATAGACACAAAATACAAGCAGGAACAAACAAAACAAACAAACAAAAGTGAAACGAAGCGAATAAAATGCAAAAAAATAAGTCACTGTGCTTTTTAGATATTATTTAACGAACTTAGTGCCATCAATTGTCATGTGTAAAATGTAGTGATTCTGATTGGCTGTTCGCAATCAAAATGCAAATCATCTGCCGGTGACAAATGACGTCACGCTACGGCACCATCAATCGGACAGACTACAATAGACGCCATTATTAGAGTCTGATGCACTCGTTTCTTATTTACCTCTTTTTTTTTTCAAATCACCTCGAAACTTTGTCTCCATGTAGTAAAAGAAAATTAGAACTGAACTTTCAATTATTATAAATAGAAAAAATAATAATGAAAAAAGGGGCGACACGGTGGTCGACTGGTTAGCACGTCTGCCTCACAGTTCAGCGGTCGTGGGTTCGATCCCGGCCCGGCCTCCCTGTGAGCGTGGGTTTTCTCCGGGTACTCCGGTTTCCTCCCACATTCCAAAAACATGCATGGTAAGTTGATTGGACTTCTAAATTGCCCCTAGGTGTGATTGTGAGTGCGGATGTTTGTCTCTGTGTGCCCTGCGATTGGCTGGCAACCAATTCAGGGTGTCCCCTGCCTACTGCCCGAAGACAGCTGGGATAGGCTCCAGCACGTCCCGCAAGCCAGGTCAGTTTTGACTTGATCAATACATATTTTTGCTTTTATTACACATGCCCTGTCTGTGTGTTTCTATCTATCTATCTATCTATCTATCTTGTTTGACCAATTATCAATTATATGTTATGCATCACTATTATTTGTGTGTAAATGGCCAAAGGACTGTCACTTGTATAGCGCTTTTCTACCTTTGGTACTCAAAGCGCTTCACACTGTACCTCATCTACCTCCTGATGACACAGCATTGGGAGCAACTGGGGGTTCAGTATCTTGCTCAAGTATACTTCAACATGGTCACTATAGCCGGGGATTGAACACACAACCTGCCGGTTGGAAAAGGACTACTCTACCACTGAGGCATGCCGCCTCCAGTGTGTAAATTAATTTGAGAATAATTTGTGGTTTACAGTCTGATTATTTATTTACTGGACAAAATATCAGTTCCAATATTTATATTTAAAAAATAAA